>NC_062219.1:12767932-13075533 GCF_902686445.1 Sciurus carolinensis
AATTTTGGTGTATTCAACTTATCAAGCATTTCCCTCATGTTGAGGTTCAGAAGAGAAATGACGATGTATTTATTAAATGACACTGGGATAATTGGTTATTAATTTAAAAAATGTCTTGACCATTATTTAAAACCATAATAAAAAATCAATTCCAAGTAGATTATAGATCTAATAGGGAAGTCAAAACAAGAAAGTTCTGGAAGAAAGGGTAGAATAACATTCTTATGACCATAGTATAATAAAATTAATAGCAAAGAAAAACCTCAATATCGTATTTTTAAAATCTTGCTTTCTGATTAGTGAACATGACATATCCTTCAATTTAGTTGAGCTTTTTTTAGTTTCTTTTAGTGTTTTGTAGATTTCTTCATGGAATTCTTACATATCCTTTTTTGGGATTCATTCTAATGTATTTAAAATTTTATGATGTTGTTTTGTGTGTATTTACTTAGAAATTTCATTTCCAAACTCTCTATTGCTCACATGTAGAATGTTACTAGTTTTTAACATATTATTCTAATATCTAGGAACCTTCAACATCCACATGCTAATTTAAAAAATTCCTGTACATTCCACATGTAAAACCACATGTAATCGTTTGAAAAAACTGTCAGCCTTCATTTCTTCCTTTTAATCATCGTAACTCTTACCCTAACCACTACTTCTGATCCATGCTGTCGAATGATAATGAGCAGCTTCAGTTTATTCCTAGTATCCAAGGAAAAGGTTTTAACGTATGACCATCACGTGTGAGATGGAGGCAGTAACGACCTCTTTGCTTCCTGAGAATGGCGAAGAATGGGCTTTGTTTTGCCCATGTCAGGAATTTGGGAGGGCTTGACTTGGCTGTTCATCTTCAGTCCATGTGGCTTTGACCGGAGTGGTTGGAAATGGAAGAACCAATTCCAAGATCATGTTTCCATCCACTTGTCTGGCATACCTGGGCTTCTGCTGCTCGTGGTGTTCCGCTCCCCTGGGGCTGTCCCCAAGGCTGGGCTCTTTACAGCACAGAGTACTGGAACACATGTTCTTTCAGATCTGAAATCCTCCAAGTCAAGCCAGAAGTGGTGGCACTTAACTGTAGTCCCTGCTACTCAGTGGGCTGAGACAGAAGAATCACTTAAGCCCACAACTTTGGGGCCAACCTGGGCAACACAGCAAGACCCCATCTCAAAATACAGAAATAAATAAATAAATGAATCCTATGAGCTTGCACCCATGAGGTTATATAAATTGCAATCAATCATATCTATTTCAGTAAACATTCGATTCTAAACTTTTGACATAACCAGATTTTAACACTGTGGGGAAGAGGAAAAAAATCAGATGAGTCCTGTCTTTGGTGAGACCGACGTTTCCTCTTGGGTGAGATGAAGTGATCCAGGGCAGAGAGCGAGAGGTGGGGGTGGGTGGGTGTGCAGTGGGAAAGCGGGTGTGTGATGGGGATGGGGGGAGACAGGAAGCTGGCTAGGAAGTCTTTGACTTTACCTCATTTAAAGCCAGAATTAAACAACCTATAGGCAGGTGGAAAATCTCACGTGCCAAGTCTCTAAAGAGGTGGAAACAAGAAAACCAGCACATGTGAGCAGGGAAAGGTGAACCAAAGTGGCTCACCAGTGACAATCTGCTCTGCAGTTTTTATATTAACGTCTCAGGACTTCATTCAGTAAGATAGTGTAATTGGGAAAAACAGATAAAAGAGCAAACACTTCCTTGAGAAATAAACACAAAATGTTCTTTTATAAAATTTAGATGTCTGGATTTGTGAATCTAGGAATTTTTTTTTTTAAATGCTCTATTGATATCAAATGAACTGTAAATTGCCCAATCAGAAGGATGTTTCAATCTTGTCTCAAGCTCAAGCCGTACTCACAGGTTTCTCCACTAGGTGTCTCCTTGCATACACGTTATGATTCCAGAGAAAACCCGTCTATCCTGAAGGCATTAGCTAATGTGGATTGTATTAAAAAACCACCTCAATTTTGGAAGTACTTAAGAATGACTTTAACACAACAGTTTTGCCTAACGAATCAAAACTGTGTCTTGGCTACATCTCTTGCTCTTGGAAACTTAGGAGACACTAACCCACGATTCCCAGCAGATGCAAAATTGAGGTCCCCATGCCCCTCTGCATTGGTAGAAGGTGACAGAGATGAGAATCTTAGGTTCAGTGCCTGTTCTATGCAGATTTCGGAGAAGAGTCAGCCCCCATTACTTCTGAATGCAGCTTCAGCAAGGATGTGCCGTTCTAGAACAAGCTGCATTTGGCTTTCCAGAGCCTTTTTCTAGAAGCTGTATACCCAGCAGCAGGTGATCTGTGATTCCACATGTAGCCCTTTGGGCATCCAAATAAGAACTGCAAGTCATATCAGGTTCCTTCTGAGCTGTTTGGCAAATAGCCTGCCCACTTTTGTCCTAAAGCCGAGACAGGGTCAGTACAAGTCAACAAATATTTATTAGATGCCTACTGTATGGTTGGCCCAGATGATCTACAAGCATTATTGGATTTGTACATTCTTTTGATTTATTGTTTGCAGAATAATTAAGCATGCTGCTAAAGGGAAGTCGATAAGGCAAAAATTATTATAAGAGACAGCACTGTTGATGACCAAAGAGACCTGGGCTTGGAGTTTGAAGATTTGAATTCAAATTCTCACTTTATAACTTGCTACCTATGTGATTAGTCTACCTGCTCAGTATGTTAATTTCTTTATCTCTAAAAGTACAGGTAGTGTTACATTTCAGAGTTGTTGTGAAGACAAATAACAGTTAGCAGTAACTCATTCTTAGAGATTCTTGATAAAGGTAGTCTTCCTCACGGTTGCGCACAGTGGGTTAGCTCATTGTGGTCTCTGTCTGTCTGAGTAGGCCTTGGGCACTACCTTTGCAAAATCATAAAGCCCTTTAACTTGGTATTTCCATGAAAGAGCTAGCCAGACAAAAGAATTTTGGCTCCAACTCCAGAGCACTGTGTGCAAACTTCTGGTAGCTTTTACCGTCATTTTTCTTTAACTTCCTTCCAGCCAGTGAGGGTCCTGTTGTAGAAGCCCCTGCTACATGAGTTATCACCTGACTTTGGTGGAAAGACTATTGAGTCAAACACTGTGATTAACTGCCTGAGAACTGTGTATATACTGCCCAGTTTCACTAAGAAGAAAAACACTATTTTCCATATAGAGAAAATAATGATTATTATTTATATGGACAAACTGAGGGATACACACTGCAGAAAGGTATGGGCCATCATTCACCACGCTTGTCTGGCCTGTCTTGGATCATTGAGTCTGGTCTTGCCCCACAGGCTGCATTGAAGAGAGCTTAGCAATCAGATGATGTTACTTTATGGCAACCTTGGGAAAAATCTGGTAGAAGCCTGGTTGTGCATATGGGGCTGACTGTAAGAGACCTAATAACTGATACCTTCCCTATGGTCTACCAAAGCCTCCTGTGGCTTCATCAAGAGTCTGATACCCCATTCCTTACATGATGTAGAGTTTGGGGTCAGTATAACCCTTTCAGAACATTGCCTGGGTTTTCATTACAAGTCCCTTAAAATTGGACCTAAACACTAAGTTTGGATTTTAGAATAACTGGCTTCCTTGGATCTGAATCTGGTGTAGAAAGAGTCAGGGTGATAACAGGTTTTATGTGGTTTGGTGAACCAGGGCTGTTGCTCATTTGTATGTAGGTGTGGGTGTATGTGTGTATGTGTTTGTGCAAGTGTGAATGTGTTTTATGGGGCCCCTTCCTATATAAAAAATTTGAGTCACAGAAAACCAGTATGCCCGCCCTATTCTGGAGGACCAACAGGTATTGTTTACTGCTGGTGCCATGGAACTTAAGACAATCAGGGGATAAAATCAACCCAATGAAAATGAGTCTCAGTGCTCTTTGGAGCATTGGTTGACCCCATGTGCTGGTGAAGAGAACCTGGGAAGCTTGGAGAAGCAGCTCCTGAGGAGCATGCAGCCTGGGCAGGTCCCCTTGCCCCAACCTCAGCGTGTACTATGGGTACAGAGCATAGTCTTAGAAGTCCTGGGATCTGGAAGTCTGCAGAAGGGCAGGAAACCTCTGTAGTTGAGCAACTTAGAAGGGATTAATGCCTCCCAGAGAGGCAAGGCTAATAGCCCTTTACATCTGGTTGGTTCGTCCAGGGGATAGAAGAGGCAGATTGAGCTCTCTTGCAGTTTACCACCTGGTTGTTACTATGGTAAACTGTTGGCTGGGAGCAAAGATTGACGGTGACTGAAAGAGGGCTTTTATCTCCTTCACATTTGTGGATTTTGTGTGTCTGAGCCTTGATTGTCAGACTGACAGCTTTGGTGAGAACGCATGGAGGAGAAGGAAGGAAGAGGCCTGCCAATCTCCTCAGATGATTTATTCCAGGATTTTAATGTGTTGAAAATAAAGTAATTTTAAGCATCACAGTTTTTCTGTTTTAAAAAAATTATGGTTCTTAAAACCATCTGTCAATTCATTGTAGAAGTGGAGAGAGCAGAAAAGAAAGGCAACAAAATTGAAGGAAAAGATAATAAAGAGAATTTCTAAAGCAAGTGGAAGAAAATGGTTTGAATCAAAATGACAGAGCTTATATTAAAAAGAAAAATGCTTGACATAATTTGGGTGGGATCATTTTCGCCTTCACAAATTCTCTGGAGAAAGTCACGACCCCAAACCACCCATCGCTGTACTTAGACTAATGGAGAGGGCGTCTTGCATTGGCTTCCTTCTCTCCTACTCTGCCCTGACAAGAGAAATCTCCTGCTAATTGGCAAAACTAATGGATTATTTCATGTCCTCTGCTTTTAGCCAAGATGCATTTTCTCTTCTGCTCTCTGTGGCGCTGTAGCAATGGACTATCATTTGGTAGCAGATGCTTGCTTACAGATAGCTCCGTCCCTAAGCTAAGTGTGCACATTAACTGCCACATGTACAACATGCTTTTTTGATGACCCAGACTTCTGATCCAAGGATGACCAATGTTTTCGGTTTCCTCTTTGACTTTAATATCTGGATTAACAATAGTGCACATTGTTTGAGCTTTCTGTGAATTCACTGGCTGCTCCAGTAATACCTTGTCAATGCTATTGTAATTTTAGAGGGTAAGCAAGTTATGAATTAATCTGTGGGGTTTTAAAATTTTGATTCAGAATTATGTTGTTTTCACTGAAGGCTCTGGAAAAAAGAGAATAACCCCTTTATTTTATTTCAATTGGAAAATTGTATCTGACTCACTATCTTTTTTTTTTTTTTAATTTATAACATTAGGCACTATGCTTATTGTGCTACATCATTCCAGAGAATATGTCCAATAGAGAATGACCACAAAAGTTGCCTTTAGATCAATTGAACCTATAAATTTCTTTAAAGAAATGATAGTTCTTAGTTCTCAAAAAATACCAATTGTATGGAGCCTTCTTTGTCAATGGAATTCTTGTGTTATTTTCTGGTTTTAAAATGATATAGGACCAAAGTTCGTATTTCTGACTTAACTTACCCAACAATTCCTAAAATTGTACTTGGTTTAAGAAGCATGTATTTTATGCCTAAAACAAAGTGGAATGATTCTTCATTAGTATAAATGAAGGAAAATCTCTTTGAAGTTAGCTTCCTCATTCATTTGATAATGAAAAAAAATGTTCTCTGCTTTTCAGTTGCAGAGATGTTAGAAATGCTTTGAATTTCATTTCACAAACTTTGAAAATATGAATGGAATGACCCCATTGATTGGTCTGTCTCATGCTGTTGTATGTTAAGGAATTGCTCTTTTAAAAAGATAATTATCATAAATATGATTGAGAAAAAATTTCCCTTAAACTCTGAAACAAGGCACCAAAAATGTTGCTGGAAGAGCCAGCTAGGGAGTTGAATCAGCCTTGAAGAATGAAAATTATTTTATTTGATGAAACCTGTTATCCTACTTGCTCAAAGTCCTCAGTTGTTCTAATTCCTCGAGGATGAATAATTTTGTATAACAAAGCTACTTCTAGGCTGCTGCTTCCCTTCTAGGCAATTGCTATCAGTTATCAAGCATGTACTGTGCCCTGAGTGTTTTCCATGGGATATTTCATTTAGTTTTCACAAAAATCCTAAGAGTTGGTTATTATTATTTCTGTTGAACAGATGAGACATCTGCTAGTCAGAGAAATTAAGTAATTCTTGTAAGTTTCCACGTTTAACAAGTGGCAGAGTTGGAATTCAAACTTAAACCTGTTGTTCTTCAATCCACGTGCTTCAGTGTGTAGCTTTACAACATATCTCTTGGTTGTGTATCGTATAATACCCTGGAAGCTCTGTGTGACCCTTTACACTTTAACTGTCACCTAGGGTGACAGCATACATGTAGTTGAAAAAGATGTGATTTCAGGCATACTGCAAATCCTGAAGTTTACTTGTACCATATAAATACCACAGAGATTTGATAAGTTCCATCATTTATTTTAAGTAATCTTTTTAGGGCTTATAAATTTTACATTGTTCTCTTTTCTCCAGGAACTAAATTTTTTACTGTACTATCCCTAGGATTTTAATCCCATCATATAATATTTTTATGCTTGGAAATTTTCTACTGATAATTTTTATCATACGTATATGCTAAATTAGAGAATACATATTTAAATTGAAACTAATTAAACTTTTTTGGTGACATAGTTGTACAAGTAAACTGTTTTCCCTTTGAGTGAGTTATTATGATTATTACTTGTACATAACACAAATATGCTACCTATTTTGACCAATAATATCAAATATAAGAGATAAATATTTTTACTTAATATGCATTACTTAATGCATAGATGAAACTTTCTCCATAATTATGGAGCATACCCATGGATGAATACTATTTATTGCTGGAATGGGAGTTCAAAACCAATTCTAATCCTATTGTTGGGTTTTATTATTCAAGGATCTAGAAATATTTTTCATAAAAGTAAATGTGTTGAGATGGAGCACTCTTTGAATTCTTCCAATTACATGCTAAATAACACATGGTCATCTATCAAAACTATTACTTTTAATGACCAATAGTTCAAATAGTATTTTCTTTAATTTTTTGAAAGTAAAGAATTAGAAGTCTTTTGATTTGAAAAAGTGTTTTTTTACACTCTCATTAGGCTCTTATTCATTTTCAAATTTTTGGTTATACGAAAATTCTTTATCAAGCATATCAAATAATTATTCTTTCTTTAATTCTTTAGCTCTTTATAGGCATTGATTTTACTTAGACTCATTTTCTCATAAAAGATTGGAAACATTGGAAAATAACTACTTTCAAAAAATTTTTGTTAGACCTATTATTTTTTCCTTAACAACTTTTATTTTGTACTTTACAACTATATTTTCATCTAAACCTTGGAGCTACTTATTTAACTTATCAATGTATAGATATCATGTGCCGTATAAGTGGGTTAGCTGAGTCAGTTCTCCTTGTCCAAACAACAATCAAACGCATTGAGATGAGTCTTCATGACCACCATTTGCTTCCATTTCTCCCAGAGTATGCCCACGTATTCTGTATGGAAGAGGAGAAGCAAGAGTTAAACTTGGGTGACTTGATGATTCTTCTGCCCCAAATGATCTCTGAATCATTTTGGTGACATTTTAGATTCCATATATGTCAACTACTTCAAGGGATGGAGTACTGAAGCCCCAAAGTCAATGAGCAGATGCTCAAAGATAGAATCTACAGAGGCACATCCGTTCTTAGGTGTCCGCATTCCAACTCCCCCACCACCAGTGATAACCTGTTATTTCTACCCATTTACTCTTTGACTGAAGTCTGGAATCAACATGGTTTCATTTCCGTACCCTACAGCTTGGGAAGGAAATTTCTGATGGGATATCCATGATGGTAATATTCCAGAAAACAAAAATTCAGAATTTATAGGTTCCTCTTATGAAAACTTATAGTTCAGTGATTGAATTGTTTGTCCATTTATTTCACTTGCCCAAAAAATATCTATGGAATCACTTTGGGGATGTAGCAGGACATGTGAACAAGACAAGACACGGGCATGCTGTATTATGGTGGGGAGTCAGAGAGTAAGGACCAGTTGCAAAGTTAATCATTCCTCGCAGTGATGGGAACCTTTATGAATAAAGGCCAGGTGCTGAGAGCACGTATAAAAGGAGATTGATCTCACGAGGTTCAGGCAAAGTTTTCTCCACTGACATTTAATCAGAGGGTTGGAAGACTGGATGTTATAAGCCACCTTGGGCAGGACTGTAGAGGAAAGCATGCACAAGGTTCTGAGATCAAGAGAAATATGTGTAGACATTGTTAAAAAGTCAGGTAGGTCAGGGAGATGGGGAGATAGAGACACAAACAATCTAAGAGAGGGCTGGAGGGGAGTCACAGGCAGGTAGCAATGAGGCTCCCTTGTCACCGAGCTTCATGATTTTGGTCTTTGTCTCAATATCAGTGACCGTTGTAGGGATTTAAGGAGATGCACAGTCAGGTGTTCACTGAGACAGCACCACTCTGGCCAGAGGAGAAGCTTCGACAATATCCAGGAGGGAGAGTGCTCGAGTCTTGAGTAGGTGGTGGCGACGGGGCAGGCATAGTGGCCACCCTTCAGAAATGGTCAGGGTGACAGGCAGTACAATTTTTACCAAGCAAGTTTCCCCAGGCTTACCGTCAGTGGCTACGGCTGTGTGTTTTCAACCAATGCCAGCGCTAAGGGAAGAATTAGAGGAGTTTTTTTTATCATTGTCTTCCGTTATCTCCTACCAATTTTGTGGTTGCTTTGTTTCTAGAAATCTGACTGAGGGGAGGGATTGAGAATTCCAGTGGAATAAGTCATCTGAGGGTGTGGTCTACGTGTAAAGGTACACACAGTTGGCCTTTAATAAATGCCTATTTAAAGGATGCATATGTATTAAAATAATAAAAATAATTTCTTGGGAATTCATTATATGTTAGGCTCTGTTATGAACATTATAAAATATTTCTTTATTTAATCTTCATCCAACCCTACAAAAGAAATACTGATTATTATCCCCATTTCACAGATAAGTGTCCTGAGCCGCCTGATATCATTTATTTGCTCAATGCATCATATAATTAGTAAGTTGCTAAACTGAGATTTAAGTTTGGTCTGGTGCAATCCAAAATGTCTATCCATAACTTCTACAATATATTTCCTTCTTTACCTGAAAGTGCTCTGGAATTCAACCTAGCTTTTGCTTATAATATATTCTAAAATGTATTGAAAATTCATGAGTCAATAAAATATTTGTATCATTCTATCTGAAAATTTTTATTTTACAAATAACAACTTATTGTAGAAAACAAATACATAGGGGAATAAAAATCATTCACTTGTTATTTCAATTCCCATAGATAATTAATATAGACATTTTTCTGGAAATATGTTCAGACTTTGGTTTCCTTCTGATGTATTGGCATATGAATGTGTGCGTGTAAAGCTGTATTTTTATGACACAAAATGACGGGATCACTCTGTATTTAACCTACTATTTTTTTAATTAACCATAAGTTGCAAAACTGTTTGCATGTTTGATCTGGCCATGTTTGGGACAGTTCATGGCACCTAGTAAAAGGTTGGCTCAGTGACTATTGGTTACAGTTGTCATAGTCAATGTTATAACTTAGATTGTTCTCCGGCAAGGCTGAAATATGTTGACATCACAAAAGATGAGAATACTCTTTCCAACATGCCTCCATCTCCATGGAACGTGGCATCTATCGCTTAATTTTATTTTTGCCATCTTGAAGATTAAAAATGGAATTGTGTTGCTTTATTTTGTACTTTTTTTTACTACTAACGATTAAGTATTAGTCACTTGTGTTGTTTTTATTTTTCGAATTTTCCTGCTTTTATTCTTCTGTTAACGTGTAAGAACTCTCTCTACATTGTGATTCTTACATATTAAATGAATATTAGAGATATTTTCAGGTATTTACAGTTGGTGATTTGACTTTTAAAATTTAGGTATTTAGTGCTTTTTCAAAAATAAATAAGTTGTAAATTAAATTTGCTAGCTTTTGTTTTCTCTTTCGCATCTTGCAAATAAAATGCCTTAGTCACATCTATGTAATATAAATATGTCATTCTTTACACTCTTTAAAGATGGGGGACCATTGGCATGAGTAATGGGGCATGCATATGTATTTGTAGTGTCACTGCCAAGGAGTGAAAATGGTCTCTGCTTTTGGGAGAGTTTCAGTGGCTTGTGGATCTTTGACAAGTTTCTTGCTTGTCAAAGTCTGAAAAAACCTGAGGAGTTTTTCCTTTTTCTTTTCGTTTGCTTGTCTCAAAACCACAGAGTGCCTTGTTTTTCAGGCAATTCACTACAAAGTGCAACACATCAAAAAAGGCTCATCTCGGTGTTACCCTTGGGACTTCTGAGGCAGGGGGTTGGTTACATATCTGAAACTGGATAATAGCAATGACCAAATAATTCCACGTTGTTCATCATGAAGAGGGAAATCTTTTCACTTCTTAAAAAAAAAAAAAAAAAAGTAACAACTGAACTGAAATCTTGTCTTGTTTATGGACTTGAACAAATACTGACAAATGTGCAGATGAAACTTTGACTTATTTTATGAATTCAATCTTAAGTTGTTGGTTTATTGAGTTCTGGATAAAAAGCCATTCAGGGAATTTCCCTTATTATGAAATTCGTCAGTTGCGATAGAAACATTCTCCCTCTACTTAGATATATGTTTTTATTAACATTCTAAACCCACACTGAACTAAAAATGTTTTTTTTCTTTCTAGATTTTGTTTCTACCAGTCTGATAGCATACATGGCTACTGACAGCAATGCTCTTGTAAGTACCCTTTGCAAAAATTGGACTTTGGATATGGTTAGTTTGATGAAAAAGTAACATAATAGACAAGCTGATTTTAAAGTTTGGCTCCCCATTTATTTCCTCCATTTCATTAGCCACAACACACAGTAGACTAAATGACCCTGCTGTTAGATATCAAGGGTTTCGTGGTCACTTAAGTTTTTAAGTTCTCTCTGAGTTCTTAAAGATCAAGTAAAGTAACCTGTTGAAATTGACCTGACTATGTTATGTACATGTGCAGATGCATCACAGTGAATCCCATTTTTATGTATAATTATAATGTGGTGATAAAAAATACAACCATGCACAAAATAAAAATCATCTCTGTACTCCGATGCTAAGTATGATATTAGTGCAACCTCTCAGGAAACCTCTATAGGAAAAAAATAATCTGTTAATCATTACATTGAAATTATAGGTTTCTTTTAAAACAATTTTATGGCCTTAAGTTTGCATAAGATAGATTAATAAATTGAGCAAGTATGTTATCTGAATTAGGTGAAGAAACTTAGGCACAGAAATTAGTAAGTTTATATTGGTAACATGGCATTTCTAATAAAAGGGGATGAGGAATGGTGTGGAGCTCCATGGTTTCATCTTTTGGCAAATGGAGTGACCTCATGGTAGACGCACAGGACAGAGTTTTTGGAGTAGAGCTAAAAGCAGAAGCAGAAGTGATGTGTCAGAAGGCAGTATAGACTGCCTGCCCAGTAAGGAATGTGGACAGTGGTTTCCTGATGCAGATTAGATAATGGACGTCAAGGTGGGTTGTAGTACTAGTGATGGAGAAGTTAACTGGACAGCTCCTGGAAGGGACATCTTACTAAAAAGCAGGGAAGCTGACACATTCTTTGCTTGGCTTGCTGACAATTTCATATCCCAGAAATAGAGAAAGCAATGAACACACTTTAAATCTGGTGCTGGTTCTAAATAAGGAGGACAAGCTTGTTAGTGATGAGAAATGGTGAGAACTTTGGGAGACAGGACCACAGAAAGCTAAAAATGAAAGAACGAATTATATATGTATTGTAGGAAATTTTCCATCCAAAACATGAAAAAAGAAAGGCATGATCCCTGGGACATTAATGATTCATAGAAGTGAGAAGCATCACAATGACAATAAATAAGAGAAGCAATTAGGAGAATAAATGAGGCTGCAAAGGCAGACTTGCTGCATATGTACAGGACATTAAAAGACGATCCTATGGTCAAGAGTTAAAGCAAATGAATATCACAAGTATGTAAAAATAGCCAGGGAAGTTAAAGTTCAGAGTAACCAAAGTTCATGCAAAAAAAAAATTTTTTTGGTACCAGGATTGAACTCAGGGTTACTCAATCACTGAGCCACATCCCCAGCCCTATCTTGTATTTTATTTGGAGACAGGGTCTCACTGAGTTGTTTAGTGCCTTGCCTTTGTTGAGGCTGGCTTTGAACTTGCAATCCTCCTGCTTCAGCCTCCAGAATCCCTGGGATTACAGGCATGTACCACTGTGCTTGACCATCATGCAAAATTTAATAGGAAAAAAGTATATCTTGTGGTCTTATGTGTATGTGGTACATGGAACATAGAAATGAAAGAAAGCATTAAGAATTCCAGATCCTTGGGAAAAGTAATGAAATGTTTAATTCTCATGTTGCTTCACTTTTTTCCACTGTAAGAATGTAATCTCCATGTGTTCATGAAAAAATAGAAATTGAGATAATAAGACAGCATTTAAGCAATTTAAACCACAGATTCCTTCATTCATTGAAATATTCTTAAATATCCTCCCTGATTCTGTCCTGTTTCAAGGACTGTAATGGGAAGTAACTGGAGACTTAATTGATTTTAGACAAGTTAAAACCTCCACATCTTAAATAAAAAAAAAAAATTTCCACATCTTAAAAACCAGATATTGGAATAAAGATTACAGATATGATTCCCAAAGGACCAACATGGGATTTGTGTACGCCCCAATCTGGTCATTACCACTGTAATGTGCAGCCTGCTTCTGTTGGTCCTGGGTGCAAATGAACTCTGTTTTTCAGGGGGAACCAACTGTTGACGGATCTTTCTCATTTCGTGAGCCATCCTCCACTGTAGTCCCAGCCGGCCCGGCTCCCCTTGCGTGTCTACTTTCCTGTTATTTCTCTTGCACAGCCTCAGTATCTGGGTGGTGCTGCTTGACATCTCTCTTATGTATTTCAGCTAGAGCTGCTTTTCGGTGGTTACCCTACTTTATCTTTCCATTCCGAAAACTAGTTCAATTTTCTTCTGTCATTTGTTCCCTTAATAAAACGTAGCACAGGAGGCCTATTTTTATGCAAGATAGTTTCGGTAGGTTTGACACATTTGACCTAATCACTTCCCAAATTGCACTTCATTTCCACTAAACTAACATTGTCTGAGCTCCATGTGCCGAGCACTGCTTGGCTCTAGGGTACAAACATGAGCAGCTTCCCATCTCACAGCAGAAGGATTGTACTTTGAAGGGACTTTCGTTGCTCTGACCCGGATAGCTGATCATTGAGGTTGGGGTGCTAAATGGAACTTGGAATTTAAGACTAAAGTCTAAGTACTTGAAATTGTACTGTGTGTAGCATGGTGCTTTCTATTGAGCTGAGTTGTTTAGTACTTAGTAGTATCATTTTCTCTCATCAAAAGGAAAGAGTGGAATTTTCAAAGCTAAAGGTGCACAGAGGACCTAATGTGTTAACTCACCAGGCTCTACTCCTCTCTCTTAAATATTTTTCCATCTTTACAGCCATGCTTGACCCTTCTCTCTGCTCATTGGACTTTTGCCTTTGCACCTGTTCCTCTTCAGTATTCTCATCATGCAACTACTCAATGAATTTTCTTAATCTAAGGCTGATTGTGTCCTTTACTTACACCGGTTCCATGGCTACCACTGACCTTCAGATATAGACTTCACAGTTCAGAACGTAGCTCACAGGCCCTGAGTGACATGCTTCGACACTCTCACAGTGGCCCTCCCCTCCACTCTGGCTGATCTTTCTGGATCGTACCTGCATTGCTGTATCTGATCCTGTTTTGCCGGGGTCTTTATCTTTTGAGTCTGCTTTGGTCTACTCACGTGATGCCTTTCCTGACTGCCCACTTCTGGGTGACTGACCTCTCTCCTTTTGCCTCTGTTGTAATCCATCTTAACACTGGCCAACCTTCTTAATTGTCTTCTTCTGTATTTCACCGGAAGCTATCTTAGAACTTGCCAGTCACTGCGTCTCTGGTTCTTGGTACCCAGTAATTGTGCAATAGGTGTCTGCTGAATTAACAAGAGCTTTGATTTATAGATTGTGACCTGAAAGAAAAAATAATGGATCAACCTTTAGGATTTGGGTCATGGCTTCTTGGGAAATCTTCCACATAATTTTTAGATTTGGTACAATCCCTAGGCATCTCTACAAGCCCATTTTATGTAGTCCTTGATACTGACAAGACATTCATTCCATGCCTCATACTATGGTGATTATAAATTACAGACTAAATTACTTAGTTTTATGGTTAGTTTTTCATTAAAATAAATACATGAATGAATTGATTAATGATTACTTCTTCTAATACATATAATTCCGATTAGAAACTTCTAAGGCCTTAGAGTTTAGTAACCATGTTTTATCTAAGAACAGAAAACAAGCCTGAGTTTAAGGATGACAAGGATCTGAGGGAATTAAGCAAATCATTTCTTTTACTGTTATTCATAGTTCTTTTATCCAGAGCTTTTAAATGCTCTTGCTTTCAGAGATGGCTCTAGTAGAGTAGAAATATTGGAATTATCTCAAATCAAAACTTTATTACAGCATTTTCAAGAATTCTTTTAAATGAAATTTCTTCATTAAATATTACTGGAAGATAAGATGTCAAGTGAAAGTTTTTCCTGAAGCCAATGTTTGTGCATTTAAGTCCTGGTTTCCTTGCTCAGATTTCATACTGCTGAGCAGTTTGGTGGCTATGAGTGCACATGTATGTCTGCCACTGTGGTTAGTCTACTAACTGCTGTCTGGACTCTCCTCTGTGGGAGAGAGTGGCACTCATCTCAGCTGGTACTTCCTGTGTTTGTGTCACTGAAAGTTTGATGTGCATTATTCATTGCCTGATCTCTGCCTGATTATGTTAGTAAATAGCACAGACCCGATTTCTGCCCAGTGAAACCTGCCCTGCCCCTCACTCCACCTCAGATGTGCTGTTTCTTGGGTTCCAGTTCTCAGTATTTGGAGGGTACCGTTGAGACAGGATACTGGAGAAAAATCCTGTGGTTTTATAGGAAATAGTGTTTTAGGTAGAACTAGAGATTTGTTTAACAAAAGTCCATTTCACCTTCAAGGAAATACCAAGAACCAACTCTCTATGTGGGTTTGGGTTTAATGTCAGTCAATCTCAGGGGATTTTCCATAAAATTGTATAAATCTGCGGTGAGAAATATATTGGAGGAACTTTTATGTCGCTCAACTTTGCTAATGTTTTTTGCTAGTGGAGGCATTTTGTAGCTCTGAGTAATCAAGTAACAAGCTACCTATGATTTTCAAATTCTACTCTGTGCCAGGTACACAGGAGGGAGCATTCTTACTAAGGACACCAGAGGAGGCAGAAATCAATATAAGACACAGTCTGTTTGTCTCACTGTGTGTTAAACTTTGGGCTGTGTGCTAGATTTCAAGGGCATGATATGTTCAGGAGCATCAATTCTATCTTGAAGTCTTGACCAGTCGCTGAAGCATTTTAAGCAGAGTTGTAATGGTTCAGAGGTGTCTTACCTGGGTTGTTGAGGGTCTGTACTATATACAGGGAGACCAGAAATGTGATGGTTGTTATCAGCAGAGAATAATGAGCACCTGTCTAAGACAGCAATATTGGAGATGGAGAGGGAAGAAAGATTTGAGGCAAAATGGACAGGGGTGGTGACTGAGGAAATGTGTGGGATGGGGAAAGGTTACTCATAGGTTCTGGGTAGGACCATTGGGGGGTAGTGTTACCATAATGTATGTACCACAGTGCACCACATAGATCAATATATAGATGAATTATAATATCTATTTCAGAGGCAACAGCAAAGCACTGTGAGTATATAAGAAGCCAGAAGAAGCAGAATAACATATAAACTGGCCCAACTCCTAGCTTTGGCTTTGCTACTGGTTGTGTGTGATCTGTGGGTTAACCACACCGAGCTGAAGTTCCTCATCTGTAAAAAAGGAGGTTAAAAATAGTATTGAACATGAAGAACTTTGGGAGATAACATAAAGCACCATTACGGTGACCATAAATAAATAACACTGAGTGAACATAAGGTTATTATAGGAGCTAACTGCCTTCTATAGTCACAGAGAGCTTCAAGGTGGAAGTGGCATTTGACATGGATCTCAAAGGATAAACATTAACTTGGTGAAGAATAGGTGAAGGAAATAAATTGGAATTGCAAAAGTGCTTGATATTTCTGCAGAATCGAGAAAAGCTTAAGATGCTAGAAGAGCAAATAGATGTTTGGTGGCATGTTGAGGGCAGTATGGAAAGGGGCTGAATTAGCATTTTGATTATGATTTTAGGATGGACTGTTACTGAAATGGCCAACTTCCATTCAGGGATGGTCCTGTGAGCTCATACTTTGGCACTTCATTCTTCTTCAAACATATAGTAATGATAGACAAAGAGAAACAGAAAACCAAAAAGGAATAGTAAGGTTCAGAAACATGCTGACCATCTCTGGGATCAGAAATGAAAGGCAGGAGGTACGGCTGAAGCCATTGTTTTGATGGGCATCTGATCTGGAAGCAGAAAGTAGTTCGCTTCCTGCTGCAGGTTTAGAAGGTATAAAAAATGCTCCATTAAATGTGGGGAGAGCTAGGTCCCTCCTTGATGATGGTGGTAAGTGATAAATAACCTTTTTACTCATGAATGGGTGAAACATAAAAAGAGAGCACAGTTGCGCCCAGCTGCTTGAGTTTACACAGTCAGCCAACTATGGACCTAGGAAGGAAGGAGATACAGGCACAGGCTCAAAACCAGTAACTAATATACTTGCCTGCTGGAATATAAAGGATTCTCTATGATTGCACCGGGACATGATTGTAGGACTAGTTCTGCATTAAGTAGAGGCAACCTCAGATCACTAAAGAGGCAGGAGGGAAAGAGAGAGGAAGAAAGAAATTCTGCAAACTTAAACTCTGCTATGGACTGAATCCTTGTGCCTCCCCGCTGCTAAATCATGTGCTAAAGCCCTCATCAAATACCAGCGAAATGATATTAGGAAAGGGGGCATGTGGGAGGTAATCAGGTCCTTAGGCTGGAGGTCTTATGAATGGTATTTGTGTCTTTATCAGAAAAGATCACAGAGATGATTTTCTTCTTGGCCATGAAAGGATAATAAAGTAGCTGTCTGGACCTTGATCTTGGACTTCCCAGTCTCTAGAACTGAGAGAAGAAAATATTTGTTATTTAAGTCACCCGTCTATAATTTTGTATTCTGCAGCCCAAACTAAGATAAATTCCAAAACACATTAAAAAATAATACTAAGACAGGATGTAGGATAAAAAATTAGAAGATAACTTCATTCTAAATTAAATAAAAAATTTAAATCCTGACCAAAAAATTAAGAATGAAGTTCAGATAATCTTTTAACTATTTTGCAGTCTTTTAAATAATTTGGACCAAATGAAAAAGTATAAATGGATTTTTGAAAAAAAATCTATAAATATTAGAAAAGAAGACATATTCCTGGAAATAGAGAGTTCAATGGGTAGCATAAACTCAATATTGGAAACTTTCAAAAATAATATTAGTAAAATAAGTTTTTATTTTTTGATCGATTGAATAATTTATTACTAACATGATTGATGAATGACAATAATCTTAACATTTTAATGGAAAAATAAAAATCTAGACTACAGTAGCAAGAGAATAGACATTTAAGGAGTTAAGATGTGATGATCTGTGCTGTATTCACGATAAATTTAGAAATATTAAAGCAGAGAAATAACATGTGACAAAAGGGAAGAAAGGGATAAAATAAATTAAATTGAAAATACAAATTACATTAAACGTAAATAGATTAAACTCACCTACTAAAAGGCACAGATAATCTTATATTTTAAAAAACATCAAAATGTATTCTTATGCTGCTTATAAAAGAAATAGCAAAAACAAATGAACAAACCACACAGAGAGGTTTAAAACCAAATAATAGAATTATGAAGTTATAAAAATTGAATAGAGATATAAAAGGCTTGGGAAACAGAATTAACAACTTTGAGGTTTATAGAGAATCTTTATAAAATTTGACTATGTAGTCACAAATAAATGCTAATAAATTTCAAGAACTAGCATAGAGATCACATTTCCTGAAAATAATGCAATGAATTTAGAAATCAAACAGAAGAAATTTTTAAAAAGTTTCCATGTTTTAAGAAGCCTGCAAATACACTTGACTCTCTACTATAGACATAAAAATATGATTTAGAATTGGAAAACAGGGAGATATAAGTAAAGTAAAATTCAGAAGTAAATTTATAGCTCTAAATGTATTATTAAAAGCAAAGAAAATATGAGGTAAACACCTCTAGGAATTAGAAAAACAATAGCAGCAAATTTTAAAATTTAAAGAGATATGGATAAAAAGAGCAGAAACCATGAAAAAAGAGGGAAAAAGAAAAACAAATAAAGGAGATATAGGGAAAGATATCTGAAATTGAATTGTACTATAAGTACTAATTTGAAAGCAATTTGGGAATATCCCAAAAGTTAAAAGATGTACTCACACATCTTATTATCATGCAGTTCCTCTTCCAGAAAAATACTCAGTTCAGAAAAACGTGTACATATGCACAATGGGAATTATAGAGTTGTTAATTGCACACTGTAAGGATAGGGCAAACTGTAAAAAACTTAAATGTACATCAACAGGTAAGTGGATCAATACATTTTGACATTTTAATTCATCGCAGCATTGAAAGTGAGCTAGAGCTACTTGCATCAACATGGAAAAAATATCAAAACAATACAGAAAACTAATGGTCTATATTAATGCTATTGTTTTAATATTGCTAAAAAAAACTGTTTTTCCATACAAAAATGTATGGGAATGAGGAACATCACATTCAGGTTAGTGTAACCTGGGAGAGGGTGATAGGAAAGGGAAGAAGTTCACAGAAACACAACTGTGTTCATATTTTATTCCCTTAAAAATAATGTCAAAAAATAAGCAAAATGGAGTAAAAAATAAGTTGAAAATTGCTTTTTAAGTACATATGTATGTATTATTGTGATAATGATTTTAAACATAGAAGTCTCATTTTGGAGGAAGCATGTGGCATCTCCATCCTTTGGCACTAAAATCTCCTACACATTTGTGTTTCCTCTTCAGTAAAGATTCTTGAAGAGTAGCCTGCAATGCTGTTGATTTCCTTAATTACCATTTTTCCCCAACCCACTGGAATTTGCCTTTTAGCCCATGAAGTTGTCTTGCCAAGATGTCTAATAAAGCTTTTCTTTATCATTTTTAAAAAAATTACTTAAATAATTTTTTTACAGACTGCATTTTGATTCATTGTACACAGATGGGGTACATCATTTTGTTTCTATGGTTGTACATGATGTAGGTTCACACCATTTGTGTAATCATACATGGACATAGGGTAATGATGTCTATCACTTTTATATTGCTGGTGGAGTTGCAAATTGGTGCAGCCACTCCTTATCTTTCATACCAGTAGAATTTGATGGTCTGGACCTACCTTTCTCTTGAATCTCTTCCTAGTCTCCTGGATGCCCCTGCTCCTGACTTTGTCTTTGGCTGTTCCTGTTCCGTCTTCCTGATGGGTGCCTTTTTTTGCTTCGCTGTCACATGTTGGTTTTCCTTCAGATTCTGATTCAAGCCTTCAGGGTACTTTCTTTTCATTCTCCAAGTAATCTCATCCAAACCAAGGCTTCTACTACCTGTCTCCATTATCCACTATTAGAGGTTTTCATTTCATATTCATGTACTAAGAAATATTTAACATGGTTAGTTTTCTTAAAAAAAAAAGTAAGCAAGTTTTTAAATGGATTTTCACAAGTAAAATTTTACTGATCAAAAACTTTACCATTCCCTTTAGAAATTTGAATTTAGTTTTCAAAGAAGGAGGAGAGGAGTTTGTGGAAATGTCAGGAGTTTATGGAGAGCAGGAATTCTAAGAGCTCAGGAATTCTTGTAGCTTGGTTGTTAAAGTACTGTTAGCTTAAATTGCCAATGATGTGTGGAACTGTAATACAGAAATTGGTAAAGGTTACCAATCAGGGCTTCTGCAGCCAGAGAGCCTATTTACCAGCATATAGTGCATAACTTTGGCTAATTACCTGAATCACAATGACAAACCATCTTATTCTGAATTTTAACACACCATGAGATAAATAGTGCCTGCAAGATTTAGCAACTAGTCTATGAAGTAGAAGCCAATACTACCTGTAACTTGGGTGTTGACTCCATCACTTAATATCAAAGGAGCTTCCTTGCTATATTTTGTACTGATTCCTTTGTATATGTCTGTGTTTTTGAATGGCTAGGGGCCAAGTGGAGATTTTGAATCATCTTTTAAAAAAATAGAAGAAGAGTGCATTTCAATTAAAAGGAAATAAACATTTTCAAGGGAAGTTTCCCCCAGACTTTAGATCCAAGTTAGGGAAAATTTAAAGGCTTTGTTTTTTGTTTTTTGTTTTTTTAGAATTAGTCTTCAAATTTACCTATAAGCTGGAAGATAATAGTATGGGGAAAATATCTTATTAGGCTCTGAATATTTGTGATGATAACAAATTATAATTCCCCTCTTGAGAAACTGTCTCAAAATTCAGAGTTTGTTGCTTACTTCTTTCACCTACTTAGTGAAAAAACCACATTAAGATCTTGAAACTGACTAGTTAGTGGGTTCCACTTCCTGTTGTGAGGAGGAAAATGTATCTTAGACTCACCGAAGTTTTCAAAGACTGTTTTCATCCTCTCATTTAACCAATTTAGGTTTCAAATTCACTGAGATCAAGTGAAACCGAAACTCCCTATAATTTTTTATTTCTGTAACATGCACTCTGTTTCTGGCCAACGGGAACAGTTCAAACAGTTAATAATTGCCATTAGGAGAAGTACTATCGGAGTAGGGTTGACTCCCAAAGCTGTCTCCCTCTTTCAAAGAAGCCTGAGTAAGGTGCTTGCTTGGAGTGAATGCTCACTCTGTCTGAGGCTGCATTTGCCCTGCTTGGGATTCACTTCTCTCCCCAGTCTGGGTATGAGAATAGAGACCAAGGCTGGTCTTGAGCAAAATTGATTTGGGGTTTTCCTTGGAAGCAGGCTTCAGGTTTGATGGAGGAGTGGGCTCACTGGAGCCTGTGAGGGTTGAGTGGAGGAGACCCGCTGGTGCCCAGTCAGGACCGTGGAGTAAATGTGGTTCCTGTCTACCTTTGCAGATGCTGTGGCTGTTCCCTAGGGATGTCCTCTCACTCACTGGTTCCTTTTTTAAAAGATGCTCTCTTTTGTTTGAAATAATGTAATTTCATTTTAATGATGTGGGGCCCAAGCTCTCTAGGAATAGCTGTGAATGATTCTGCTTTCTCCCTGTTCCTCTGGGTCTTAGTTGTTTTAATTGCTTTCTGGTGCCTCCTGCATCCCAGATTTCCCGACTGCTACCCACCATCTAAGTTTGCATGTTCTAGTTCTGGCTCTCAGCTAAGTTAGCCACACAAATGACATACATTTTTGGGCAAAAATATTTCATCTATAGGTACTAATTGGGTTTTAGTGATCTCAGATAATTGGCATATTAAAAAAGGGAATGGTAGGAATTTTAGGCCAAGAAGCAGTCAGTGTGGGAGATATTTGTGAAACAGAGCTGAGTTTGGTCCTTTCCATGATAACATGCATAGATTTTAGTAACATGCTATGAGTGTCACATGTTTGTCTATGCCCAAAGAAATTAATCAATCATTCCTGTGAAAAGGGGACATTCATAAAATAAAGAGCAGCATTTCCCAGGACATATATTCTCCAGGAAATACAACTTAACTTGAACTTCATTATTGCTGAAGGAAACACAAGTGATACTAAAAAATATTATGAGATTTTTGTTTATTAGATGTGAAGTATTTGTTTATATCTTAGTGAGAGAATGTTTTATTACACTTATCCATATAAAGTTATATTTTTCAGTTTAGTACATTTATACAACTCTTATCAAATCTGTGTGAGAATTATAGGATTGGAATTCTTGTAAATATCTTGGTTTTACAAATAAGGAAGTTAATTCAGAGTGATTTTTCCCTATGTGACACAAGCTACTCAATATGACAGCTGTGAATTAATTCTGAACCTCTAGAATTAAAAATACTATCCTATTCCACTGTATATCATATATGCTTCAAACATGTAGTAGAACCATATACAAGAGCTATTAGATCAATAGTTATGCAGAATACTAGAAGATGCATCTAGAATATTATAAAATGCCATGATTATCTACCAACTTTAATAACTATTTTTCAATTGTAGGCTTTTAAATTTTTTTGAATTCTCTGTTAGCCAAAGGAAAATTAATTAAGCCTGAATAAATTCAACTTAGATTTTTCTAGAAGAAAAATGAACTTTATTTAAGCAAAAATTCTCCCTCCACTTGCACATGCACATAGACTTATGCCTTTGGGAGTTGTTTCTTTTGGGGGTGTCCTAGTTTTGATGGTAGTCTGATAATACATGGGTTGTTCAAAATGTGTTGTGAAAAAATATATGCATTTCAAATATGTTGTCTTATGTCTGATGAATATTGAAGAGCCAGCACAAAGAGTAGTTGATAATGAATTTTTCCTCTACTTCTAAGAAATATTTAGATTTAAAGACAGAATAAGAAGTTTAAACTTGGCTTCAAATAAGAATTTCTTGATAAGGAGGTTTAAGCATCACTGAGAACATACCAAAAGATATATGGAATTTCTTTTATTATTATTATTTTTGTGGTATGAGATATTGAACCCAGGGATGCTTTATTGCTGAGCTACATCCCAGCCCCTTTTAAAATTTTGAGACGGGGTCTAAGTTTTCCAGCCTAGCCTGGAATTTGCCATCCTGTTGCTTCCGTCTCCTGAGACACTGGGATTTTAGCTTGTGCCACTGCACCCAGCTGAAATTTCTTTCCCTGGGGTATTTAATTCATGTGGTTTAGGTGTAATAACCTTATGTGATGGTGAGACCATGAACTTAGACTCACATGAACTGTAATATTTCAAGTTGTCTTCCTTTTTTAAATCATATTTTTTCTTTTTCTTTTTTTTTTTTTTTTTTTGCGGGCATTGGGGATTGAACTCAGGGTGCTCCATCACTGAATCACATCCTCAGCCCCTTTTATTTTTAAATTTTGAGTCAACATCTCTCTAAGTTGCCCAGTCTGACCTCGAACTTGTGATCCTCCTGACTCAGCCTCCAAGTTGCTGGGATTACAGGTGTGTGCACCGTGCTCTGCTGCCTTCCAGGTATTTAAAAACAATCATCATTATTTAGAAATTACAAGAAAAGATGCAGAACATAGTTTTCCTTATCTCACAAAAAAAGTAAAAGGGGAAATATGGATGGCTTCTGAAAACTTCGGTGAACACGGTGCTATCATAACTAAAGTGCTGTGGGTGGAAACAGGAAATATTGCTGATAAATGCCGGTTACATTTTTTTCGGGTTCAGCTCAATGTATATTGATTCTAATTAGCACATTTTGTGCCTCAGCTAGTAGCTCCCCTTTAGCGCTGCTCGGAGAGTTTTTTTTAGAATCCACCCTGCTCATAAACACTGCCACCTCCTCCCTCCTTCTCTCTTTACAAATGTTACAACACAATCAGAAATTTCCTCTTTTCTTTCCTTCCTGCATTTTCAGCAGGTTCCCTTGCGTCAGAAGCCGAGGAAGAAAACTCAAGGTAATTAGATCTCTTTTGTTTCTATATCCCCTTGTGTGCCCGAGTGTGGATTTTTCTCCCGGATGCCTTGTTTGGGATCAGATTTTTGTCTGTCTGAATGTTAATATCAGGAGGTGGATGGCAGATTAATTTTGGGTTATGTTTGGATGGATTTTAAGAAATGACGACATGCTGTTCATTTGGATTAATCCCTCGTGGTATGTCAACAGAGCTTAGAAAAACTGGCACTGGGTCGGGAAGTCGCTGTGTCTTTAGGTGAGGTTTAACCCTTCCACGTCTATTGCATAACTAGTGCTATCATTGTTCAAAGGAGCCGTGTGACAGCGACGATGTCCCTGCCAGCCTTGTGATTTTAATTTTTCAACTTATTCTAGGTGAATAATATTCTTAGAGCAATACTTGCAATATTTGTCTCAGGGTTCTTTACCATATCTTATACCTTCTAGGCATTGGATGAATGTTTAAAAATAAAACAGACAAATGATTTTTTTTTTTGCACTTATTTTGCATAAATTTTGGTGAAAAATCCAACTACTGGGAGGTTGGCAATGAAAAGTTGCCTTTCGGTCTGTCACATCAATTCAGGGAAGACTTACCTGTCCGTGTAATTATTGCAGGTTTTTTCACCATGAGTCGGAGGAGGATATCATGTAAAGATCTGGGACATGCTGACTGCCAAGGGTGGCTGTATAAGAAAAAGGAAAAGGGAACTTTCTTAAGCAACAAATGGAAAAAGTTCTGGGTGGTGCTGAAGGGGTCCTCGCTGTACTGGTACAGCAGTCAAATGGTGAGTCCTCTGTCCTCCTCCTGTCCCCAACCTCTTTACCAAAGGGCAGATTAAAGATCACAGATCAGGCGATCCCTGGGAGACAGTTAATTTTGATTTCTGGAATTTGGAACACACCAAATAAATGAGTTATAAAAACCTTTTCTGATGCAGTGAAAATGTAGGTTATTCTGTTGTGTTTTACAGAGGAGAAAACCATTTTGCCTGACTGCTGTTCGGCTGGGGAGGAAGGAAAGAGGGAATCCCGATTTATAGCCTTGCCCAAGGAAGCTTCTGGGTTCTATTAATGTCACTGTTCCATGAGGTTCTGGTTGTTGCAGGATTTACATAGACAGCACTTAATATGGGAACTTTACATGGCTAAGGTCTCTACTGAAAAGGGATTCAGCACGTCCCTCTCCCAAGGGTGTAAACTGATTTGGTACAGAGAAGCTATTTCCGCGTCTCCTTCTTCGCTGCCTTCCTGCCCTCCTTCCCCCCTGACCTTTACTGGGTGGGTTGGTTTGGAACCGCCGTCCTCTGTGCCCGTGTTGTGTTGGCGACTGGAGTCTCTTGTTCTGGACTGACATTCAAACCACTCTTGTGTGGACAATGCTTGATGAGCTAGTCACCTCGTTTATCCTTCAATAGGCAGACACAGTTGTGGTTGGCTTCACAGGCTAGTTTTCTGTTGAAAGAGATGGAAAGAAAGTTGTTGTTGGAGGATGTGCTGATCTTCCGTGGCTGGAAACATTTTGAGGCGATGATGCTGTGGCACATGGAATCAGAAGAGACTCTCCAGGTAGGACTTCTCTCCAGTGACCCTGGTGGAGTCCATTGCTAATCTCTGGGGAGCTCAGTCTCTCTGTAAAGATGAGAATGGGTATCATTTAATCAGTTAAGGGAAAAGTACTCAACAAATTGCCCACGAACCAGAAAAATTCTATTTGTGTGTTGCTGTTCTTTTAAAACGTGCAAACCCATCGCTGTAAACAGTGTTATGGAGCGTGTAACTTAATAAATGCGTATTGTTTGCGGGCCAGCCTTTTAGCTGATGAATTTGCCTTCACAGGCCACTTGTCAAAGTACATTCGTGTAACCAAGAAAGAAACGAAACTCGAAAAAATTGAACAGAAATTTGAATTACTCAGATGACCCCTAGGCACTTTCAAGGAATTGGTTAAATTGAACTCAATTCAGTGTCAGTGCCCTGGAATAAGCATACTCCCCTGGGCTCCTCTCGGCACCCCTCTTTCCAGAATGATTGCTTTGATTTCACCCCATGCAAAGCATGGTACACAGCTCATCAGTAAGTTCACAAGAATTCACTTCTTCAAGCATGTGATGAATTATCAAAATTCAGGGGGTTACCAGAGACAGCCCCATGTAGAGTGCCCAGACTTCTACCTCTTCTTTCTCTTTTTTCCCTTCTTCCCTCAAGGACACATCTTGTCTACCATGGAATAGTTTTAGCCAAGTCAAGAAAAGCTCGGGCTGAGGTCATCTCCTATCGAGGGTGGCTTCATAAGCAAATGCAGTTTCCTTCTGGAGAATTAAGGGTAACATAAACTACTTTTTCTTTTTTCCTACTCTTTTAGGCTCTTGCTCTTGGGTGGTTGTGGCAAGTGGTGGTCATCTGCCTCTTTCCTAAGATGAGAGGACTTCCTGATTGACCTTTAACAGCTCTGGGGAATTTCCAGAGGCTGTTGAATAAGCAGGGTACTGATGCTGCATGGTGCATCTACACGAAGCAGTAAAGCTTTGTTGGAACTATAAATTCATTCATCTTCTCAGATTATTCAGCACATGTGTTCTGGGTCTATCCCTGTCTTCATAGACTTTAGAGAAATTTCACCTGAACCCCCATGTTTACAGATTTGGCTCATCTGGCTTATGCTTCCTGTAGAGGAGCAATGAGTTGCCTCCAGGCAGCCAACCTTTGATATTTTAGGTATCAGAATGTCAATCTTCCTCAGGGGGCAGCTGTGTTGGCCAAGACCGGCCTAGAGAGAGGGGACGAACAGAGTCACAGGCACATGTAGCACCCTGTCCTGACTTGTTTTTGTGCAAATGCAGAAAGCAACACTCAGGTTGCCCATCATGTTCTCAAACCCAGTTAGATTGGCACCACCATATTGAAAATAAGCTTGCTAATAGGTGGCCAGAGAAGAGCAAATTAAACTAATGGTAGGCAATGGAAGGTTCCCTCCATAGGAGAATGACCTCTCTGTCTCTTTCTCTCTCTCTCTCTCTCTCACACACACACACACACACACACACCCTGACATCTTAATTATATATTCGTTGTGGGAAACCCTCAATAAATAGTTAATTAGCAGTCATAGTCCCGCTACCCTTGTGAGTATCAACTGTGAAATGAGAGCCAAGCACATCCCCAAGCTAAGACATTTATTTACTCTCTGCCACTAAAGAACTCAGGTTCAACAGAGTTGCTCCTAAGACACCTAAGCCGAGAGCTCCTCTTCTGCCTTCGGTATTCCTCATGCTTGAGGGCGGGTCAGCCCGGTGGGGTGTGAGTTCTTGGCCTCACAGTAAGAACCACCTCTTACCGGATGTCTGCTGTATGCCAAGGGGGACTCTAGGACCTTGGTGTGTACTTTAATTTAGTGGTCAGGAACACCTCAGAGGCAGTGACCACTCCACGTTTTGAAAGCTGGGAACATTGAGACTCAGAGAGGTTGTGTGAATCACCCCAAGTCGTATAAGAAGTTAGTGGAAGAAATCAGGGTCACGTTAAGGCCCCTTGATTCCTAATCCATGGTCGTCTTGCCCAGCCAACCTGGCCACATCTGGGGACCAGGATAGATGCCACCATCGGGAGCACCTGTTTCAGCCTTCAGTGGGGTCCTGGGGGAACAGGTCCAGAAGGGAAATCTAGGCCCGTTCTCCTGTGAAGCTGCAGTGGATCCCACTGGATCCCTTTGCTTGTCCCTGTTGGTCCCGACACTGCCTGAGAAGACCACAGGGACCTCTCCCTTCCCAGGGGTTTTCATGGTCTTGTTACCCAGTACCTTCTTCTTTCCCACACTGCGCTGCTCCAAACGGCACTACCCAGGCTCCCCTGAGAAAGGTCACCTGCCATATTTCACATCAAGTTCTACGTGCTTAGACTGTGATACAGCACACAAGTCTGGTGCCAAGTCTCACAAAACCATATGTAAGTTTAACAACCATAAAAATCCCAGCTGGTTAAAATTCCGGAATTAAAATCCACACTCTTGTTCCCCCCACCCACCCTTAAGATAAAGCTCAACTTCACTTCGTGTGAAGCCAAGGGATTCTCCTCAGCTGGTCCCTTTCTTCCTCCCTACACCTCCTACCCCACCCGGGCCCAGTGCAGAACTTCCGATCCCTCGCTCCTGTGCACCAGCTGCCACTAATCCTCTGCGCACGCTACTTCTCTGCTCAGAAAACTCGGGTCTCCCTGTCCTGAAATCTTTCTCCTACCCAATCCCATCAAGCTGATTCCTCCTCATTTGGCAAATTTTAGTTTAAAAAGTGTTCCTTCTGTGTGGACTCTCCTGATCTTCTGACCTGAATTTTGGGTGCCTCTGTCGGCTTCCTGAGCACCTGTATGATTTTTATTATCACACTCATCCTGCTGTTTTCCATCATGGATAATAATCTGTGTAGGGCAACCATGGAACATCTTCAGGACTTCGCTTAGTGTCTTACATTTAATAGGCACTTGACTAAAATTGGTTGATTTCATAACCGAGAATGAGGGATCCCTGGCCTCCCGCATTGCTTGTGGGAATTTTGAGAAATGGGATCTCACAAACAAGAACTGCTTTTGACAGCAGATAACTTTCCAGGAATGTGAGTTCCATTTCTATTCTGAAAAACAGATACATGGAAAGGTTCAATTTGGGGTTTGCTAGAAAGTCCCCAGGGTTCCCAATAGGTCCCACGCAGCTGTCGCTGTTTTGTCCACATCTTATTAGGAATTTAGCGGGGGTAGGGGGAAGCGGGGTGAGCAGCCCAGTGTGATGTGATGGAGAACAAAGAAATGAAAATGTAGATGAGTTGTGCCCACCCACTGTGTTAGGCATCTTATTGGATTCTCATAATAACTGAGCAAGATGGGTTTAATTATTTCCATTTTTCAAGTGAGTGTACTGAAGCTCAGGGGTAGAGGGAACTTGCTCAAGGCTTTATAAGAAGTAAACATCAAAATTGGTATTAACACCAAGATCCTCCAACACCAAAGCCAGACTGCATGGCTTCCTCACTATGTGACGCAGGGTCAGTAAATGAGGGCCTGTGCACACGGGGCACAAATGTGGACATGATCCAGTAGGCAGTAGAGAGCCATTGCATATTCTTGAGCTGGAAGTGAAAAATGGCATATTAAAAATATAATGTAGCAGCTATGCTTCAGGAATGAGGGGACTTGGAGAAAGACAGGAGCTGTATGAAGATGCAGCATTCAGACACGGGCTTCTAGACTGGAGTGTGCGCAGTGAAAAATGTGCACAGTTTGCTAATAAGAAAGGGCAACATACGGAGAGGGCTTGGACATAGGACATAAAAATTGAGGCTAAAGTGAGACAGAATGATTGCCAAGGTTTGGAGCCTGGGAAAAATAATATGAACATTGAAGAAGGAAGAGTTTGTGGCTAAAACACAGAATTTCATTTTAATTCATTCGTATTATTTGTTGGGTTTATTTCCATTTTGTTCATTATTATTTGTATAAAATTACTAGATACTTGCATTTTTTAGTAAAGTAATTATTGATGCAACTTGTGCTGCTGTATCAACAATTCAAGGCAGCCTTGGAGCCCCTGGGTGAATCACCCCACTATTCCATGAATGTTTTTAGGAGCCTGATGAGGTCTGTGGGCACATAACTGGTTTAGGACGCATTATGCAGACTTTTCAGTTCTTTGGGAATCCAATCTGCCTGTGCAGATGTGATTGTTTCTCTCTTTTCATCTGGATGGTTCCGTGTGTCTGTGGAGTCAAGTAACTGTGTCTGCATCACCAGCTGCATGTGCAGAGGATCTTCGATCTGGAAGGTGTTTTCCTTGGAATCAATTTTATGAGAATTTTTATAGCAAAGCTCTTATTCATTTTTAGATTGGGCGGAATTTACCCCTGTTGAAAAATGTTATTCGACAGCCAGAATATCTCTATTCATGAGATGACTGTCCTGAAAATTTCAGTATAGAGTGCTTTTCTTTGAACTGAAGAGGGTGGGAAAAAGAATGGGTTAATTCTCCCTGAGAAAGAGACATTTAGTCTTCTGTGCCTTTTATCCATAATCAGGTATTAGCATAAATTTTGAAAACATGTCTGAGTGAATTTGCCATAGGTTAGAAAATAATTTTCTTTTTCTTCCTTTTATTGACTACAGTGTGAACACCTAAAAACATATTTTTTGGTGATTTGCACTGTTTTTGTAGACTAGAAGTAGTAGATACACAGTCGGCACCAGAATTTTGAAAGGGAATTACTTACTTTTTTAAACTATCAATTTGTTACATAAATCATCTAATCAAAGCGTTATTGAGTACCTGACATGTCCCCTGATATGTTCCTATCAAAAGAAGAATAATGGACTTCAAATTTATCTGAACTCTATATTCATTGCCTTAGCCAACCACCAGCTTCTGAGTGTAGAGTGTAACTCAAACAAAATTCCAGTGTTTTGAAATGTTCAGTGAAAACAATCCAAACCAATTACGTGAAATTGGTGAACTTTCTGCCAGCCTAGAATTCATGCTGAAAAGGATGAGAGGCTGAAATGGTGACAGCCTAGATGTGAGGTGCCAATAGCTGCCAGTGACCAGTTGACCTCAAAATGATGATTCGTGGATCAAGGCTTATTCATTTGTCAATCCATAAAATAAAAATAAAATTGTCTTCCATTCTAAAATCCGTTAAAAGAGCAAACAGGAAATGAATACACACACACAGCTCACTACCCTAAATCTGAAATGATATGTATTAAACTTATGTATGTATAAATACTAATAAGTATGTATTAATGTGAACATGTGCAAATATTAATATATACTATATTGACCCACAGGTGTGTAAATATGTGCATGTAGGCCCTTGTATAATTTCTTTGCTCTTTTAAGCAAGAAAGCAGGAAGGTGGATGTTGCTAGCATGTTTTAAGGTTGTCTGTTATTCAGATTCTAGTTCCACACTTTTTCTCTTGAAGTTGCGAATTTCTAGGTCACTGGTATAACTCTATGCATCCCTTTTCTTACAAGTAAACTTTGACCCAGAATATTATCTCTATATAATTCAGAGCTGCATTGAGAAGATCAAATGTAGACAAAGGCAATAGAAAAACATCAAAGGAATACATACAAAGGAGAGCACTTTTATGTTTGCTTTATAAGAAATTGGCTTGCATAAGTATTGTGATTTCAGGATGCAGAAGAATAGTGCTAAGGATTTGGAGACACCAGAAATGATTTCCCTTGGTGACAATGGCCTACCCTGTGCTGGAAATACTCAAAACATGCCCGATCTAAAGGACGATTTTAAGCCATAATCCAGGGAAGAGGACTGGAAGGCATGGAGTATTTTTCAACATAGTGCCTCTCTGACTGGGGAGGAGGGCAGATGACGCATGAGTTAGTGGCGGTATGCAGGAGTTAGCACATTTCTCAAACTTGGCGTCAGGAGTGGCCCATGACATGAACTGAACTTTTGGTTTGATTTGAGGATTTCCCTAAGAAGTCTCTATCTGAAGATATATCCCCCCACTGGAGTGAGCTCTTTCAAGGGCCAGGGTCAGCTGATTCATGGACAAGGTAGCTGAGAAACTCATCTTTCAGCGCACTGGTGTGTTCATGTAACATAGGACCTGCTTCAACAACATTTCCCAAGGACGGTATGCAGTGGAAACTTTTAAAAAATATATGGAATATTTTTAAAGGGGCAGAATTTAGGGGAACACATTAGAAATAATGTCTTCAGAAGCAACAGAAGGAAATGGCATGCTGTATTTGTTGGAAGACTCCCTGGGCTCAGAACCAGGACAAGATTAAACTGACCCTGAGCCACTGGACAGCCCTCACGAACCCCATGTTCTCTTGGGCTTCTGCATCCTCATCTGCTAAACAGAAGCATAAGTAGGTGCTGCCAGCAGGGAAAGGGTCACTGCTCACTAACAGCCCAGAGCTGCTGATACTCTTCCACTGGGAATCTTAGAAAACTTCCTGTGGCAGATGCATGTCCATCCTTTTCTGACCCATAATGATTTTAGAGTAGTAGGTACAGTTTTTAAAAAGTTTATTGTTTCAAAACCATGGATGAAATACACATACTATGCAATTTATCATCTTTACCATTTTTAAGGGTACGGTGAGTGACACTGAGCATGTTCACATTGCTGTGCAACCAACCCCCATTACCCATCTCCAGAACTCTACATCTTGCAAACTCTGTACCTATTAAACAACACCTTCCTTTGCTTCTCCTCTTCTTCCCTGACAACCACCTTCCTGATTCCTGTCTCTAGGATTTGACTGCTCCAGGTCCCTCCCATAAATATAATCATGTAGCACTTGTTCTGTGACTGGCTTATTTCACTTAATGTAATGTCATCAAGGTTCATCCATGTTGTAGCCTGTATGGGAACTTCCTTCCTTTTGAAGGCTGAATGCTATTCCATGGTAGCATATGGCACATTTTGTTTACCCACTCATATCTGTTGCTTTCTTTCCCCTTTTGGCTATTTTCAATAATGCCCCTGTGAAGATGGACATACCAACATTTCTCTGAGATTCTGCTTTCAATTCTTTTGGGCACATACTCAGAAGTGAAATTGCAGGATCATATGGTGATTCTGTTTTCAGTCTTTTGAGGAACTGCCCGACATTTTCCTGGTAGCTACTCTACATTCTTACCAACAGTGCCCAAGAGTTCCAAATTCTCCATGTCCTCACCAGCACTGAGGTATTTGGTTATTTACTTTTGATAATAGCCATCCTAATGAGTGTGAAGTGATATCTCACTGGAGTTTTGGATTGCATTTCCCTAATGATTAATGCCATGAACATCTTTCCCACACGCTGAGTGGCCCTTCGTATATCCTCTTTGGACAGATACCTTTTCCCCATCTTTGAATTGGATTTGTTTTTGAGTGGATTTTATTCTCTTTAGAATTATTTTATTAAATCATAAGTGTACAACAGCTTCTTAATTCTACACATGCACTTATATTATTTTGGTGGTGGTGGGGGTACTGGGAATTGAGCTCTGGACCACTGAGCCACATCCCCAGCCTTATTTTGTATTTCAGAGACAGGGTCTCAATGAGTTGCTTAGCTCCTCACTTTTGCTGAGGCTGACTTTGAACTCAGATCCTCCTCCTCAACCTCCTGAGCTGCTGGGATTATAGGTGTGCACCACCACACCCAGCATGTCCTTAAATTTTTTAAAGGAAAAACTTTATGTATTATTACATCATGATCCTGGCTAATAGTTTTTCAAAACTTTGAGAAAAATCTTAAAAAAGATTTCACATGGGCTGGGACTGGGGCTCAGTGATAGAGCGCTTGCCTGGCATGTCTGAGGTGCTGGTTTTGATCCTCAGCACCATATAAAAAACAAATGAATAAAGCTATTGTGTCCATCTACAATTGAAAAATTTTTTTTAAAAAAAAGGTTTCACATTTCACCTGAAATTTACAAATTTAACATTATCAAAGGAGGAATGCTTCTGCACTCTTACGAAGACTACTAGAAAGAAACAATTAAAAAGTGAAGCCATTGTCTCACAGCAGTTTCTTTTTTACAATACTTCATTCATAGTAAGGTAATATTATTTAATAATCCAATCCATTCACAAAATGACTTTCTGCATCTGCTCTGGTGTCTTCTGGAATATCATTGCCTATTTATGCATGACTGAGATAAGAGTTTCCTTAACATTGTCATTTCAATAACCTGAAGCTGTTCTGTCACCTCTGGTCTCTCATCCTCTCCTGTTTATACAGCAAAGCCCAAGACAAATAGGATGAAGCTCAGTATCGGCTCCTCTCACTATAACCCCCTCTTCCTCTTCCATATGGTCCCCCCATGATCCTGCTACCACCAAAGTTTCCACTCTTCTTTGAACCATAGTTAGAAGGTTGCTGGTTATAATTTCCAAAATCTTTATAATTTTCACTTCCATAATTTCCTTTGTCATAACTACCCTGGCTGCTATCCCCAGGTCCTCCACCACCATATCCTCGTCTTCCTCCTCCATAACCAGGGCGACCTCCAAAATTGCCACTTCCAGGTGACTGTGGAGAAACTGTTGGTTGGCAGAATTAAAGAAGAAATCCTGAGAAACACCACCTTAGAGATTAATTTGAAGAATATGGAAAAATCAATACCATTGAGATAATTATTGATAGGCAGTCTGAAAAGAAAAGAGGCTTTGGCTTTATTACTTTTGACGACTGTGATCCTGCGGATAAAATTGTATTGCAAGTGGTCATAATGCAGAAGTAAGAAAGGCTTCTTACAAGAAGACAAGAAATACAAGAAGTCCAAAGTTCTAGGAGTGGAACAGGAGGTGACTTTGTGGTGGGGATTCCCATGGTGGCAGTGGAAATTTTGGACCAGGACTAGGGAGTAGCTTTAGAGGAAGATCTGATGGATAAGGGAATGGATGTGGATTTGGGGATGGCTATAATGGGTTGAGTGGATTTTAATAATATTTATGAACATCAGGAAAGCATCTTCAAGAGATCTGAAAGTTCCTGAGGAATTTGAAGATTAATATACTTTGCATGAAGGCAAGATACTGTGTCTATACTAATTGTGATTTTAAAAAGAATTAGCCTTGGTGTTTATTGCTCATTAATCTCTAATAGTGAAAGGGGATGTACAAATTTTAAAGTTTCTTAAATGGTGTTTCTTTATTTATTGTTCTCCTGTTCTTGTTCTAATCATGGATGGCAGGTGCAATTTAGTAGATAGAGATATAATTTATTCTATAATAGTGAGATTTGAGCAAATTTCTTTGAATTTACTTGAAACTTGCCCTTTTTAAAAAGGTATTGCTTTCTTCCTCTTCTTGTTTCTCTTTTTTTCCTTTTTGACCACACTTTTGAAGAGGCCAGTGTACGTAAGTGAGACATTAGCATCTTTGGGTTAACGGCTTCGAGAGAGCAGACGGTGGCTGAGGATGGGAGGGGCAGCTTCTGAGAGTGTGTTGAGGCATGTGTGCTGTGCTGAGCATTTCACACTTTGGAGAACACTCACACAGTTCTTTTAAATTGTGAAATGCCCACCTTAATTGATTTCGAAAACAACATTTCTGGAAGTAGTGACTGTATTTCCAACTACCTGGAAGTAACACAATTTCAGTTATGGTTCTGCAGGGAGAGAGCTGAAGAATCTGAGTAAGTCAGGAGAGCTGACTTACCAGTCACAGAGGAGCATGCCAGCTCCCTCTTGGTCACCACTTACCAGGACCTAATGTGATAGTGAGGGAGTCATGTCCTTGGGGGATTTCGAGGAGGAGATATTACAGAGGAGTCATAATGGAGAGCAGCTGCATTGTTTATTCTGCTGTGGGGTTGGCATCCTGATTTAGGTTTCCCAGCAGCAGACCCTAAAGAGAATTTGGGTGCAAGTCGTTGATTTGGGAAGCCGTCCAGAAAATACAGTCACCCTGTGGGATAGGCAGAAGACTGTTTCCGGGATGTCCTGTGAATTCTAACATCCTTGAATGTTCAGGCTCTTATGTAAAACAGTGCAGAATTTGCTTATAATTGGCACACATCCTCCTGTATGTGCTAAATCATGTCGAGTGCTGATAATAATATAATGTAAATGCTATGTAAATAGTGTTTGTACTGTCTTGTTTAGGGAATAATGACAAGGAAAAATTTGTAACATGTTCAGTATAGACACAATTTTTTTTCTAAATGTTTTTGATCCACGGTTGGTTCAATCCATACAAATAGAACCCACAAATCTGGCAGGCTGACTGTAGCTGCAGAAAAAAAAATAGTCGGGAGAGAGGGTGGGAAGGAAGCTAGAGGGCTCTTTTTAGGAAGAAGATTATGATGGAGGGTAACTGATGCTTACCCATGCTGGGAACTTGGAGAGCTTGTGAGGGGCAAGGGAACTGGGGTAGTTGTCACCAGGTTCCATCAGTCATTAGCTGAGAGCTCACCCTGTAGGTTCTGATTCCTGAGCATCTGCACAGACGGAGGTTGGACACAGGCAGTCAGAGAAGCCTTCCCTCCAAGGGGTACAAGTGCCAGCAGTGGGAAGCCTGGCCAGGGGACCTGATTGGGTCCCCAGCAGCATCTGCTTGCTTCAAATCCCTTTTCCTCTCTCCTTTGCTGGAGCCTCAACATCTTCAGAACCGTCTTGATTATCTTCAGCCGCTCTTTGGGGCCATTTTAATAATGAAGGGATCTGTAGGAAACTGGGCCATTCTGTTTATTGGCCAAAAACATTTATCAAATGTTTTCTGGGTAGAATGTCTCTTTTTATGCGTTTGTAAAAAGAAAGTCTCGGGATCAAAATTATATTCATTGTGTATTGTTAGAGAAAACCAAACGCGATAGTACTGTATTAAAATATGCCAGAGGAATGTGTGATGAATTTAGCAAGCTTGCAAGCATTGTTATTCTCCAAAGAACTTGAATTTTTTTCAACCATTAATCGGATGCAAAGATGACAAAGGCGGACTGAGGGGCAGAAGCAGCTCAGCACAGGAAGAGCAGGGTAGTGAGAATGGACTGAGTCTGAAGGCTTATTCAACGTCACCTTTCTTTTTTCCGAATTGTTCCTTTTCTTTTGTTTTCTTTTTCCTCTTCTTTATTCCTATGGGTTAATGATAATAAACTCTTTTTATAGTTTTAATAGATTTATGGTATTAAATACATTCAGGGTTTTTTCAACTCAGCTTTGAGAAGCTGTTTTTATCTGCTTTTCACCGTGAGGACACTGACTCAGAGAGGTAAAGTGTTCTGCCTAAGATCACACAGTGAGTGACTGGCATTGAGCTATTTTGACTTCAAATTCATGGCTCTTTGTCCTGTGCCAAGCGTTGACCACAGATCCTTTTATCCTCCTATTACAGCTCTTGGCTGAGACTGAAGGATTTCTTTAATCTCATGTTTAGAATTTATTAGTTACTGGGGCCTGGTCTGAGGTCTATCATTTTATTAATATCATGCAATTTTCCCATTTTATTACTATGTTGGTTTGGTGCTTTAGGTAAAAATCTATCAGTTTCATGAGTTCCAACACTCAGAACAGGATTAGTGTTTCTCCAAAGACTGTGTGTGTATAGAACCTTGCTGGTTTATGCTGAACACTCAGTCATGGTTAGCTCTTATTTGATGTTACTCAGAATCATTCCATTTCTTGAAAGGATGCCAAGCATTCTCCATGCCAGGCCTACTTCTATTATCTACAAGAAAAAAAAAATCAGTTTTTTCCCTTGCTTCCTATGTAGTGCTGGTCACAGGCTAGCGCTAAGCGGCACAGCTCTCTGCGGGCCCAGGTGACAGTTGGAGGTTGGAGATCAGCTTGCTGTTCTGATTTGTGTCTTTCCTTTCCTGAAAGGAAGAGGGAGATGACTTGCTTATGAGAGCAAAGCAATATGATGAACTTTATTGTAGGGAGAGAAGGAGAAAGCTTTAGAGGCTGTGCAGTTTGGGGGAAGAGCAGAGAAATACTCCCCAAACAATCCTAAAAGTGATACTAACACTCTCCTTACTGAAAGTTCTTAGACTATGTTGCACTGACTGTGAATGAGCAAAATTCTGTGCTCACAGGTCTCTTGGGATCATTCTTGTTTATGGGGAGCATGACACCACATTCACGTTCAGTTAATTTCTTTAATTTGGGGAATTGCTTCTTTTTTTCTGTTTTGATTTAAAAAACCCAAACGATCTTTAACCCAATTCCAAAGTCAAAGCTATCTAACAAGTTACAGCCAGATAAGTCTTGCTTTTACCTCTGTCCCTCTACCTTTTTCCTCCCTTCTTTCCTATTTGTTTTGGAATTATTTTTCCATTATTTGCTTTAATAAATACAGACAAGTGTGCGTGTCAAATGACACTGTTTTATTCTTACACAAAAAATTCGTATACTCGGTGTGTCATGCTCCAGCTTGCCTCTTCTCTTCCTATGTCCTAGAGACCCTCTCTCTCCGTAGATGACATTTTTCCTGGTTGTTCTTTGTGTGTGGATTCCATAGTTTTTCAACTGCCTCCAGACAGTATGCACTCTTCGCCATTTTTTGCAAATACAAACAAGTTACAGTGTGTGCGTCATCACACACATTCTCAAGGACCCACTGGGGACAGATATCGAAAGTAGATTTCCGGGTCAAGGGTGAATTTTTGCCATTTCTGCTGGTCTCCTTTCATGTCACTTCCTAGGACATTGCTGCCAGCACTGCAGCCGAACGTCTGTCTCCCGTCTGAGCTGAACTTACCTCTTCTGGGGTCTTAGTTTCCTTTAGCTTATATTTTAGAAAATATAATTCAGATTTCTCTTGTGGTCACTAGTCTGTTGTACCACAAGAATTCAGTGACAACTGTTCTCAGCTATGGTGACAGTGCAGCTCTGCTTGACGTGGAGAGTTTGTTCCCAGAGGGCAGAACTGAGAGAGCAGGGTTTATTTGGAGAAATGGACTTCTGTAGCTTCTCCTGATTCTGATATTCACTGGGTAACCTCACTGGAATTAAAATAATCCCAAGAATTTTAAGTCACTTGTAAACACAAAAGATTTTTACCAAAAAAAAAAAAAAAAAATCTTTATTTTGTTTTCTTTAATTATTTTCTTCCTCAAACTTTAGACCTACAATTTATTCAACAACACACTTTTTTGGGGGGAAACACTGCAGTGAATACAGATTTGAAGGTACCTCTTGATTTCAGAATTATCAAAGGGTAAGAAAATTAGGTTTCTTAGAATTGAGAAAATATGGTTCCACTGAAAGTAGAAAGATGACAATACTCTTTCTTTTTAACCATGAAGCCCATAATAATGTCCTATGTTACAATTCATTTTTTTAAAATCCAGTTTGGTCTTCTTTGACTCCTGTGGTTTCTGGGATACAGATCACTGGTTTCTGTTTGTCAGCCTGCTCCCTTCCTGACATATGCAGGTGCTTAAGAAGTCATCTTCCTATCTTTCAAGGTACTTGCGGTATGTAAAAGTCAACATTTATCATGGCAATGGACACCTAGGTTTGCACTTAAATATTGAAATCTAATGTCCTATTTTAGTTAATTTTTTTAAATACTTCATTTTTAGAGCATTTTAGGATTATAGCAAAAATGAACTAAAGATGGAGAGATTCCCTGATTGCCCCCTGCCCTACATGGGCACAAGCCCTTAGTCACTGTCCCTGACTGAGCAGCCCATGTGGCATAATTGACAAACCTACCTTACCTGTTGCTGTCACCCAAAGTGCATAGTATCATGGTCCACTCCTGGGGAACACCGTGGGCTTGACAAATGTATGATGACACATATCCGCCATTATAAAGTTGCAAGGTGTTTCACTGCTGTAAAAAGTCTCTGTGCTCTGCTATTTTAAATGCTAAAATTTGATGTCCTGTTTTAGTTAATTTTTAAAAATGTCTGAAGCATGACAAATTTGGTATGAAATATTTATGTCTCAAATTCCTGTAGCCCAAACTTGAAACCATAGTTAAGCTTAAACCATAAAATATTAGGAATATTTTCACACACTCAGTGGTGTGTGAAAGACTGAAACAATCATATTCAGTAGGAAAGGTCAAGACCTCTTATTTTGCCTTCTTCCAAGTCTCACTGACAGCCCAAAAAGAGGGTCTTATTCACATGCTTTTATTCTCCCAAATTTTCTTTCATCTTATGTTTTTCAAAACAGTTTCTTGAGGTATGTTTTATGTACCACAAAATCACTCTATTTATAGTGTGATCTTTTTGGCAAATTTACGGAATGATGAAACCATTATAATAAATCAATTTTCTGTTTTGATTTGCATTTCTCTTATTGCAAGAGATGATGAACATTTTTTCATATGTTTGTTGATCGATTGTATTTCTTCTTCTGTGAACTGTCTATTCAGTTCCTTAGCCCATTTATTCATTGGATTATTTGGGGGTTTTTTTGGTGTTAAGTTTTTTGAGTTCTTTATATATCCTACAGATTAATGCTATCTGAGGTGCATGTGATAAAAGATTTTCTCCCAATCTATAGGCTCTCTCTTCACATTATTGATTGCTACTTTTGCTGAGAAGAAACTTTTTAGTTTGAATCCATCCCATTTATTGATTCTTGATTTTACTTCTTGTGCTTTAGGGGTATTTTTAAGGAAGTCAGATCCTAGGCTGACATAATGAAGATTTTGGGCCTACTTTTTCTTCTAGTGCCTACGTTTTTGATCCACTTTGAGTTGAGTTTCATGTACGGTAAGAGATAAAGGTTTAATGTCATTTTGTTACATGCGGCTTTCCATTTTTCCCAGCACCGTTTGTTGAATAAGCTATCTTTTCTCCAGTGAATGTTTTTGAAGCCTTTGTCTAGTATGAGATACCTATATTTATGTGGGTTTTTCTCTGTGTCTTCTATTCTGTACCATTGGTCTATATGTCTGTTTTAGTGCCAATACCATGCTGTTTTTATTACAATAGCTCTGTAGTATAGTTTGAGGTCTGGTAGAATAGAGTTCCTTCAGATTAGGTAGAGGGGATTGAAGGGAGGGGAAGGTTATGGGGTGGGAAGCATAGTAGAGTGAAACAGACATTATTACCTCATGTCCATATATGACTGCGTGACCAAATGTGATCCTACAATATGTACAATCAGAAAAATGAGAAATTATACTCCACTTATGTGTGATCTATCAAAATGTATAAATGCATTCTACTGTCATATACAACTAATTAGAATAAATATAAAGAATTAACAAATCAATTTTAGCTCATTTTCATCATACTGGTAAGATCCCTCTTGCCCATTTACAGTTAATCCCATTCCCCACCAGGAACCTGCTCTTCTGCTTTCTGTCATAGATTTCCTGCAGTTGGAGTCATAGAGTAACGTGTGGTCTCTTGTGTCTCCACTCGGAATAATAAGTATATCCGTGTTTTAGCATGCACTCATCGTTTGCTCTTTCCTTCATTAAACAGTGCTTGATTGTGTGAACACATCCCACTGTTCATCAGTTGATGACTTTTAGGTTGTTTCCAGCTCCAGGCTACTATGAATAACACCGCTATAAATATTTGCACGTAAATTTTTGCGTGGGCATACACTTTCATTTCTCTTGGGTAGATACCTAGGAGTGGAATTGCTGGGTGTGCGGTAATTATATGTTTATATTTTTTAGAAACTGCTGAACTATTTTCCAAAGTGGCTTCTGCATCTCATTTTAATGCTTTCTGTATTGTCAGAGGAAAAAGATAATTGTTCCTAAGGCTTGATCATTCATAAAACTCCTTTAGTCTACAAGTATTGAGCACCGACCTTATGTGTAAATAAGAAGTAGAAATGACACAATTATTTCCTTCAAGGTGCCCAGACTCTATTGGAGAAGCATAGAATACCCAGATAACTAACTGCAAGGAGGGGAACACTATAGGGAAAGCCCATCCCTGCTGTGGGGGCCCGGAGGGCACCTGTTCCAGGCTGCAGGGAGCAGGAAAAACGTTTGGAGAAGGTCCCCTGTACATTGAGTCTTGCAAACTTAGCTCAACGTGAGGAGGGGCCCAGGCTGCAGCAGGCCCCGCCCCACACACACCTGAAGCTCCTTCACACTGACCAGCTCCGCTTTATTCCATAGCAATTGCTGTCTACCTTGTGCCCTGTAACTTATGTGTTCACAGGTTGAGCTTGCCGTCTTTTGCCCTTGAGAGCAGAGGTCTTTGGTTTGTCCACTAATATGTCACATATACTGACACCGTACCTGGTGTGAAGAAGGCACTTGGTCAATGGTCACTGAATCCAGGTCATTGAATCCATGAGAGCAGGATGTTTGGAGGAGATACAGACAGGTGATTTATGGCAGGACCCGGGTTATCAGCACCTGATTTCAACTGCCCCATGTTTCAACACGGGCCGTTGGGATAACTGTGAGAATTATACTCTGGAAAGACAGCAAGTGCCTGTGTCACTCTACCGAGGGGAGCAAAACCTGAGACGCTGGGGAAAGTGGTTGGGAGGCCTCTGGGGTCGCTGTATCATCAGAGCATCATCTGACCCAGTGAGAGGTGTGTTATTGCTTCAGAATTTAGGACTGGATTTGGTGAGACAGGTTGGCACAGTGGCCAGAGGATGGTTTGCTAGTTGTGGCGAGAGAAAATAAAATGTCTTTATGGTGTCATAATTCAGAGAAGCTTGCAGCCACCAATGCATAACTGTCAAGCAACTCTTTAGAAAGTTAGGAATCATTAAAAGGATACCATTCAAGCAAGTTATTTTAGTTAATATAATAGGCAACAAGGGACCTGAAAGGGGTAGGAGGAGGAAAAGGAGGAGGAAGAGAAGAAAACTGTCATTCCCTCAAGATTTATCCTCAATGCTTCTCATTTCTGAGACTTTTTCTTTTACAAGTCAAATAAGCAAGGACCACTTTTGACACAGTTGTCTGTGACTTTGAATACAGCTTGAATGTCTTCCAAATAATGGGAAGAAAAAGCCTCTGCTTATGAAAGGAAAGATTCACTGGGGGAACACTAAAGTGGCTTCACTCAAGTTTATTTGGGGCCCTGTTTTGAAGAAATCTCAGCCACTTCAGTTATGCAGAAAAGGAATCCACTCAAGAAGATACACAACTTATCTTTTACGTTGGCTTATTTTTTAAATGAATAGAAATATCGGCAAGAGCATATATGCGTATGTTTCCCTTTGGATTGAATTTTGTATTATTGTCATTGGAGATGGGCTTGTTGTACTGAAAATAAATTGTCTGGAGACTAATCATGCCATAAATTGGGTGTTGATAATTCAGCTCCATGGAAGTATTGTGTTTTCTTTGTTTTAATTTTTCTGTTTGCTTTTGATTGAATAGAGGGTAGGAACATTGGAGAAGATGAAACTGTGGAATAATAAGGGTTTATCATAAAGGGTCTCTGCTAAGGCACTTAGACTTTATCCAAGGGAAATTGGGAACCATGCAGAGTTTTAATTAGAGAAGTGACATGAAGAATGTTCATGAGGCCAAGATTCCCTGTGACTGGGATTTGGACACCAAATTGAAGAGGAGAAGAGAATTAGGAAGAAGGAGAATGGGAGACTTTGTAGTAATTCAAGAAAAAGTTAATGGTGGTCTGAAGGAGTGGGAGGTAGTAGATGGATTAACGATACAGGACAGATTGTTGTTTGAAGTGGTGGAGAACTGTGTTCACCTCTGAGCATCACCACACTGGGGACCAAGCCTTCCCTGAGTTTTGGTGGTGACAAGCTGGTCTGGTCTGGTAGGATTGTGAATGTCTCCCAGATTTCCTTCCTTCCTTCCTTCCTTCCTTCCTTCCTTCCTTCCTTCCTTCCTTCCTTCTTTCCGGATAGAAAGTGATATTGCTCATTGACTAAGAGAACACAGGAGGAAGAGGAGTGGGCATTTTGTGGAGCAGGATGATGCCTTTGTTTTGGATTTGTCATCCTGGGGAACTCATGGAACATCCATGTGACCAGACACACTAGGCATTGGAATGCGGACAGGAGCTCCAGGGCAGAATTGCAATCTGAATTATCAAGAATACAAGCAACAATAGGTGTTGGTGAGGATGTGGGGAAAAAGGTACACTCATACATTGCTGGGTGGGGGGCTGCAAATTGGTGCAGCCACTCTGGAAAGCAGTGTGGAGATTCCTTAGAAAACTTGGAATGGAACCACCATTTGACCCAGCTATCCCACTCCTTGGCCTATACCCAAAGGACTTAAAATCAGCATATTTCAGAGATACAGCCACATCAATGTTCATAGCTGCTCAATTCACAATAACCAGACTGTGGAACCAACCTAGATGTCCTTCAATTGATGAATGGATAAAGAAACTGTGGTATATATATACAATGGAATATTACTCAGCTATAAAGAATAATAAAATCATGGCATTTGCAGGTAAATGGATGAAATTGGAGAATATAATGCTAAGTGAGATAAGCCAATTTCAAAAATCCAAAAGACCAATGATCTCACTGATAAGCGGATGATGACACATAATGGGGGGTGGGAGGGGGCAAGAATGGAGGAAGGAGTGAGTGTATAGAGGGATAAGAGGGGTGGGAGGGGTGGAGGGGAAGGAAAAAAATAACAGAATGAATCAAACATCATTACCCTATGTAAATGTATGATTACGCAAATGGTATGCTGTTACTCCATGTACAAAGAGAAACAACATGTATCCCATTTGTTTACAATAAAAATAAATAAAAAAAAAGAATTGCAATCTGAAGAAAAGATTTTGGGCATGTGTGTGCAGTGGTGATCCACGAAGCCAAGGTGGGGGTGTGAGCAACCCAGGGGCGTACTGGAACAAGAGGAGTATCGGGGTGTGGACAGAACCCTGGGGAACCTCCACCTTCAGAAGCAGGCATGGGAGAGAGGGAAGACCTTTGAGAGGAAGAGGAGGCAGCAGTCCCAGGTTGTCGGCAAACCAAGGTGGCCAGGTGTGGCAGGGAGGGGACGAGCCAGGGCATCAGGCTCAGAGTTCAGTGGGAGCTAAGCGGGTGGATGGGACTCAGCAACTTGGAAGTCAGTGGGGTCCGTAATATCTACCATTTTCCTGGAACAATGAGCATAGTACTGAATGGGAGGAGGAAGTTGAAACAAATGGTGAATATAAAGGAATGATTTTTTCTTTCTAAATCAGTCATGGGAATTTATATAAGAACACCTTAGCATAACATTGATTTTTTTCATTGAGAAGGAAATCATATAACATAAGATTAGCCATTTTAAAGGTAGACAATTCAGTGCATTTGCAATGGTGTGCAGCCACCTCCTTGGTCCAGTTCCAAAATAGTTTAATCACACAAAAAGGAAAACCCAAGTCATTAAGCAGTTTCTCCCCATACCTCACTGTGCCTGGGAACTATCAAGCTGTGTTCTGTCTTTATGAATTTCCTATTCAAAATATGTCATATAGAAGGAATCATGTAATCTGGGATCTTTTGAATCTGATTTTTTTTTTTTTTTTTACTTAACATAATGTTTTCAAGGTTCATTCATGTAGCATGTATCCGTACTTCTTTTTCATGGCTGAATGATATTTCATTGTATGGATGGATATAGTATGACTTGTTTATCTATCACCTGTTGATGGGCATTTGGGTTGTTTCCAGCTTTTGGCTGTTGTAAATAGTACTTCTGTGACTATGCATGCATGTGTATTTATTGGAGTCCCTGCTTTTGCTTCCTTTGAGTGTATCTCTAGAATTGGAATTGATAGAACAAACCAGTTTTTCAGAACTACACTTTTATATACTGCTAATTAAAAATCCACAGGAGGCATTGTGAATTATACAAAATTGACTTATACAATGTAAGCTCTTTGAATACTTTATATTCCCTTTTGGATAGGATTGGTGAAACTACCATGTGGTAATTAAGAAGCCCTCAGGAGATGAGCTGTAAATATATATGCAAACATATAAGTATTTGTATATATGTTTGAATATATATTCATTCAGTATATGCATATGTAGGTATGTTTAAAGGAATGTGCTCATTAAAATTGAGTTTTCATTTTTATAAGAAGAAGGCATTGTAGATGAAGAACGAAACACACTGAGTCGCGGGGAGACAGAAGATGGGGATGAGGTTTAATTTTTACAAAGGAAAGAGTGCAAAGTTACCCTCTCATTGTTAATAAAAGACACAGAACCAGGAGGTGAGCTGAGAGCACCATGGCACTAACTTATAACCAGCTGACTTAAAATTAAGATTGTGTTTTCAAAATCAATCGTCACTGGTATTCCGGTAACCACCAAGTCGCCCACGTTTAATCTTACGGGTCGTATCTCTCCACTCAGAGACACCAGGGTAGATGAAAAGAGATGTGCATTCCACTTGTGACAGTCTGACTTGCCTGTGGCTCAGTTAAACATTACGCATAAAATACAGATGAAGGAATTCATAGAGGGGTAGGACGATCACGTGTCCTGTGAACTTTGAGACCATCTAGAGCAACAGTGATGCAATGTCCTCAAAAGCATCATTTTGTTCCCTGAAGTCTTTCCTTCATAGGAATTGATCGTGGAACTTTGATTCTGCAGGATGTGGCTCTGGACTTTATTCCCCAAACGCTGCCTTCAGTCTTGGGAGAGGGAGTGATGTTTGTTTTGTCTGCTAAGTGTTTTATTTATCTGGACTTATTTAAGCCATCGCAACTCCCAGGAGATAGAGCCATGGTAGGAATGTAGATGCGCGCGAGCTCCAAAGTCAGGAGCTCATGAGGTTTCCTCTTCTGTGCTTGGGGCTTGCCAGAGCGGTAGGACGAGGAGTCTGAGGATGCCTGGGGCCCAGCAGGAAGCAGGACTCTGTGGTTGGCTTTGTGGGGCCCACCAAGACAGGGGAGGCTGTGTGCCTGACACATGGACCGTCCCTAAGCTCTGTCACATCTCTTGTCACCAAAAGATTCTGGGTGACTAATGACGAGATATTAATTTCCTTATAAACAGAGTACCTGGGATGAGCTCTTAGTTAATCAACGCTGCTCGGAGGAGGCAGGTTTGATTCTACCTCCCTTCATTTGGACGATCGCTGTTCCCCGTAGATGATCTCAATAGACCAACCCCTGGGGCTGATGCATCTACTCCTGTTTGTGGTTTGTGTCTCTTTCAGGCAGAGAAAGCTGACGGATTTGTGAACCTGCCCGATTTCACTGTGGAAAGAGCCTCTGAATGCAAGAAAAAGCAGTAAGTCTCCTCTTCCCCTCCACAAAACCCCTTGCCAGGATAACAGACCTCCACCATGTCCACCGAGTGAGGTGCTGGTTTGGAAGTGAGTGAGGCAGTGCTCTCCTGTCTGAGTATTTTGAGCATCACGGGTTGGCACCTTCAATACTAATAGAAGTATTTAACCTCTTGCTTTCTGGCATTTCGTTTTGTGGAGCAGATGGGTTTTCGAACCCCCGTGAGGCCTTGGCACAGATGTCCTTGGTGACTGAGTATGCGGTGGAGTGAAAAATGTGCTCCCTCCCAGGCCTGGCAAGGTCAAGTGTCAAGGCTTTGACCTTGTCGAGGGAACAATGGTTCGAGAGGCTTACCGGGTGGCATTTCAGGTGTCATGAGGGACCAGGCTCTCCAAGCTCACGGCATTGTCAAGAGCAGCCCTGGAAGTGAATTCCCTGGGATGTCATGAACGTGGGATTGCACCCTGATGGAGTTTAAGTCCAGAAGATTTGATAACCCACGGAAGGAGAAACAGAGCAGTCCCCAGCTCACGGTGCTTGTTCTTCTAAGGAGGGAAACACCTGGAGTCTGCGACCCGCCCAGGGCTCTGGGCAGAGCTGGTTCTTACTCTGGCCCCCAGACTCCTGGTCAAGTGCTCCTCCATGAGACCTCCTGCCACCCTTTACTCTTTCTATCTTCTCTCACCTTCCCTATTCTTTCTTCTACTAGTCTTATCAGAAAGGGGATTTCCTCATTCATCTGTGGCACTAGTTGTTGTAATTCATTGATTTCTTGTCAGAAATTAATAAACTGGTGTTTGCTGTGATTCTTTGCCACTCTGCATAGCAACCTGTGTTCCGTGATACATGGGGTATGTTGATGCTTGTGGTTTTTTTGATTGGTTATTTTAAAAAACTGTCCTGTTCCGCAGGACTTCCGGTCTAAATGGTAAAGGGGAAATACTTTATTGTTTATTATCTTCAATGTTTCATATGTCTTCTTTAAACTAAAATCCACTTTCCATGTTCCCTCTACTAATAAAAGGTGCCTTAGATAAGGTTTCTGATGAGTTGTTGTGTACGGATGTTCCATATCTGATTATTTTCCTGTAAATAAAATTTTGCTGCATATTTGATTAAACTTGAATCAGTACTTAAGTAGTGGGAAGGAGTTAATATGAAGTGACATCTCTGTGAATCCAAATTCTAACTTATCGTATCTGTATAGTAAAGCAGTTAGCAAGTAAAGGTCATGCCCTTGTGTTTTAAATGGAAACTAAGGACTAGTTAAGATGAAGCTTTGACATATAAATTGACCATCAGCACCATACTAGACAATAGGTCTAGGGACTAGGCAATAAGTATTTAATGCAATAATTGTTTTTTTTTTTGCAAATTTACAAGGAAAGCAGATATTTATGATGGTCATATTTGATTTACTTACAGCACTGATAAATGCAAACACTTACTCTTATATGTTTATGCTTTTCCCTCTTCAAGTGCATTTAAGATCAACCATCCACAGATCAAGACCTTCTATTTTGCAGCTGAGAATTTGCAGGAAATGAACGTGTAAGTAGAAGAACTTGCTAAATCCAATCCTAATTGGAACAAATTTGCCTTGGTCAAGCGTTGGAATTTTCAGCTTATTTTCATATTAGTTATTATTTCTTTCTGTTACTTAAGAATGAATTTCCTTACCAGCTATGAAGTCTCCTTGCTGTCTTCTCATGTTCAGAAGCATTTTGGAGAACCACACACACACCAGAATGGCTATTTTAGGGAAGAAGTGGTAGGATTCTTCTGAGGGAACCACTAAGTTGAGAAAAGAGTAGACACAAGTCATGACGAGACAATGTTAAAATGAGAACCAGCATTACCAGGAGAAGAACTTAGAAGTGTTTTGTGACTGATTTTGTGGCTTTCCACACGCTAAACTCCCTCTACTGCATTTCACATGCGCTGTGTGATCACCATGATGAATCACGGTTTATCACTTCTTCACGCATCATTCTGAACAGTTTGTAAAATGTCCTTGCTCAGAGTGTTTCTAATTTAAAAGTTTTACATCGGCAGCTTGCATTTCCTCTTTGCCCTGTCTAAATCAGTGCACTTCATGTCCCCCACTGCCTAGGTTAAGGCACATCACCATGGCCGCTACTTGAACGGGGCTGTGTCTCAGGAGCTGACTCCAGGCGTGCCATTTAATTTAAGTCTTCTTCCCATAATTCCCAGCGTCTCTTATTACCTTCACCTGACCAATGAGACGACGTTCATGAAACACTCACTGTGTGCCCCAATGTAGCAGATGATGGGTGGGAGCAATAAACACACACCGAGCCCTCCATTCATAGAGCTTATGCTGAAAACCCATTATTTTTGTACCTAATAAAATCCTTACTTATCTGCCTTATGTACTTTTTCTTATCCTAGAAACTTAAAGGAAATCATGTCTAGCCTTCATCTGCATCCTTGCCTCACCCTCCCTCGTCCCGTCTCTGACACACTCGCCTCTCTTTACAGCCCTGGCTAACCAGGAGCCTTTGCGCCTGCTCCCCACTCCTACCTCCCGCCACATCCCTCCAGATGAGGGTGGAATGGGGCACAGGAGGCTGGGAAATCCTGTGATAGACATAACCAGGCATGACTCTCACAACCGTCTTCCAAATAAGTCCTTGACTTATTTAGTTAAAGATAGAATTTGTTTCTACCCTTTCTGATTTTAGCTTTTTTTCCCCCATGTCTTTCTTAAGCAGCTGAGAAAAATTAAGAGCAGACACCCAAAAGGAGAGGAGATTCAGCCCTTCACAAAGGTCCATCCTTATCTTTTATTTGTGTTGGTGAGCAGGTCCTTTGGCTAGCCAGCCCTTGCTCTGTAAGGTGTGGGTCAAGGCACAAGGCCTAGCCAGAGGTACCTGGTGCCCGGTCACCGTGCCAGTCTTGCTGAGCCACTAGGGAAGTCTGAATGGTCTTTTCTGGTCTTTTCTGGCCATGAGACTGTGCTGCCTGCCACCCGTTCACAGTGGCCTCCTGTGGTCCCTGGCTTCTCCTCTGTAATGGTGCCTTGTATCGGTAGATCTTTCCCTCACGGTGGTTCCCATCTGTCCTGGGGCCGGTTCTTTTAGCGTAGTTGTTTTCCCCAGTAAGGTATCAGTGAGCCTGAGCTTCCCAGAGAAACAATCCCTTCTAAATGTTTTGTCAGCTACTGAATTTCTCCTCCTACGTAGTAAAATGCCTTTTTCAATTAATAAAAGGCGAGACCCTTAGTGCCTTCGCTGAATCCATTATATTTCAGATCATAATTAGCTCTTTAAATCACACATCAGAATTATTAGCTCCTGCTTCCCTACCCCACCAGCTCTCTGGTTTTCCTTTATATTTCCAGTCAGTCTTCTATATTTATGTGCTGCCTTTGCAGACACTTATTGAGTGGCAAGTCATTTGTATGCATATTAGCTATAGATGTGTACATACACAACGTGTTGGCTGTTAAATCAACATCTGTCACAGTTATCAAGTTCAAGGTCTTATTGCCCACCTATGCTGGGAAGAGCTGTTATTTTACTTGAAAATTTGTTAGTGTTCCTCTTTCCAATTTACAAGCAAGATATACATGGAAATTTGAAAGTACGGTACCTTGACCCCCTGTTTTTGAATCTCTGTAGTGACATTTTTGCTTGAAAATTACTCACCTGACCCCACATGGTTACATGCCTGTTTTGTCTATGCCTGAATATGTCATGATTCCTTTGTGTATAAGAAATATATGTAAATAAAGTATCAATACTCTGATTGAATTTCATTATTCGGAAGATGATTCTTTTAATAGCCAAGAATGCAGAATCTCTCTGGGCCACCAAGTTAACTTTTTTCCACCACCTGAAGATTTTCCTTTCAATCGATGTAGTCTGTTTACACCAGTACCTGATGCACCTGGGGATGACCTGGTGCAATGCAGAGGTGTGGGGGAGGGAGGAGGTGACCCCGCAGTAATGGGCTCTGGGTTCAGATGTTCATATCCGGGGTAACTGCCTTTCTGGGTAGTGACGTTTCTCTCAAGGGACATGGAAGGAAAGGTAATTAAGTTTAATAGAAACTTCTCATGTTCTGCAGCGACCTTCAATTTACAAGTACTGGGTAAGTAATTCAGGGTAATGAAAGAGTTGGTTTCTAGGCAAAGACAGGAGATTGCCACTTTCTCAGACGGTGTTTGTGGGAAGAAAACTCTTGTTTTGTACATGGATTTCCTAACGCTTGTGCTCCAACTGGTACATTCTCATCAAGTTCACACACAACAAACTCCCAGGAAGCATCTGTCATCTTCTTGTGGGTAAATATAAGTCCTTTTGTGCACCCATCTATTTAGCCACAGAAGTTTTTGTACTGCCAGGAGGTTAGAAAAAAGTTCTTGGCAAAGGAGGTACCCCAAGCCAGTGGGTTCTAGAAAGAAAACCTTAACGCAGGGTTCTGAACCACCGCAAAGTGTCACAGCAGCTACTGACGGTGGCAAGGAAAAGTCCACCAGTTCTGGGCATGTATGGAGCGGAATCTTTAGTTAACACTCCTCCACTTTGCTGTAATCTCCTGTTCTGGAAAGGGGTTTAGAAGTGCATTCTTTTATTTCAGGCACCTTCAATTCAAGACTATTTTTTTACTTTTTAAAACAATTTTGGATGCTTTTGGGGGACAACATATGATTTTGAAATTAGGTATAAGCTAAAAATGGTTATTATGGTATTTTAAAAAGTGAATCTTGAAATATATTGTGTTTGCCTATCAAGTTTTTAAAATGTAATCTTTAATGTTTCTTTTAGTTAAGTAATACATAAAATGTTCTTGTAAAAAAAAAATCAGTGCAGAAGTAGGAAAAATGAGAGACTGCCCGTATCTAATTCTCCCTTCATCTTCCCACTCCACTCCTCTTCCTGGGATTAACTGCTTTTAATAGTGTGATATGTATCCTTCCTGACACTTTTCTAGCATAGCAATTCATACATTTATACAAATATATAATTTTAAAAATACATTAGAACAGCTACATATTTGTGATACTTGGTCCTTTCAATGAACCATATATTGGGATTTTCCAGGTTATTATAAGCTCTCCCCTTAGTCTTTTAGTGGCTTCATTATAACATGGTGTCAGTAAAATCAATGTCATAATTTATGTATCCATTTTCTTATTACTGGACAATTATATTGTCTCAAAATTTTTCTCTTTCTGCTATTATAAATCTCTCTGGCAGTTTACATTTTCCCATGTTTGTGTACATGAAGGTGTATTTAGACACATAAAATAGACTTTATATTTTAATTTTTGTACAAAGAGGATGGATATTTAAAATCTGAATAATCATATCAAATTACCTGCTCAAAATTAGCTGTATTGATTTTCATGTTTAACCCAACAATGGATGAGAATGACTATTTTTTCTTTTTCTCCTAAGCACTAGAAATCAATAGTTTTAATTTTGCCAATCCAATGGTGAAAATATCTTCCTGTGTTTAGATATGCATTTTCCAAAATGCTCTTGAGACTGGATAATTTTTTTCCATACATGTATTAATGATTGAATTTTTTCCTATGATTTTCTGATCCTTTATTTTGCATATGTTTCTATTGGAATTTGATCAACATTTTGGCGTTCCAGTGGCATGGTCTGGGTCCTGAGATTGGTCCAGTCTTAAATGGCCATTTTGGGTTCATCTTCTTTCTTGTAGAATCTCCTGTTTCATGTATTTTGAAAAATTAAATTTATTATATTTTTTTCTGTTAAAAAATAATGCATATAGCAAGATCATTGCTGGTTGATGGTCAGGTGAGGATTTACAAATAATTGACAGTTGTGGATGGGAATGTGCAGTGTGTGGGTCCCGGTGGGAGTGCAGCATGCTGGGAGGTGGGCGAGGTGTAGGTCTAGAAGCGATGAGGAACAAGAGGGACTCTGTTATTTTGTTCGTATGGATTGACTTGGGCCACTGTGAAATGCTCATTTCTTAAAAAAAAAAAAAAAAAAAAAAAGCAAATATACAGTATGAATAGTTAAAAAACATACAGAACTAGAAACAAAGCACCTGGATATTCATTGCCTCAAAACCATGTTTTACCATTAAGCATAATATTATATAATTAGGAATATATGAAGTAAACCCATTATTTTCTCTTATCTTTGAAAATTTGTGTTTTAAAGAGAATTCTTAGCTAAACTCTTGAAAAGGAATGACAGTGGCCTGAAGTTGTAAACCAAGTTTGAGTTCCTTAAGGTTTGCCTCGTCGTACTATTTTTGTTGTTGAAGTTTGATGGGACTTCATTGTCAATAAAATGAGAAGTCAGTACAAGAGAGAACATGGTCAATTTTTATTCTATACAAAAATTTTCAAGGAATTGCTTTTCCCAGTTTAGGAATAACTGTCGATCTCAGGCAAATCTTTTATTGATTGACATGGTAATCTTCCTGGTTTTGAAATGGATGGTCTTTATATTTCCCAAAATAAATTGACATTATTAAGTGTGATAGAGACATAGCTTTAATGAGCAAGTTATTGCATTTGGTGGTAAATGTTTTGATGGTTGCTAAAATTTTCAAGTGCATAATTTCAAAAGATATATTTGTTTATGTATTTAGAATTTCTAATTTAACTGCCTGCCTTAACCAACTGGATAATGGCCAGCTTGCTTATCTTACAGAGCATACCCTGAATAAGGAAAGTATTGAGAAACCAGAGGCCTTATATTTTGATGCCATAGGCTTATGCTGATTCTGGAAATGTTCAGGCTGACTGTTGAATTAGGACTGAATTTCATGATGAAGTCTGGCACAAGACTCTCCCTCAGGGTCTGAGGGGAAGGTGAGAGGGAAGGGGGCCAAATCTCCCTGTTCTAACATTTACTCTCCTTTGAATCCTAGGTGGTTAAATAAGCTTGGTATAGCTGTGATCCATCATGAATCCACTACAAAGGATGAAGGTATATTCCATTTTAAATTTCTGAAAAAGTAGCCAGAGTATTAGACTAGGATGAGAAAAACAATGTCAGATTCTATGTATAGACGGATCCTGAGGAAGCAGTTTGGCATTTGAAACGATCTGAATGTAGAGACAGACACATTCACACAGACTCACCAACACAGAAGAGAGCTCCCCAGGCCGGCTCTGAATGATTTCACACTTCACCCACTTGAGCAGCTGTAGGCTTCACTGATCTCTCAGACAATTGCCAATGCAAATGTTTTATTGCTCTACTTAACTGAATTCTTACTCATACCCATGAACTTGTCATGATCTAGGCAGATAACTTTCATCCCACTGTTTCCTCTCTGAGATTTTAACATTTCCGCCAGGTGTGTGCTGAGACTAATTACCCCAAGACTGTACTAGGAACCTGAAGGTCAGACTGGGACACAGGCCATATTTTTAGCTTCCTCTGTAGCTCTCAGGGTTCAAAAGCCTCAGGAGTCCAGTTCTTCCTGATGCAGTTGCTCCGCAGTGAGGAGAAGAGTGTTGGTGCTGCCAGGGCCCCTGAACTGAGACTGTCCCTGAGATCCTGGAACCACATCCTGAGTCGATTCTGGACTAAGGAATGGGAAATAAGGAGTTTTATTTATTTATTTTTGATAACAAATGGTAACATCTTAAATTTAGAAAGGGAAAAGTGGCAAATCGACTTAAAGGCACAAAGCAGTTCAACAGGATATTGTCGAATCAGTGCCCTCGCCATTTTCTTTCCTCTTTTCCATAAAGTTAGCACCCACTGGATAGAGATTGGGGAGGGGAAAGCATGCAAAAAACTTGCTCTCTCCTGGTATTTAAGGCCTTCCACGATGCTGCCCCCAACCTTTCAGAAGTTTCGTTTTCTGCCATAGGCCTCGGGGTCTCCCTAGACGTGTGCTCACTTGGCCCTGTTTGTGCACACCTGATGGTTTAGTTACTCCCTCAGCTCATGACGTTTCCTATCATCAAACATGTTCACCGCTGACTTTTCTCTTAGTGTATGAATTCCTTCTTTGAGGAATTCTTCTATTTTCCCTGAGCTCCTGTGGGTCTTCTTTGGGAACATGGGATGCACTTTGAGAGCAGAAACCCAGAGGGGCCGTTCGTTTCTCCACCGTAAGCAATTCCTTTGCACCAAGTAGTTCACCAGATGCCTTCTTTCTGAATTAGACTGAAATTGCAATAGCTAGATGGAGGAAAAACCTTTGCTCACACATCACGGAATAAATGATGACAGCGTTTAACATTGTTTTCCTCTTTGTTACAGAATGCTACAGCGAAAGCGAACAGGAGGATCCCGATGTGGCCACGGAGACTCCGCCCCCTCCCTACTCCACTGCTTCTTCTCCTTTGGTAGGTGGAGGCATGAGCAGTCCATTGGTCAGCCATCTCTGCCAAGTAGTAGAAACTACCTTGACTGATGCATTTTTTGAATAGGCTAAATTAAGGTGCCTGCAAAAGAGCAAGTGCAGTTCCCAAGGCACTGACTTTGAGCCTTCTCCTTAGCAACCCACTGATAGGACAAACCCATACATTTGTGCATGACCCACAGATACATCATGCTCAGAGAATTCATGGAAATGCACAGGGTATCTAAGTAATGATCTAATACTTGGAAAGACTTGCTTTGCATTGTTTTTAATACACTACTTGTTCTCAGAAAGAATTTAAAGTGCCTTACCTAGCTGCCTGTACTCTAACAATGCAAAATGAATTTAAAGGGGATAAAAAATAGAATAAAAGAGTCAGAAAAATAGGAAGTCAAGAGTGGGCTTATTGCCTTAAAATTGTGTGTGGAATAATTTTGTGATTCACTAGAGAGAAATCCAAATTTGATTCTCAGCTTTGTGTCTGCTCTTATTTATGGGTAGTAAGACTTTGGAGAATTGCTTCCTATTTGGATGGATGGCCTTTAGAAAGGGTCAGAGAAGGATGACTGGGGAAGTAGATTTATGCTTTTTATTTATTTGATTAATTTGCTTTTTCTCTGTGTGTGTGTGTGGTTGGACCCAGGACCTCATACATGCTACACACATGATCTACCATTGAGCTTCAGTCTCAGCCAGATTTCTTTTTTATATCTTCCATGTACCAGGGCTTATGTAAATGCCTTAAATATATGATATTTAATATAAGATAATTTAATCTTCTAACAACCTTGAGAAGTAGCATTATTTAATTTGCATTTTACTGATGAATAATGACCTCATTCTATGTTTAACACTATTAAAATGACATCTTTTTGTTTATTGATCATTTAGATTTTCTCTTTTACAAAGTGTCTTTTAAGTCTTTTGGGTATTTTAAGCTGCTGCCACTTCCTCCTCCTATTCCTCTTTTTATATTTGATTTATAGCATTCTTCTTTTATTATTTTGTATATGAATAATATATATTTGTTATGTACTTTTCTTAAAGAATTTATTTTTTATTTTTTTAATTTGTTCTAATTAGTTATATGTGACAGTAGAATGCATTTTGACACATTGGACACAAATGGAGCACAACTTCTCATTCCTCTGGCTGTATATGGTGCAGAGTCACATGGGTAGTGTAAGCATATATATATATGTAGGATAATAATCTCTGTCTCCTTCCACCGTCCTTCCCCTCTCCACACTCACCTCTGCACAATCCAAAGTTCCTTCATTCTTCCCTATCCCCTCCTCCCCGACTCATTTTGGATCAGTAACTACTTATCGGACAAAACATTTGGCCTTAGGTTTTTTAGAATTGGCTTACTTTCCTTAGCATGATATTCTCCAACTCCATCCATTTTATTGGCAAATGCCATAATTTCATTCATTTTTAAGGCTGAGTAATATTCTATCATATATATATCTACTACATTTTTTTTATCCATCCATCTGTTGAAGGGCACCTAGGTTGGTTCCATAGTTTAGCTATTGTGAGTTGAGCTGCTATAAACATTGATGTGGCTGCATCACTGTAGTATGCTGATTTTAAGACATTTAGGTATAAAGCGAGGAGTGAAATAACTGGATCAAATGGTGGTTCCATTCCGAGTTTTCTGAGGAATCTCCACAATGCTTTCCATAGTGGTTGTACCAATTTGCATTCCTACCAGCAATGTATGAGTGTACCTTTTTTGCCCACATCCTCACCAACATTTATTGTTTTTTGTATTCTTGATAATTGCCATTTTGACTGGAGTGAGATGAAATCTTAGTTTTGATTTGCATTTCTCTACTTGCTAGAGATGCTGAACATTTTTTCATCTTTGTTGATTGATCATATTCTTCTGTGATATGTCTGTTCAGTTCTTTAGCCCATTTATTGATTGGGTTATTCATTTTTTTGGTGTTAAGTTTTTGAGTTCTTTATGTATCCTGGAGATTAGTGCTCTGAGGTGCATGTGGTGAAGATTTTCTCCCACTCTGTAGACTCTCTCTTCATGCTATTGATTGTTTTCTTTACTGAGAAGAAGCTTTGTAGTTTGAATCCTTTCTATTTATTGATTCTTGATTTTATTTCTTGCACTTTAGGAGTCTTGTCAAGGAAGTCGGGTCCTAAGCTGACATGACATTATATGTCAAATGAAATATATATTTTTCAGCTAAAAGTGATTAGATTTCACTTTTTAACTTTTTAGACTCTTTCACAGTTTGTTTTCATAAACAGATGTTCTTGATGTTAATGTGTCAGATTTATCCATCACTTCCATTGGTTAATGTCTTTTTTTTCTGAATTAAAAAATTGTTTCCTCTGCTGAGGTCATGAAGAAGTAGATGTCATTGTCTTCATTTTATGGTTAGGAAACAGATTCAGAGGCGTTGAGCAGCATGGCCAGACACCCAGTGGACAGCGCCTGGCGGGGAATCTCGGCTGTTCTGGCTGGGTAGTGTGTAATCTTTCCACTGTGTGGTTACAATTGTCCATCCACAGAGCCAAAGCTCATGAAGTGTTAGTTTGGTAACAAATAAATGAAGGATGCTTATGAGATCAGTAAACGAGGTTGTTAAACTCAAAAGATTCTTTAGAATTTTCTGAGTCATCAATCAAATGTTACTTCCTAATATCTTCTAAGTTGATCAATTTTTGAAAGCCCATTAAGTTTAATGTTTTCTCAAGAAATGTAATGGAAAATAGTCAGATAAATGTTCAATAGTCAGATTTTTTTTCTCCCCTTAGCAACAGAATTTGTTCCTCCTGCTCACATATTCTCCAGGCAGATTTTGTTTTTGTTTTCTCTTGTTTTGAAAAACAGACATGCAAGACACTTAGTTAAAATAACATTTAGGCTTTTTATGTAAACAGATGATGTTTTAAGAAATTCTGGTAACTTATGTCTAGTGCATGAAGCAAGTTATTGTTTAGTTCAGCATGATATAGGCCAGTCCATACAAGTCTAGGGTGAAAAATAATATACAAACCTGGGGTGAAACATAATTTTTTTTCTAAGTTCTTGTTTTAGAAAATATTTTGGATAATGGATTTTCATTTCATGATAATGAAATATTATTAATATTATTAATATTAAATAATTAGTATTGCTAAATAATAATGCTAAACATTATTATTATTGAAAATTATCTCATAAAATGTTATCTTGAAAAAAATTAATTCGATGTCCACCCATTCAAATGGTTGTAAAGAATAAAGACAATTTGGGATCCTCCTGTAGTCAGAAGAGGTTTCGGTTCATATTCTCTTGTTGTGAACAAGCTTTATAGGATTGAGAATGGGAAGGATACTGTTTATCCTCAAAGGAATTAGAAATGGGGAGTTTTTTTTTTTTTTTTTTTTTTGGACAGGCTTATTGAAAGACTCAAAATAGATGGGAATCTGGAAGTTTCACTTTGAAAGATTATTTGTAGAAATCATTATCCAGTATTCCTTGAAATCTACAAAAGAGCAAAAAAGGAACTAACTTCATTCACATTTTAAGTCCAATTTTCTAAGTTACAAAGTGAGTTAAGATTGGAGTTGGGTTTAGGGAGGGGGGCAGGAATGGAGGAAGGAAGGACTGTATAGAGGGAGGGGAGGGGTGGGAGGGGTGGGGGAGAAGGGAAAAAAATGGCAGAATAAATCAAACAACATTACCCTATGTAAATTTATGATTACACAAATGGTATGCCTTTATGCCATGTACAGGCAGAGAAACAACATGTATCCCATTTGTTTACAATAAAAAAAAAAGTAAAAATGAAAAAAAAAAGTGAGTTAAGAGCTGTAAATATCACTAAAATCTCCTCCATATATTTGTCTTTTAAATTTTTTTTAAAAAATTTTAAAAATTGTTTTAATTAGTTATACATGACAGTAGAATGCACTTTGATATATCATATATAATGGAATATAATTTCTCATTCTTCTGGTTATACATGATGTAGAATCCCACCAGTCATATAGTTATATATGTACATAGGGTAATAGTGTCTGATTCATTCTACCATTCTTCCTACCCCTCTCCCCCCTCCCCTCCCTTCTCTTCCCTCTACCTAATCTAAACTAACTCTATTCTTCCCTAGCATGCCTCTCCTCCTTATTGTGAGTTAGCGTCTGCATATCAGAGAAATCATTCAGGCTTTGGTTTTTTGGGGGATTAGCTTATTTTTCTTAAGCATGATATTCTCCAGCTCCATTCATTTGCTGGCAAATGCCATAATTTCATTCTTTTTTAAGACTGAGTAATATTCTATTGTACATAGACCACATTTTTTTATCCACTCATCTGTTGAAGGACACCTAGGTTGGTTCCATAGTTTAGCTGTTGTGATTTGAGCTGCTATAAACATTGATGTGGCTGCATCACTGTAGTATGCTTATTTTAAGACATTTAGGTATAAACCAAGGAATGAGATAACTGGGTCAAATGGTGGTTCCATCCCAAGTTTTCTGAGGAATCTCCATAATGCTTTCCATAGTGGTTGCACCAATTTGCATTCCCACCAGCAATGTATGAGTGTACCTTTTTCCCCACATTCTCACCAATATTTATTGTTCTTTGTATTCTCGATAATTGTCATTCTGACTGGGGTAAGGTGAAATCTTAGAGTAGTTTCAATTTGCATTTCTCTAATTGCTAAAGATATTGAGCATATCTTTTTTCCTATATCTGTTGATTGTATTCTAAGTTTAATTTTTAAAAAGTGTTATCTGATAAACAGATCTGTGCTTTCATACTCATTCATTTATCTAATGAGTATTGGGAACCCCTCTTTTCAATACTTGGGGCATATCAGTGAATAAAGCAGGTAATGACTCACATTCTGCATGGAGTCCAACCTGCAGTGGAGGGAGATGGAACATCAACCGTCAACACATTCAGTAAACATGTGAAATATCAGTGGAAGTAGAGAGGGAGAGTGTGGAGATTGGGAGTCCTGGGGTAGAGATTGGATGGTGGCAATGATCAGGGTCACCAGGTTGAGCCCAGTGAGAACTTGGTCTGAGCAGAAATCTTGAAAGGTACTGTGGGAATTGAGTAGAGGGTTAGAGGGGGAAGGAGTTTCCCAAGCAAATGCATCAGGTCAAGGTCTCTTGGTGCAGAGTAATGCATGAAGCCCCATGTGACTGGAGTGGGATGAACCAGGATGAGAGCGGTCAGAGGCCAGGTCAGGGGGTTGTGGGTCCCACCATACGGGACCCGTGGGACAGTTGAGGACTTGGGTGTTCTGTTGGAGTTGTTTAGGGAGACTTTGGAGGATGTGATAATTTCCATTTTAAAAGGACCCCTTAGGCTGGTGTGTGGAAAAGACCCTGTGCTATAGGGAGCAAGATGGAGGCAGAGAAGACCTGGGAGGGTGTGCAGTATTGTATAGTGAAAGATAGCGGTGAGCCCATGGTGGCAGAGCAGTGGGGTGGTGGAGAGAGCAAAGCTTGCATTTTGATTATATTTGGAAGATAGAACAGCAATAGATGGATCAAATCTGAGAGAAGCAAAGATGAATAACTACAATAGCTCTTGAAGATCATTTTGACATAACGGTCTTTAAATTTTGATACTTTTTAAAAGTATAATTCCTTTATATCCAAATGAAGAAAAAAAATCAACTAAAGCAAACTAAAGAAGCAATAATTAAAAATAAATCCTGCTGCCTGGCTCATTGGCCAGTGACAGAGGAGGAAGTTGAAGATTAAACACAGAAAGGGTAAAATTAATTTTAGAAATTCAGATTTAATTATAACAGAATGGATCTTGAATAGCTATCTGCTAAAGGTTACTTTATCATTCAATATCTGTGCAACATGAAATGGTAAGAATGCTTGCCAGAGTACAATTGTATATAAAAAAATCAGAAAAAAGAAAAATTCACTCTTTCCCTTAGATACAATTATTATTATTATTATTATTATCATCTCTATGGTTGAACATTGAACTGATTTTAAGATTTTTCTAAAATTTGCTTGTATATTTTTACCTCTTGCTTGACCAGTTCATTTTGGAAGCTGGCTCCCTGGCAGAGGCAATCACAGAGCTTGGTGGCTACCCCACCACCTCTTCTTGTCTTCCTGCCCTCGTCCAGACCCTCAATAACTTCAGCAAGCTATTGAAATAGCAGGCTGTTTTCCTATCTCTAGTTGCTTTCTCTGTTAAAACCCACCTCTGAATTGTTCTTCCTGAAGTGCTAAGAAGATTGAGTCATTGCACAAAACCTTTCAGTGAATCACTTTGCTTATGACATTAATTCCTGACTCTTTGGCTTGGTCTTTGAGGACCTGGGATTTCTGCAAACTGCCTTTACAGTCTTGTTGCCGATTTCTCCTTTGCCACTGGTCCTGGAAACTGTGATTTCCCAAGAGGTTTTTATTTTCCCTGCAGTGAGAAGTTTCTGGACTTGCAGGAACCACGTGTCCCCATCCCTACTCCAACCCCACCGTGAGATACCTTTCAAGACTGCTTCAAGGTGGCTTCTTTCACAGATGCTTCCCTGGGCTTCCATATCAGGGAGATTCTGCCCTCTTCTGAACTGCAGTTCTGTAGCTTTTTGGTTTTTGATGCTTTTCCACATTATCATAATCTGCCTTGTATTTTAGATTTTACATATCTGACTTATTTGTCTAATTATTAAATTTTTAAAATCAAAGGTGGTGCCCCATTTCTTTTTTGTTTACCTACAATATTTATGACTATATTGAGCACATATTTGAAACTAGATAAATATTTAATGAATGGATACATAAGTAGGTAATTACTGTGACCTCATTTGTACCCGCCTCAAATTTCTTGCTCTGCAAATATTTTTGTATGTGAATTAGAAGAAATGACTTTATCCTTGTCCATGCTTTTGCATAGCTTTAAGAGGAATCGTTTCATTTAACAAAACTCCTTTATTAGTTTTACAAATGAGGAAGCCAAGTCCCAAGAAGTAAAAGCAACCATTGTAAGTAACATTTGCAAAATGTTTATGTTTTATTGAGAACGTTTCCTTATAGTATTTGATCTTCTTGATAAATCTGTCAGTCAGGCATCTGATGAAAATTTCATAAATCTTCCATGTGTCAGCTACTGCTGGGGATAAGGGAATGCAGAACTGGACAATGTCCCCTCCCTTGAGCATCCTAAATTCTAAGTTGAAAATAAATTGATAGCTCAAGCAAAGTACTTCAAACACTGATAAGTGCTGTAAAGAAGATAAAATAGGATCCTGTGCTCGGGAGTGGCTGGGGTTGTTTTGTGTACCGCATGGGAAGACCCTGCAGAAAAAGTGATATTTGAGTTGAGGTCGAGGTGAGAGGGAGGAGGCAGCAGACCAGGAAACCACAGGGAAGGGCCTGTCAGGAATCACAGATGTACTTAAGAGACAGAAAGGGACTGGAAAGAATAGGTGAAGGGGGACATGGAAGGAGAGGTAGTGGAGAGGTGGTCAGGGTTCCATGTGGGTCTCCTCTGTTCTCATGATGACAGTGCATCTTTTTGTCCTTGTGATGGGCAGTCGTTGGAGGGCTTACAGCAGAGGAACACCATGGTTTGGTTTGTGCTTTAGAAATACTCTTACTCTTGTTTGGAGGATTCTCAGGGAAGGGACAAGGGTGTAGGTCGGAAGCCAGCAGAGTAGGCCTTGGAGGTAAAGAGATTTCTCCAAGGTCTCTTGGACACTAAGGATTGGAGTGAGGAGTGGATGCCTGTCCGCTCATTGCCCAAGGTCATGCGGAAGGTCAGTGAGGAGGAGGCAGTCAGTGTACTGAACGTGGCCCTCTGGGTTTTAGGGCACTGCTTCTTGTAGTTTATGGGAGAATACACACACCACACCTCCTAAGGACTGAAAACAGTGGACTGGTCTGTTTTCATTAATAGGTAAATAAAGGAAAGAAAGTCTGTGTACTTTCCTTCCCCTTTTCTCATTTGATTTTATTATGCTCCATCTTAAATGATTTCTCTATTTCCTTTTTTTCATGTACATTGACTAATGTTACTCCAGATTTACATGTTGAATCACTTTTTCCTAATTACAGGCCTTTGGTGGTTATTTTAAACTATTTTTTACCATGTCAAACTTGTGTTTTGAAAACAATTTAGAGAAAAGAATTTTACAGCTAACTAAAATTTCAGTTTAACTCCTTCAATAAATAAAATATCCTATGCAGAAAATGGGAAAAATTAGTTTTAATGTTAAGTTGAATCTTATCATAGTCTCTTAATTAAAACCAAGATCATTAAAATGTCTTTAATTTTCTCATCAAAATTAAAACATTTCAAACCTGAATGTTTTAAAAGGGATGAAACCATATAGAATTATCAATCTCTAAGCAAAAGAATTTTATTTAAGATTATGAAGAACATTTTGTGGCATTAATTGCATTGTAATTTATAGCAATAACCTTGATCCTAGAATAAATTACCCTTAACAACTCTGCAGAGAATTTCAGGGAAGTCTTTAGTAAGAAACTAAACTACTGTAGGGAGCTTTTTGAATTTTTTTTTTTTTTTTTTTTTTTTTTACATAGCTGGCTCTCTCATCCATTCTTTGCTGGCATTAATTTGTTACCAACTGTGTGTCAGGCACAGATGCAAAAAATGGAGGTGCAAAAATGACTAAAAACAGCCTGTTCTCAAGTGGCTTACCAAGAAAGGTTAGCAGTCAATCAGCAATTACAATATAAGGTGACAACATGGCGTTTACTGGGTATGCTGAAAGTAAACCCTGGAGCACCTGGCATAGGTATCTACCAGGCCCTGAGGTTTTTCAGAGAAGGTTTCCCGGAGGAGCTGGCATTTGAACTGACTGTAGAGGATGGGCTTCTGTCAGTCAAACAAAGTGGGTGGAAGGAGTCCTCACTCCTTTCTACCTGCATTTGTCCTTGGGGGCTTTATGAGTACATTGCAGGGAGGTTCCTAGAAGGCACTGAGCTAAGACTTCTGTGCTTGGTACTGGTCGTTGGTAACAACAGAATCTTAGATCTTTCTTTCTTCACTCTTTTTCTCCATTTTATCAGTGTTGCATGGTGCCAGCAGAAATTTCACTGATAATTTGCTTTTCGTATGAGCAGCACCCAGCAGGGATATAGAACACTCCACAGCCTTTTCTGCTTCTCATCTTAAGGATCTTTCCTTAGTCCTTTAAGCAGTTTATTAAGATTCAGAGAACCTTATGGAAAGTACGGCAGCAATTGAGTACACAATCTTTTTCTCAAATAGCCCATTTTGCTCTAATCCAATTAAAGTAGTATCAGCGGGAACAACAGGAAAAGCTCACGCTTGGTCTCTTTTCAAAAAAAGGAAGCTGATCACATGGAAGCCGAGTTTTACCAAAATAGCTCACAATTGGGAACGTCTCAGGACTGGGCCAGCTTGGGTATTTTTGTTAATATTTATTTTGTAGATCCTGTTAATAAGTAAACTATTCCTGACATTTATTTGGAGCATTTGGGGCTTGTGTGTTCCCTCCTCCAGATAAGTAAGACTTTATTTAGTGAGTTACAGATCTTTGATCTCTTAGCTATTAAATGGTCCAAGTGATTTAAAGTAGCCAGTTCCGAAGCTGCTTGACACATTCTTGAATGGAACATTTTTATGTCTTGCCAGTTTTTTACAATTGAGAAGATGGGTGTGATCGGTTTGCATCTGAACTAGATATTTTAATGTCATGTTTCTTAAATTTATTATGTGATAATAAAGGTTTACTATGCACTGAGTTTGGCACGTGTTGGGTAAACACTGGATTTTCCCAATCAAATTCGGAGTTTAGAACCTGCAAAATTCATGGGACCATACTAATTTGGAACAAAGCCATTCTGAGTTGGTTGCAATAGTTCTGAGGTTTTGGGAGAGGATCCTAGTTTGCTTTTTTGCTTCTTCTCTTTAGTAAATCTCCTTCCTGCCGCTTCCTTGGAGTTTTGAGTTCTTGAAACCAATAGGAGTATCCAACAGCAAGGTGGAAAGAGTGATCTAATGAAACTGACCCATAAAAATTCCTTCTTGTCTTATGGCATTGGAGATACAGGGTGATCCAGAGACCACTAGAGTCTAGATTTTGGAGTTGTATTGACCAATAAAATTAACAATGGGGGAGCAGCATAGAGTTGTTACATAGAACATTAAACAAGAGCTCCCTGAAGAGGAGATCCAGAAGACCCCATGTCATCTACCCCCTTCTCCTAAGTGGTGCCACTTTGGGTTTCTTGTGAAAGAATTAAGAGGCTGTGAATAGACTCCTTGCTCTTGTCCTTGAAACTTTATTAAATGTTTTTAAAAGACTGAAGGGCGTGTTGATTCATCTTGCCTCACCGGGGTAGTTGAGTTGACACTGGTCATGTGCTGAGGAACATGTGGACCATGTCCCGGGCACTCATGATCATGCTTCCCGTCTGGCTTCAGCTTCTGTTGTCCCCTGCCCCTTTCAGTGTTGGGGATGGAACCCGAGGCACTGTGCATGCCAGGCAAATGTTCTACCCCTGAGCTGCACCTCCGAGCCCTGCTGTCCTTCTCTTAGTGGCCTTTCTCTAGAGGTTTTGCTCCATCTGTGTGCACTGAATGACAGGTGACAGATTATATCGTTTCACTCTAGGTGTACTTCAGTATTCTAAAGAGTGCCCCCCAAAGACGTTTCAAGTTTCTAGAGAACATTGAAGAATAGGGTAAATAGGGTAAATCACGATGTGGCGATTTTTCAGATTCTAGAATGGTGAGTTCAAAGTTATACAGATCAGTTTTAGGGGATGGGATCCCAATGGCTGCCAGATGGAACTAAATAGCATGTATTTGTCCATCTACTCTCTTATTCTTGGTCACTTTTTGAAACAACAGCAGGATGCCTTTATTTAAAATAAAAATAGAGAATGACGGTTTAATCACAATGTATTTGATTCTTTCCCGGTTTGATTTGTGGAAAATAGGCCTCACAGCGGGCGTCTTCATCCTCACCCCAACTGAGAGAAACGTCCTGTGCTTTCTCTTCCCTGGAGAATACAATAAAGACGCCCAGCAGCGGTCTGTCCTCGGGATCTAAAGAAAGACAGTCCTGGCTGGATCTGGTGAACAGCTCGCCTGCTGCTGGAGACGTGGGGCACGCCCTGGCCTTTGCCATGCAGGTCCACGCACCTGCGCCCTCGGAGGCTCCCAGTTGCCAGGCCCCGGACACCAGCTTCGTCACATCTGAAAGTGGGTTTTTGAACTCTTTGTCTAGTGATGACACTTCTTCATTGAGTAGCAATCAAGATCATCTCACTGTACCCGACAAGCCTGCTGGATCAAGGGTGATGGACAGAGGTAAACTAAGAAAGTATTTACTCTTCTTCAGAGAATTAGTGTGTGTGTGTGTGTGTGTGTGTGTGTGTGTGTGACTCTAACGTGAATTTGTAACAAGAATGCTCAAACCCATGAATGGTGATTTAATTTAGGTGGTCAAGTGGGGCCGACCCTGGTGCTGCTTGGGTAGTTCACCTGTGACAACTTCTGTTGCCAGGCCACTAATGACCTGCTCTAAGTGTCATTAACCAAATGCTTAAAACGGAGACATGTGCTCCTAAAATAATACCTTTCCACCAATTTGAGGAAGAGCTTGCCTCTGATTTTGGTTCCATGCTCTGTGATAGCTAAGTGGGGGGGGGGGCACAGGCACATTGAGAAATGTTGGGGTGAAGATAGGGTGGTGGAGATTGAAAGAGGAGGCTCACCCTGGCCTTGGACTCAGGACCTGCTGTTGTGTGGACCAAGGATTGGGCTTAATTGTGTCTCCTTGGAAGTGTAAAATTGAGGTCAGTGGTGTGAGTGAAAAAGAGGTACATTTAGGTTCAGCATCAGAATCTCCTTGTTGACGCTGCGAACTGTTCTGTACACAGCGGACTCCTTGGGAGTTTGTGCATCCTTGTCTTTGGGGGTGTTTCCTCATTCCGAGGGAACCATTTTCATTGAATATTGATTACATGTTGCATGTTGATGGCAATTTTTGTTCTTATGATATAATGAAGAGAAAATTTAGGTATCTTGATCTGGAGGACCTCAAATTTGATGCTTAGAAGATCCTTGCAGATAGAGGATTGGGACTGAAGAAAATAATAAAAGTACTACATTTATCACAGCTATTATTTTCCTATTAAAAATTCTTACTTTAGGGACTGGGTTGTGGCTCAGTGGTAGAGCGCTCGCCTAGCATGTGTGAGGCCCTGGGTTCGATCCTCAGTACCACATAAAAATAAAATAAAGGTATTATGTCCACCTATAACTAAAACAAGAATATTTTAAAAAAAAAAGATTCTTACTTTAATCTACGAGTAGAATTTAAAAAGTTTCCGACACCTCCCTCCCACTCACCCCCACATGATGAGCATAGTTTCCAGAGCACTGTAGATACTAAAATTCCATTTACAGTCTTTCCCAAGAGGTAACCCTGCAGATGGAGAGCTTTCCTTTAGGATCCATAGCCTGGGAGTCGTGGGAAGATGAGTGCGGTTTTTGTCCCTGTGTAAACGCCATCCTGGGAACGCATGTGCTGCGGAGCCTGGCAGGACATCAGTGTAGCTCTTTTAATCTAAGAATGAAGAAACCAGGGGTTATTTAGTTCTGAATTACATGTAGAGTGACCAACAAAGTCTGGGTGCTTCTTGGAACAGCTTGAGGTGAAGGTGCTCTCTCAACAGAGACAAAGAGAAAATGGAAGTGTTTTTCCCTCACTGATTTGTTGGCAGTTTCTTACTATATGTTGCAGAATTTTTGCTGATGATTTTCTCCCGCTGCTGAGGATTTGGTCAAATTCCCCAAAGAACTGAACCACATAAAGTCATCTCTATGGAAACAGCAAGGCAGCCTTTGCTTGTATTTCTGATGACTTGCTGTTGAGTAATCAAATTGCGTATGGTGTATTTTCTTAACGTGTTTGTACGTTGGAGAAGAAGGTAGCTTTTTATTCTTGTGACTTCTAAAAAAAATATTTGCTTTGAGTTGTCAATGTGAAAAACAAAAAAACAAAAAAACAAAAAAAAAAAACCCTGGAATTGCTGTGTCTGTAATACTCCTGTGGCTGTTTTTATATCAGGGTTGGAGTTTCAAACATGGTCCGAGAAGTTAAAATTTTAGATTAACAATTCCCAGTCTCAAGATGTGTTTGCTGGAGAAAGAGGATTTTATCTTAGAAAAGATGTTTGAAAGTTAATAACTGAGTCCTGAAACAAGCAGACAGCATGTATTATAGCCTTTCTTTTATTTAAACAATGAAAGAAATATTTTGCAGTTGGTATGCAATTAAAATTGTGCTTGCTAGAATTTGATACTGAATTTAAATCTCCTTTTAGACATTTCTCCCTGTAGTGAAAGCTATTAAAAAAAAGAGGGTGTTAATTGCATCATATTGCTTTTCTACTCTGCAGAGTCTGACTCTGAGAGCTCTCAGGGTTCATGGCCGTCTTTCCACAAAGCGTGGCGGGAAGAGAGGTGATGAGGTTAATGGAGTGCTCCTCTCATCTCAGCGTCACTCCGGGATCTGCCTTTCTTTTTTGAGTGATATTTTGGCCAGTGGCATGCCTGTGGTGGTGCGACACATGGTGCGCCTCTGTATACATACATGTGACGCGTGCTACCTGTGGACAGTGTGGAAGGCAAGGTTGCTCTCACTCGGTGAGGAGGAGCAGCTGTACCCCAGATGCTGAAAAGCTGCAGGTTAACTGATGAGACTAAAGCCCAGCGGATGCAGATCCACTGCCAACTGCAGTGCCGCCAGCATCAATTTGGGAGTCATGTTGATTACAAATCGAATAAAAAGCTTTGTTAATGAAGAGAGAGGCCTTCTAGAGCATGCACACCACCTCTGAGCCAGATTTCAGGATCCGATGGGTGTTAGAAAAAATCACAGTTGGACAGTACAGATGCTACAATATTTTAGCTGGTTATTTGGAATGTTGCTGTAGGAATTGTGTGGTATGCCTCCTCAGGAAACAAAGAGATTAAAAAAATAAGCCCCATACTGAGCTAGACTCAATTTAACATCATTATCATCATCATCATCATCATCATCATCATTATTTAGTACCTAATATGTACTTGTGTACTTCGTGCTAAAGTGAATCCAAAGATGAGCAGTATAGAGTTTCTGTTCTAAAAGACTTCGAAAAGTCTAATGGAATCTTGGGAGGAATCAGTCATATCTCACACAAGAAATCAGAGTAAAACGGTGCCACCAGGGAGCTACAAACAGAACATCCCAGGGTGGTCACACCTAAGGGTGGGGATCTGTGCATAGAGAGGGAGACCCAGGCAAGGAGGACCGAAAGGAAATTCTGGTCATGTTGAATGCTGAACCAGGTGTTAGTGAATTACAATATATAATTGATAACCATTTCTAATTAAGGTGATCATATAATTAAAGCTATGATTTTAGCTGTAGGATGTAGGGCACAATAGAATAAGAAGAGGCAGCGACCAAGAAGAGTTAGGAAGCTTCTGTGCCCTATCAGGGTGAAGGCTGGTCATGGTCTGTGCATCCTTAGAATTTAATTTAGTCCCTAAAGTATTCCTAGTGTTCCTGTGTTTTGAAGTATAATTTGAGAAGTGATCTTAAAATGGAAAAGAATATTTAATACTGTGAAATCTGGTCTGAATGGTCATTGGTCTCAATAGCATGGACCTCAGGCATGGAAGGTTTACCACTGCTATCACATGTTCCCACGACAAGTGGCTGAAGATCCCCGTGACTTGCCACAAAAGAAACTGAGTAAGTTGCCTATAAATTTGTGCAGTCTAAACAGGTCATTCGAAGTCCGGCAGACTTTTATCTTAGCATCTTTTGTTGCTGTTGTTCTTATATTCTACAACTTTTCCTGAGACAGGGAGTTGGAAGTGAGGGATGTGGGAACTCATTGGAGCCAGGGTTTTGAAGCTGATGACTAGTGAAATCCGCACTCAGAGGCATGCAGATTGAAATCACAGGTAGGAAGAGGTAGGAGGGGTCAAATAGCTGGAGGTCATGACCAAAGGTGAAAGATCAACAAGTTCAGAAGAGGGAAAATGTGGTTAAGGTAAAAGAAGATTGTTGTACTCAGAAGGAAGTAAATTTAGAGTTGACATTTTAGATGTAAACAGTTCTAAGAATGGAGAAAGGAGCAATAAAAATGAAGTGCTCTGGGTGTCAAGAGCACTAGATATACCACGACTTGTGCCACAAGACCTCTGCGGCAAGTTCAGATGGAACCCTGCCTGCTGTTACAAAACAAGGCTTGAAGTCCACCTTTCTCTTTCACTGCTACCAGAATTTTGTTTTATCAATGTTTTCTTTCAATCTGTTAAATTTGTATAGAGTATAGGGAAACCACTATCTTTTGTCATATACAATTATACCTCTGCAAATGATGACTATCTTGTGTTTTTCTTTTCAGTCATTCCGTCATTTACTTTTCTTGCTCTGGCTTTGCCTGTGCATGATACTTATATAAATGGTAGTTATGGGCATTTTTGTGGTGTGCTCGATCTCAAAGGGAAAAGTTTTCTGTGTTTCCCCACTCCCACAAACTTAGAAATAAGTATTTTGTTTCACCTCTACCTTATGAGAGAAGAATCTGGGGCTTACCGTGGTTAGGCAAATTGCTCAAATGATCATACAACTATATAAGGGTGAAGGTGCATTTGGAATGAAATTGTTTTTGACTCTAGAGTCTGAGATTTTAGTTACCCAAATACCAAGGAATATTCAAAATAAATAATCAGCAGAACACAGCATTAAGTTAAATAGATGAATCAAGTCACATATAGCAGCATAATTTCCCTCTTTAGACAATCATTCTATCACATCTTCTATAATTACTAGTGAATTAGTGCAGATCAACAAGTGATAGGAACAAAAGCATCTAAATATTCCTATGACATTTCCGGATATGGGGACTTTATTCATTCAAAAATATTTATCAAGTGCTTGTTCCATGCCAAGTACTGGCCCATGCACTGAGAAGAGAAGTGATCAAAAGGCAAAACAAACACCCTCATAGTGGCGAGAGAAAGACTGGTAGGGGAAATAATAGGAGCTGACAGGTGAATACATAATGTCTCCAGTGGTTGTGTCATGATTTTTAGTAAGAGGGTGGGTACGGGTTTAGAGAGACTGAGCTGAGGTGGAATGTGAGGTAAGAGATGTTATTTTTACCTCAGTGGTCATGGGAAGTCTCTCTGAGAAATTGACATTTCAGCAAAAATCCATGGAGGGGAGAGTAGCACTCAATGGATCCCTGGGGGGAGCTTCCAGGTACAGTGCTGAGGCCATCGAAGAGCAGCTGCAGGAAGTGGAGTGTCTAGCAAGACTCTCTAAGACTCGGTAAGACTCCGGGATCCGTTCTGAGTGATAGGGAAGAAGCTGCTGGAGGGTTTGAGGACAGCGGTGAAGCTGCCTGACTTTTATTTTGAAAGCATCACTTGGCTCCTTGATGGAGAGCAGACCCCAGTGGCCAGTGCCCTGCAGGGGCAGGTGAGAGGTGGAGTGTGGTGCCCCACCCTGAACACCAGCGATGGGGGTGGATGAGGTCAGGCCCCATGTGTATTTCTGGGAAAGATGGCAGGATTTGCTGATATGAGATTAGAAAGAGGAGTCAAAGTTGATTTCAAGGATTGTGTCCTGAATGATGAAAAGAACAGAGTTGCCATTTCTGACATTGGAAAGAACTTCTGGCTGAAGGTGCAGATCAAGAATTTGAGTCGGGCGCAGTGGTGCACACCTGTAATCCCAGTCACTCTGGAGGCTGAGACAGGAGGATTTTGAGTTCAAAGTCAGCCTCAGCAACTTAGCGAGGCCCTAAGCTATTCAGTGAGACCCTGTCTCAAAAAATTAAAATATAATAAAAGAGATGGGGATGTAGCTCTGTGGTTAAGCGCCCCTGGGTTCAATCCCTAGTAACCCCCTTTCTCCCCCACCGCCCCCTGCCCGACAAAAATTTGGATATGTCAAGGTGAAATGTCTCATAGAAATTCAGGTGAAGAAGACAAGTGAGGGTGGATATGTGAGTCTGGAATTCAGAGGCGGTCCCATAGATACAGAATGTTTTATCTCTAGCATTTAGATTGTATTTGAAGAGTGGGGCTAACCCCCGGAGGTAGTGAGAAGAGGAGTTCAGCGTGATGAGCTTTGTGGTGCCCTGGTAGTGTGTAGACTGCTGAGGGCACTTACAAGTGTCTGTTCAGGAAGGGAACATGCGCTAGAGGCTCAGTGAGGAAACATGTCAACATGTCAGATGCTGCTAAAAAGCCAAGTGGGTAAGGATTGCTTGAACATTACGGAACCGAGGAAATCATAAAATGGACCTTGACACTATCTGTCCACCATAAGTTGACAGTATGCTCTGTGTTAAAGTCAAAACCAATGGATAGCAATTTTATGACCCTGTTTATTGAGATGTTACTTCATCCATTCAAAACTAAGCCTTAACCATGTGAAGTGACTGAACAGACTTTCCAAGTTTGGGGTTGGGTGGTGGCATCTTTGGCCAGTCACAATTTAAACCTTAAACCTTTTGCCATGAAAATGCAAAATGCCCGTTAGAAATATTTTCTAAATATTTGAAAGGTACATGGTATGTCTCTTTCTGTTTAGAATTAAGCACCCAAAGGCCATGATTATCGGTAAAACCCAACTTCTTCCCAAAGTTTTGTCTGTGTGTTTTTATTTGCCATAAATATACTGTTCATTCTTTTGTATACTTTTAATTGACTTCTTTCTGGCTTTTAGGAGCCATTTATTTTTCATGATTACTTGTTATATTATGCATAGTGTGAAGATTTTTCTTTGTCTATTATTTGTTCTTCAAGTTTTATTTTCAGCACCTTTAGTCCACCTTTCTAGAATATTTTGTTATTTCACACAGCACTGCTCCTCTTGGTACTATCTTTCAGGTAATCTTGGAATTTAATTTTCAAGCTTTATTCAGGGTATCATGTTTAGATTTTGGTTCCCATTTCCTTGAATGTGTGGATTCATTTGGCATCAAGTACTGTCTTTAAAGCATTCAACCCACGAATGTGGTGTATCTACCTATTTAGGTCATGAGACGCAGGTAATGATGGATCGTGCTTGATTGTAATTGTAAAGATAAGGAAAAGAAAGCCCCATCTTTGATCTGCTCCACACTTCCAATTTCTTCCTTCCTCTTGCCTCACTGCTGTTGGTTTGAAGAGCCCTTGCTTCATCTCCTTTCTCCTTCTGAATATTCCATTTCTAACTCTTCTGCTCACCTGTCCGCATCACAATGTTTGCTGGAACTAGCAGGTTACAGGGCCAAGCCGATATAGTTATCTGTGGTACATTGGATTTGTACCCCACGGTTTAAGTGATTTTTAGACAACCCCCATATCTTTTCCATTTAACCTCCACCTCATAAATGTGTTTTTAAAATAAAATAAAAAAAAAAAACCTGACCAAATGTCTTTTGAGTGCTTTCCAACGTGTTTTTTTTTTTTTTTTTTTTCCCTTGAGATGTGACAGATGTGGAAATCTAGTCTCTTTAAATACTTCATTTCATCCTAGGTGCTCATATATTTGACCATAAAATTTAAAAAAAAATGAAACATTAGTTTTAAGAGGGTAAAGCTACTCATCAGATGGTTGAGCAGCAGGTTCAAACTAAGATGATTTCAGAAAGTCTCCACCACCAGTTCCAGTGTTAGAACTTTAAAGATCACCCGATAGACTAGGTTTGCTCTTGTTCATAAAAGCAAGAGTACGTAGGAGAGTACTGAGTCGTCTTACTGAACAAGATGATCACACAGAGAAGACAGGTGCGTGACTGTGGTGGAGAAGGTCAAACAAATAGAAAGGAACGTGGGGGATCAATGTGAAGCCACTCTTGTCCAAGACTCACAAAAGCACAAGTGAAATGCTAACTGTGTAGAGTGCTCTCGCTCTGGTTTCTTACAATCAGTTTGATTTCTCTCCCATGGAATTTCTTTCACCTGCTATTTCTTAAGCTCTTTCCTAGCTGGAGCTCCCTGCCTCTGCCTTCTCCTTTTTTAGCACCTTTGTTGAGTACAAGGCTGCTGCCATGTACTCAGGTTATACTCAGGAGTCTTCTCCTGATTCTAACTGGTTTTTTCTCCCCAGCTGCCCAGGTCAGATCTGAAGGTCTGGTTGTCCTGGGTTGCTGACCAGCTCATGAGTTTCCAGTCCTGGGGTCTAGCACCCTGTGGTCTTGTTGGAACTGAGTTTAGGCACAAAACCTGGGCCCCTCAGTAGAGCTCCAGCAGAGACTCTGAGTGAGTATTTTCCCTTTGGGGCAGGGAAGACCAAGCAGGGTCTGAGCCATGGCCTGTCCAGACTTCTGGTTATCATCTCAGGGGCTGTAGATGGCCTGATTTGAACTATATTGTCTTCATGGAGTTTTATGCAAAAGAAACTGCCACTGATAGATTTACAGGGTAAGACAGTATTTAAGGACACTAGCTTTGGGTTCATAACCTGGTTTGTCTCTTGGTGACTTGGGCCAAGGCTGAGATCTCCACCTTTATGTCAGGGTTAAGGATACCTTCCTCACAGGGAGTTGAAAGATTTGGAGATAATGTTGGCATAACAGTTAAAACAGTGCCTATTGCACTGTAAAGCTCTGCTCACGACAATGACAGAAGCAGATTCCTCCCTCAAATTATACTGTACTCATGTTGTTGGTCATTGGTGTCCCTTCTATTAAAACGAGTTATCCAAATTTATTCTTAGTTGTGTAATTTAAATGTCATTATGATTTCAAGTCTGGCTGTTGTTGTCGTCAAAATCTCCAAGTAGAGAAGCACTGTGAAATTCTTGTGATCTGTTGGCATCAGATGCCATATTAAATGACATGTGTAAAGTCTTAAAAGCTTTGCAGAATGTCCCAATGACTGTGTCGTGGTTTCTTCCTTTTTGAGAGGAGCAGTTTGTTTGAGACAAGCGGTAGTTTTGTTCTGAAATACTTAGAACCTTACATATGAACTAGGTAATACCATTTTCTACCTGGAATTTTCCAAGTGTTCCACTGTTGAGGACTAAAATCATTTCCCTTGGGACATCATTTAGACTTTTCCAATTGCTATACGAATTCCTTTCAAACCCTGATGTGAAATCTGGCAGTGAATCCCTCTCTTGTGTCCTGAAGCCAGCTTTTATGTTCTAAGCAGAAAATAAACAGCCACATTCTAGAAAGCACAAGAAAGACCAAAAATAAGATAGTGGGGGAGGCAAAGTTGAAAATACCGCATTTCAGGAGATAATCTGCACACAGTGTACAACAGCCATGAAGTGCTGGGCCTGAGCAGGCCTGTCCTGTCAGTGGCTGACAAAAGGCTGGGGCCGTGGGAGGAGAGAGCTGCACATTCATTTGGCATAATTTTGGAAAGGAATGTGCTGCTAACCATTAGTTACAAATGTTTTGTTTCATTTGTTAATATCACTAAGAAGGAACTTGTTTAAAAATGCATACATATGGAAGCCAGGTTTTAAAAAACATCCTTTTACTTAATATTCCCCTTCTTGAATTTAACTTGAGAGCTGACCCAAGTTTGGAGATGGTTACTAGTCTGACTAGTTTTGAGACATTCTGAGCTAGTCTAACAGATACAAAGTTCATGGAAATTGACCTCAACCACTCAGCATCCAAGGTGCTCCGGTTTTCAAGCAGGGATTCTATTTCTGTGAGCAAATATTTCTTCTTCTTCTTTTAAAATTAGGACATGACACAGAGAAAATAAATGCTGGTTTATGGACAAGCCCCAACTTGCTAGCTGTAACTCCAGTCCCTTTCTCTTCCAATGAGTCGAGGCTGATGCTGCATGAAAAATTGCTAACTGATAGTCTAGCTGTGCTATTCAAAGTATGTTTATGGGCCAGCAGTTCCAGCATCACCTAGAGCTTGTGAAAAATTGAGCATCTAAGTGCGGTCCCACGTGGACTGAAACAGAATCTGCATTTTAACGAGTTCCCTGGGAGATTGTTTGCCTGTTAAGTTTGGAAGACACTGGTCTAGGAGCTCATGGGCCTGTATCTTGTGGAATGGAACTTTGGTTCTTAACTCCATCACTGATTTGTGTTTTGGAAAAAAATCACTCACTCTTTTTCCAAAATCTTCACTTTCTCACCCACAAAATAATAATAGCTTTTATCTTCTTTACCAAGCACTTGTGAGGCGAGCTGAGATAGACCATCAAGTACACTATCTGGCAGTGGGAAGTCAAAGTCCTGCTATTTCATATGGGAAAATTGAAACAGGCACTTGAGAGGAAGGATAAATATTGCCTGGGAACAAGTCACTGTCAGACAAAATTCATTTATTTTGCTTCAGGAGATAAAAGAGGTGGAAATAATTAACTTGGCTTCCATTTCTAATGGGAGAGTTTCGAGTAGTCTTTTCCACCAATCATTTTTTTTCTTGCTCTTTCTAATATGGTGAGATAAGAAAAATAAGCTAGTGCTTTCTAGTATGGAATTATAATTTAGAAAAATATTTAACAATGGAATGGAGATTTTAACAAAATATTGTTTTACGGAGAAGCCTTTTCGAGGTACAAGAGTAGCCACAGAGGGTTAACCAGCCCACCAGCTCTGGTTTTGGTATGGCAGTGTGGAAGGACTCTCCTCTGCTTAAGGTCAATCTGTGTATTTTTATTTTTGGTGCATTGGTATTGTGCCCTTTATTATCCTGAGAGTCTATTCCTTACCATCTTCTGTTATTATTGGATATTCAATTGTTCTTTTGCTATTATTGGATGTTTATGGCCCTGTGAAGACTGGGGCACAAGCCATGAGCAGCAATCAAAACAAACTTAAGCCCCTGGATGGGGTGTGGACTTGGGTGGACCAAGGTGTGTCCCAGGTTTTAGTATTTTCCATCACAAATTATGATGCATGTTCACATGTGCACACACACACACAAGAGCGTGCACACACATGGAAAAATGAGGGTAACTTCTTGACTCCTAGCAACCCTTCATAATGTTAGTTTCCTGATGTCTGTGGTTGAATCTGGAATCAGGTTATTAAAGGTCAGGTGTATAGTGTTTCTGCCTCAGGTTTCCTGTGAGGAGGAAGAACTCCTGGTAATTTGCCTGTCTTTTTTCTCCTCATTTTCCTGTCAGGTTTAAGCTTATATGAACATACTTGCTCTTTGTTATCTTGTTTCTGGATGAATTAAAATAGAATGTGTCTTTTCAACATTACATATGAATTTTAGGTGAATTCTATATTAAATTTCAGTAACTCAAGCAGGTTTACTTTATCTTTGTTAGTTTGAAAACTCAATTATTTCTTGGAGGGTCTAATTACACACACACACGCACACACACACACACAATATCCTCATGGATAATGACTTAAAGTTTAAGTTGGAGAAAGAAATTGGGGAGGGGGAAAATACAGCTTCTGATATTTTTATCATGAAGATCATGTATTTTATTTTAAATACGTTAAATAATATTAGAATTGTCCAATAAAGGAATCCTATGTATTTTTTATTTGGGAAATAAACTCAATGCCATGTTATTCCAATATTATTGTTTTCATATTTCCTGATTGAATATCAATTGGGTCAGATACATCATCTTTATATAATAATTCTTACCCTGACATAACTGCAAACTAAATGATTAGTCAAAAATAGTTTTGGGGGGCTGGGGATATAGCTCAGTTGGTAGAGTGCTTGCCTCACAAGCACAAGGCCCTGGGTTCAAATCCCCGGCTCCACAAAAAAAAAAAAAAAAAAAAAAAAAATAGTTTTTGTTTTCTAGCATCATGTTTAGGACCAGGATAGAGCTGCTTGTTGATCACAAAGAAGGTTCTACAAACATATCTATAGCATTATGGGTGATTTAGTATTTCATTTGTTTAAATGTTATACACATGTGAAACCTAATTTAAAATGGTGCGGTATTGAAAGCTGTGTACTTAGGCTCTATTCCAAGTAGCGTCCTACCTGGCTAGTTATATATTTTAAAATAAAGGCCATGTGAGATTACCATGTCCTTGTTTGTCTGAAAGCTCCTAATCCTCAATCCTAATGTCTCTTCTGCAAATAAGATATCTTTCCACTTAATTTTCTTAAGACTTTTTAATGTCCCCAGTTACCCAGAACTGTTGCCTGCTTAGAATCTCTGCTGTGGACATATTATGGGGTATCATGACAGCCTCATAAAAGCCTACCTTTTTTGCGGCTATTTAGAGCTATATTTCACCTTCCATAAAATGCATGTGTCGATGTGCAGTTCAGCGGTTTTGAGTGTACTCACAGAGCTGTGCAACTGTCACCACAATTTAATTTGGGAACATTTTCAGCACCACCAGGACACCTCTGCAGCATTAGCTGCATCTTCATCCTTGCTTGCCTCCTCCTCAGCCCCAGGCTGCTACTGTGCTACCTTCCGTCTCTGTGGATTTGCCTGTACTGAATGTCTCGTGTAAGTGGAATCACACAGTCTACGATCTTTTGTGACTGGCTACTTTTGGCTGGCATGATTCCAAGGTTCCTTCATGTTGCAGCATTGTGGGTGATTTAGTATTTCATTTCTTTTAATAACTGAATAATATAGTCCCTTAGGCAGACACTGCATTTTGTGTGTCCATTCACCTGTTGAATGTGGGAAAATTGAAACGGGCACTTGAAAGGAAGGATAAATATTGCCTGGGAACAAGTCACTGTCAGACAAAATTCATTTATTTTGCTTCAGGAGATAAAGGAGGTGGAAATAATTAACTTGGCTTCCATTTCTAATGGGAGAGTTTCAAGTAGTCTTTTCCACCAATCATTTTTTTTTTTTTTGCTCTTTCTAATATGGTGAGATAAGAAAAATAAGCTAGTGCTTTCTAGTATGGAATTATAATTTAGAAAAATATTTAACAATGGAATGGAGATTTTAACAAAATATTGTTTTATTTTGAGCTTATTTCCCAAATAAAAAGTACATAGGATTCCTTTATTGGACAATTCTAATATTATTTAATGTATTTAAAATAAAATACATGATCTTCATGATAAAAATAGGCTTCTCCCACTCTTCACCTATTATGCTTAATGCTGCTGTGAGCATTCATGCACCATTGTGTGAACTTGTTTCTTATCGTCTCCAGATACAGTTAAGAGTGGAATTTCAGGGTCACCTGGTAACTCTGTGTTCAGGATTTTGAGGAATGGTCACTCCATTTTCCAAAGAGGCAGTCCCATTTTACATCTATGCTAGCAAAGCATGAGGATTTTCAATTTCCCCACATCTTTGACCACACTTATTATTTGTTCTTCTTTATTTTAGCCATCCTTGTGGGTGTGAAGTTGCATCTCACTGTGGTTTTGATTTGCATTTCTCTAATGATCAGTGAACTGGAGCATCTTTTCATGTTCTTGTAGGCAAAGGTCTGCTTTTGATGTTTGCGCCTAGCCTGAGCCAAAAAGACACAGTTTTAAATATCTTCTCCCTTACTTGAGACTATTTTGTTAGAGAACAAAGAGGTTGTGCTGTTTAGTACGTTAAGTCAGTGACCAAGTTAACCCACAATCTTTGTTCTTCATTTTATAAGACTGTTGGGAACACTCATGGTGACTTTCTGGGGTTTGGTGGGGGCAAACTAATTCTTGCTTAAAGATTTCTAATCTTAGAGGAGTAAATTGAAAAGTGAAGGAAGTTTGCTTGATTCTGGGGTCATATAGTGCCATTTTATGCTTCTCTCTTCTCCTTGGAGAGCCTGTTTTGTTCAGTTTCTCTTGAGACCATACTTGTGTAGGACTCTCAAGTTTGTCCTCAGGACAGGATGTGAAACATATTAGCACTAAAGAGGACATGATGGAAAAAGAAATCTAGTTGTGGATCTTCTCCAGAATTATTTTCAGGGATTGAAAGAATAAGTGATTGAAATTCTGTGTGAGAAATTAAAGCAACACCGAGAGATGCTTTACTTTGGGTAAACCGGGCATCGTCACCGGAAGCCTGTATAGTTGTATAGGATTGAATCCCACACCCAGAGTAGCCTAACCAAGGCGACAGATCGGCTCCCCCAAGCAGAGAGGGCACCCGTGGTCTCATCAAAAGCCCGGTCTCAGAATGGATTAGCTCCATTGTTCTTGAGATGCCACCTGGAAGCATCTATCACCACAGCATTCCATTTAAGAAGAGAGATGCTTCTCCAACACCCACAAAACAAAGTCCTGGAAATGAGTCTTCCTGGACCCTTTGGCGTGACCCAAGTGGTGACCTCATCACTGAGTCATTGACTGTGACCAGCACTGTGGGCTGCTTAGTCTAGTCACTCATGTGGGCTGGGGAGGGTAAGGCGTGCTGAAGAGGGGAGGAGAGTGTGGGCAGAGTGACAAATGGCCACTCTGCTCACAACCACAGACCACAGGTGGGCGTCTTTCTCAAAGGGCAGTTCTGAGACGGACACCCAGCAGCCATCCGAGGCCATGGTGTTCACAGTTGAGAGTGGCTATTAGCTTGCAGGGCTTGCCTGTTCTGCATTGTGTTTTAGAAGCAGATGATTTACCTAGTTTCACAGGTTTGAAGCTGGAGAGGAATTTTGTACCAGAATCTCACCAATACCTGACTTTGTTTTCATTTGACTGAGATTTTGGAGTTCAAGTTGATGTTGGCATAGGTACTTTAGGAGATATTGGACTGGAATGAAGGTATTTTTTAGGTGAGAAGGATGTGAATTTTGAGGGGGCAGCAAGTGGTCTCTTAAACTGAATTATGTCCCACCCAGACTCACATTGCCGTCCTAATTGCCTTTCCTCCACTATGTCAGAATGCGACCTTATTGGGAAATATTGTTGCAGTTGCAATTAATTAAACGAGGGCATTATGGTGAACCCTTAATTCAGTATGGCTGGTGTCTTTATTAAAAGGGAGGTGTGGACACAGTGACATGTGAACTGGAATTAAGCTGCCACAAACTGAAGAACCACCAGAGTCTGGAAGAGGAGCCTGGAACAGTTCCTTCTCCAGCTTTCCAGGACAAGCATGGCTTAGACAAGAAAACCATTTTCTTAGAGTTCTGGAGCTAAGTCTGAGATAAAGTGTCAGCAGAGCCACACTTTGGGACCACAGCGTCTAATGTTCTCTTCTTGTTTTGACTAGTTTTATTGTTCTTTCTTTCTTTCTTTCTTTTTTCAATAGAAGAAACAAAAGCACCTGAGGATGATGAAATGGAGAAACTTTACAAATCATTAGAGCAAGCGAGTCTGTCTCCTCTTGGGGACCGCCGGCCTTCGACCAAAAAGGAGTTGAGAAAGTCCTTTGTTAAACGGTGCAAGAACCCATCCATCAATGAGAAACTTCACAAAATTCGAACCTTGAATAGCACATTAAAGGTAAGACAGTTTCAGGCTGGCTGAACTCTGTGGATGTGAGCCTAAGAATGACCGGCTCTGCAGAGATTCTTGCTAATGACGGTGTGTATGCATGGGTGGAGGCAAAGGTAAATTCGACCGTTAGAGGGTGAGGTGACCCTGGACATCCTCAGTCACTAGGACATTCACACGGTGGCACCCATGGCGGTTTTCCACAGTCGGCCTTCATTTTACTTTCACTCTCATATAAAATTTCTAATTTTGAACTCTGAGATGGCAAGGACCATGTGTCATTTGTTTTTGTAGCTTAGCACAGTACCTGGCTCAGTAACTCTTGCCTACAGACGGAGATCATCAGTGGGTTAGAATAGATGGTAATGTGAATCAGCTCTTGGGTTTTCACCTGATTCATCTGAGGGTGCCACTCTTACATGCTATATCTGGGAAAAAAGTCCTCATTTTCAGGTACAGCAAAGACTTTCAGCTGTAGGACTTGCAGCCAAGTGAAACCATGAGAGCCCAGCAGTGAGTGGTAGACATCTTGTGGTAATGGAGTAGCAGATGTTTTCCCGATGGGCGAGAGAGACCGTGTACGGGATGTACTGAAGCTATTTTCAGGGTCTCCCATAACTAAAATGCTTCTTTATAACAAAAGCATCCTGCTTTCACATTTAGATTATAACATAAGCAGGAGAAAGCCAGGATACTTTGTAAAATAGTCCTAAATTAGCAGAAGATTTATAGATTCTGAAAAGCCTTGATAGGTCCTGCAGTTTAACTCTGTTTTGCTCATGTCCTTGTGCATTAAGAATTTGAGTCCTTTTCTGGGAAGAAATGTCAGTAATCAAAAGAACAAGGCTACAAAGACATAGCTGAATGGCTCTTGTTAGTCAGTATTCCAGTAAGCCAATAGCGAGTCAATAGCACCTAAAAGTTGCAAAAATGAGGTTGGAAAAGAAAAGGAGAAGCATATTTTTAATTATATACAGAAACTCCAAATGCAGAGAAATTCCCTAATATGAAATGATGGAAATATATTACTGGCATTCATTCCATGGTGCGTACAGAATGGATTAATGTGATGGGTCATTCAGTGTAATATGCCACAGTACTTTGGAATTTTATTGTCTATTTGCCTTTGTCTGCAAAAACTGAGATGAGCAAATTACTTTTCATTGAACAGCATTCCCTGAATCATACTGTGTACCAGGCACTATTCTAGGTCACTGTGACCATAGAGTGGAAACAGAGAGAGAAACGTACAGTTACAATTCAGTATGCTGTGACTGCAGTGGATGTGATCTTGGAGGGTTTGGTTGTCCAGAGAAGGGAAATGATTGATTGTCAGCTCAGTGGATGGCAATGGGTCAGTGAGTGAGAGATGAAGAATATCAGGAAGGAAAGGGAAGGGCCTTCCAGGAAGTGCAGTGTCTACCAGCGGAAGATACACTACTGCCCGCATTGGGAGAAATAAGAGGTAGAGGCTGAGGAGAGCAGGGGCAGCGTGGACCACTGCAGGAGAAAGACTGTGTCTCTGAATCTCCACAGAGCAATGGACTAAAGATGTCAGGCCTTCACAGGGCCATCACCAACCGAAGAACCACAGGGGGCTCTGTGGCAGTTGGCTTTTTGTGCACTATGGCCACATCATCGATGAATTCACCAACATTTTCTTTTCTCCCAGCATACTACTAGGTAATCTGTTGCTAGGTAGCAAATTACCCCCAAACTTAGCAACGTCAACAATAAGCATTTACTATTTCAGACTTCCTGTGGTTTGGGAATTGGGGAATGGCTTGGCCAAGCTTGTGCATCTGTGAATAAACATGGCTATGAGGCTCTGGCTAAGGTGTCTGCTGGGGCTGTGTTCATTTCTCCCCTGGGAAGGACGTGCGGCTAAGTCTCTTTTGGTTGTTGGCAGGATTCAGTTCTTTGCAGGTTGTTGGCCTGAGGGTCTCAGTTGCTCTCTGGTGTTGGTTGGAGGCCATCTTCAGTTCCTTACCATATGGGCTCCTTCATAGGAAGCTCACAGCTTAGAAGCTGGCTTCTCTCAGAGGAGCAAGACAGCAAGAGTAAATGAGCAACATGAGTTAGAACCCAGTCTCAGATTGACATCACATTATTTCTGTAGTATTCTATTTAGCAGGAAAGCATGTCATTAGGTAGGCCCGTACTCAGGAAGGGGATTACACAAGGAAACGACTCTCAGGACGCAGGGACATTGGGGTTCATTTTTAGGGTTGCCTCCTATGTCCAGCTGAACTGCCCTCTGTTCACTTGAGGAGAGCACAGATCTCTGGGATCTTTCCATAGATCTCTTAGATCTTGTGGAAGTGCAGCCCTGGGTGCTGATGAAAGTAACCCGTGCCGTGTGGACCTGTCAAGGTCAGCAGCTAGAGGACAGAACCATGTGGAAATTGGCTTGGTGAAAAACAAATAGCAAACAAAAATGAAGCACATCAATTTATCCAATGGGGAAAAATAAATCAGCATACATGTTTATTCATGTTGCAAAGCTATAATAGTAATTATTTTTAAACTGTTTTTAAAATTCAAAGCAGTTAGAAGGTAGCAGTTGCCTTTGAGGGAAGGGAGGATTTGGCTGGAAGGGGCACAAGGGGAGCTTCAGAATTGTTGGGTCAGGGTCCTTTTCTGACTTTTGTGATGGTCCCATGGATATGGTTACGTTGTGATGATTCATTGAGCACAAACCTTTCTATCTGTGCACTTCTCTCTCTGTAGGTGGCATTGTTATAAGACGTTGGTTTAAAAAAATACTTCAAGAGGCTGGGGTTGTGGCTCTGTGGTAGAGCCCTTGCCTAGCACATCAGAGGTCCGATCCTCAGCACCACATAAAAAAATAAATAAATAAAATAAAGTTTAAAATACTTTAAAAAATACTTCAAACCTGGAATGGGGTGAGACCAAGGCAGCATTTCACACAGAAACAAAGAAATGTTGTAGTAATAATGTTTATGTTAGTAATAGGTGCATTCCATAAATAAAGAAAAATTCCTGTCCTGGATTATGTTGGAATGAATGCTCTTTTGGGAAATTCTTGCAGGTTGAGTAAACTGTTATGTCATACACTAAGTGGAGATCTTTTGGAATTTCTGATAGCTCAACATTTATAGACTCGAGTAAGCCTGCCTTTATTTTAATGATTATGAATGATTAATAGAATGAGTAGTGGGTCTAAATGAAACCCTCTCAGAGTTACTCTGGCCTATTTCAGAAGGAATGAACCCTGTCTTCTCTGGAACTGTTCTGGCAGGCACATTTCCAGTGTGCTTAGATCCTGAGTCCGACTGTGAACTGAATATTTGGACTAAAAACAGAAAGTCCACATTCTCTCTATTCTGGCATTTTTGGACAGCCTGAAACCTTGCTTGCCTGCCAGGAAGAAAAGTGGACCTTGGCAAAGAACTTAAAGCCTTTGATAGCTTCCTGCAGCAGCCAGGAGCCGCAGGGCCACGGCGAGATGCTTTGGCCCTCAGGGCATCTTACCTGGGAAGGAGCTCAGAAGGTTTTGTCATTTCATTAATTTCCTGCTTCTGTATTCTGGTTCATAGTTTTTCCTTTATTACTGCAAGATCTAACACAGATTTCACCCAAATAGCAAGAATTTTGGATTTTTTATAGCAAGAAACCATGTGAGAAGTGTTAGCCTCATTCCCAAAGTTAGAGAGACCTTTAACTTTTTCCCAAAAACTTTGATCAGATTTAAAGCAGCAGTTAATTCATTCTTGCCTTTTAAAAATCAATTTCCCAACTTTTTATTAATCTTCAGAGATCCTATTTAGTTTTCTCAATAAAATATTAAGATCTCCCTCTGAAGCAGATGTCTAAATTTCTTTAGAACAAAATAAAACTCCCTAAATAGCTTCATATTAATAGCACTGGGGTGCTATCAGAGGATGAAAGCTTATTATTTATTTATATTTTATTTGAAAGTTTTTTTTGAAGCATAATATTGGGAACTCATAGAAGAGAAAGAAAACTCTCTGGGACTTGTCTGACTTCCACAAACAATCCCTCTATTTACCTACTGACCCTTTCTTCCGCTTCTGGGTCCTGGACCACCTGCTTGTTGTCCCTCTTTGGTTACTTCCTGCTGCACTGGTTTTTAGCAACATGGAAGTGGCTCTTGATCTTCTCAGGAGCAGCTGTGGTGGGATGGTGGGGGCAGAAATCTGGTGGGAGTGAGTCTGTGAAAGAATGGGCACAGGGACCAGGGGACAAGGAGGGAAATGGAGTGCAGTTGGGTAAGGATCGGGGTCAGAGGGGACTTTCAAAGTGGAAGAACTCAGAGTGGGCAGTGAGAATGACCAGGCAGAGATGGAAGCTGACCGGTTACAGGAGAGCAGGGGCATTGGTGCCAAAGGGAGGGACCGGCTTTGCAGGTGCATAGGCATTTCATCTGCATGAATAGGAGGGAAGGCAGCGTGTATCTGTGCTGACATAGGTAGTGAGTGACAGGAACTTGGGAGCACTTTTCTGATGATTATTTCCATTTTTTCAAAAAAAAAAAAAAAAAACCAGCGCAAGGCCATCAGCTGTGAGTGAGGTAGAATTGCTGTAAGATGAGATCACAAGTTGTTTTTTTTTTTTTTTTTTTGGTATCAGCGATTGAACCCAGGGGCACTTAACCACTGAGCCACATCCCTAGCCCTTTTTATTTTGAGGCAGGATCTCACCAAGCTGCTTAGGGCCTTGCTAAGTTGCTGAGCCTGGCCTTGAACTTGTGATTCTCCTGCCTCAGCCTCCCTAGTTGGTGGGATTACAGGCCTGTGCCACTGTGCCCAGCGAGGTGACAAGTTTGAAACAATTACTTTGGGAGAGAATAGGGAAGCGAAAGTGTGATTACTGGATAGGAGGGAAGTGTCTTACTGGCATTGGTCTTGAATTTGAATTTGAAGGGAGGCCAGCAAGCATGTGGGAAGTTCTAGCTACAGTGCTGCCCTGGGGTGGGCAGAGAGAGTGGTTCCTAGTGTGAAGGTGCTGTGTGTATGTGGCGCATGGCGTTGCCCTGGGTGCTGGGTGTACAGCAATGAGGAGCATATGTTCCCTGTCACCACCTTTAAGCTTTAGAATAGGTGGTGTGGGCATTGGATGGCAGGAGAGTATAAAAATCAAGAAGCTTCACAGTCTACTTTGGGGAGTCCAGGGAAGGTTTTCTGGAGAACATGATGCCTGAAGTGAGTTTAGATGTATGAGTAAAATAGAAAAATCAGGTAAAGAAAGGTCAGAAGGTGTTCCATGTGAAAGCAGCTCTGTGTGTTGGATGAATACAGGTGAGGAAGGTCCTCCATGTGGCTGGACGTCATGGAGGAACGAACTAGTCTTGTGCATGTCAGAGCAGAAAGGCAGAAGGAGGAAGGGTATCAGCAAGTGGAGCTGAGGTTGCTGAGGGACCTGGGACACTGAGGGAAGTCATCAAGAGGACTGGCATGTGGACGGATCCTGCCCTGCCGTGCAGAACCTGGATATAGAGTGGGGACTGGGGCAGGGGCCTCACGTAGGCGATCGTAGCCACAGAGCAAGTGTGATACACTGGGAGTGCCTCCCAGATCGGGACTGTGGTCACAGGGATGGAGAAAACTACTGGAGATAAAGTTGTCAGAGCTGAGTGCTCTACTTAATTTAGTGTGGAAAAGGATACATATTATATTTTACTCCATTCCTTGACTCAGAAACTATAACCCAAGGCAGAAAAAAAAAAAAAAGTGAATCACTGCTTTTTTAAAAGGCAGATAAAAAGATAAAATAACACTAATGGATTTTTTTTTTTTTAACTCTGATAGTATTAATGGAATACATACTGTTTTAATGGAAGGTTGGGTGTCTCTTCTCTGACTAAAAAGATAGCCTGCCTATTTATTCAGTATATGTTAATTAAATGCAATTTATCAAAAATCAATTAAGATAATTTAGTAACTAAAAAATTTTAAAAAACATACTTTGTGTTACCTTTTGTGTGAAAGTGTTTGTCCCAGTTTTACTTAGTAAAGTTTGGGCGGTCAAAGAAATGCTTTGGGGTACAATTATAAACTCCTGGAGGTGTGCAGTTATGTTCACAACAAGACAGAATCATTTCTGGGGTGTAGACTCATGGACGGATCAGGTAAGAGCAACATAGAAGACCTGGGCTTTCTGTCTAGTTCTTCCCTAACTCCTGTGATGACACTTAACTTCTTTATGGCCAGCATGGTAAACAGATGTTGTGTCAGATTGTTTAGACTTGGTGCAAGGATTCAAATTTCAATGTGTAAAACCACTTTGAGAATTTCATGATGTGTGTACACGTGCCTTTGCAGAGGGTCAGTGATGGCTTACTGAAACTAATATGCTCACGACAGACCCCTGTGCTCCCTCTTTTCTTCCTGGGCAGTGTAAAGAACATGATCTGGCCATGATCAACCAATTGCTGGATGATCCGAAACTGACAGCCCGGAAGTACAGAGAGTGGAAGGTCATGAACACCCTCCTGATCCAGGACATCTATCAGCAGCAGCAGGCCCCAGCTGCATCTGAAGGTGCCCCACAGGAACTCAAGAAGCCCCCTTCGCCTGCCTGTCTTGAAAATTCTATCTGAGAAAAAGTCAGAACTCTCTCCTGTTGTATTTTACTGCAAGCAACTTTGCAAGATGTTGCTGGAGCTTGTTTCCCCTTGAAGGGAAAACTGAAGTTCCCCTCTGCAGCTTAGCTGAAGACAGTCACCGGATGCAGCAGGACTCCTGGTTCCCCATGGCGTCTCACCGTTGTCAAGACTGGAGTGACTGAGTCCAGCTGAGCTGACATGATTTTGTGTCCCTACTGGGAGCTTGTAGAGATGGGAGACTCCAGGAGGGATGTGAGAAATCTGTCCTGTGTCCCTTGCTCTAGAAAGAATCACAATGTACCATGCACAAAAGATCCAATTTCACTAGAGATAATGAGTCGTAGAAGTATCATTTTTTCCTGCAAAGAAGCATGCGCACTCTCTACCTTCACAGCCCACACCCTTCTCCAAAGTATTCTTTGAATGGAGGAGTGCTTTGTATAGTGGCAACTGGAACAGGTCACAGTGGTATTATGGAACAAAAATTCCTTGCCATTGGTATAGAAAGGTGGTGCTTTTTCCATTTTGTTGAGAAATACTTTATAAGAGAGTGGTGTGGAGGAGGGCCCAAGGAGGGGTTGTACACTGTGTTCCATTCGCTCAGAGGACAGCGTGGTATTTTCACATTCACCCAGATTGGGGGATGTCAAATGTGATTAACGTGTCTTTTTCTCACAGCAGTTAGCAAAAAACTACTCCTCATAGTTAGAGATGGCTGCTCCTCCCTGGCTTCCCTACATGACCATAGGGGGTACTAACAGACCCAGCAAGGAATGTCCTACTCTTTTGTCCTTGGCTTGGTCCCCACAAACGGTATGGATTTATATCCAGTTTTCCTGGGATCAATATTGCAAAAATGATTCTGGCATCTGAATTGTTTCAGTGTCTATACTGGAAGTGGGGGAATTAGAAACTAAAGAGTTCAACATGATTGTTTTATTTTTGTAAGCTCATGTGTCACTGTGTGAACAGTGTGAATAGCCATCTATGATTTTTATTTAAATATATTTATAGAGGTTCAAATTGCTAGTGTTTTAAAAGATGATATAACTATTCTATGTTTTGTTCATATATATTCTGAAAGTATATACTTTTTGCTTGAGAAAACTAAAGGATACTATTGATTTATTGGCATTAGGTTGCACTATAATGTACAAGGAATGCTCAGGAAATCTTGTGAGAAAACTCTGGGGGCATGTATTGTTAATTTTTCATTTTCTGGGATATCTCTTTCTGTCTCTGTTTCTCTTTAGAATTCTTAAATTTTTGTGTTCATTGTGAATCTTTCCCTTAACTTTCATCTTAGGTGATCCCTTCTATTAAATAAACTTTAAGTTTATGCTGTTTATGTCCATAAACCCTAGGCCAAATGAAACACAACTAATATAATATTTTGACTAAATATAATAGAAATGTGGGGTTTGTTGCTAAAGAACTCAACAGAGAAACAATATGAAATTGTTCACTAATCACAATGAAGATTTCTCACTGTAATAATAACCATAACCTTCTAGAACCTTACCTGCCACTAGCAAATTGTTGGTATAACGTTTCATTTTATTGCATCAAAGTGTGGCTTGACATTTAAATGCAGATAACCACCTGAATTGTGTCTGCAACCCTAAATGGAAATAGTTGTTAAATATTTCCCCCAAATTTCCTAAGAGGTCTTCATATTCTATGAACAACAACAAAAAATGACCTTAACATTAAGAAAGAACCAAACACAAAACAGGAAGCAAGTTGAAGTACCGGAAACTTCTCTAAGACAAGGCACCCTGTCTGTTGGTTTAGCTCAGCAAAGGCTTAGGCAGTCCTGTACCTAATGAAGCATAGAGATCTGCCTGAATGACAGGTCCCCCAGGTCCTGGGGTGGGATGGTGTTCTGGTTTGAGAGTCTGGTGCTTTAACCTCTTTATTCTGGCAATGATCATTGGTTCTTTCTGTGATTAGCAGGTTTTAGAAGGTAGCAGTGTTTTGCAGTTCAATGGTTTAGAATTCACAATGTAAACCAAGTGTGAAGGGAAGCAGAAATAATACAAGGGAGGAAATCATAGTACGACACAGTATTTTTCCACTTCTTTGATGTTTTGGTTTTTCACAGTTCTTTTTTTTTCTATTTTTTATTGGTGCATTAAAATTATATAGAATAGTGGGATTCATTGTTACATATTTGTACATGCATACAATATAACAATATAATTTGGTCAATTTTGATCCCTAGAACCTCTCCACCAATTATCCCTTTCTTCGACTCTACTGGTTTTTCTTTCTTGTGATTTTAAATTTTTAGTGCACTGTAGTTATACATAATAGTGGGGTTAATTTTGACATATTCATAAATGAATTTAACATAGTTTTCTTCATTTCAATACCCAGTACTATCCCCTGCTCTCCCTGATCCCTTTCCTCTACTCTCTTGACCTTCCTCTTATTTATTTATTTATTTTTAAATTGGTGCATTTCACACACACACACACACACACACACACACACACACACACGCAGGAATGCATTGTAATATGTTCATACTTGCACATATTTGTTTCTTAGTTCTTACCCTTTCCTGCCCCTCCCACCTCCCCTTTGGTCCTCTACCTCTACTCTACTGATGTCCCTTCTACTTTCACAAGATCCCTTTTTTAAAATTCCTTTATTCTCTGTAGCTTCCACATACGAGAGAAAACATTCCACCCCAACTTTCTGACTTATTTCATTTAGCATGATGTTCTCCAGTTTCATCCATTATCCAGCAAATGGCATAATTTCATTCTCTTCATGACTGAGTAGAATTCCATTGTGTATATATACCAATTTCTTTATCCTAAAAAACTTCATTGTGTATTTATCCCACATTTTCTTTATCCATGAATCTATTGACAGGTATGTGGGCTGGTTCCATAACTTGGCTATTGTGAATTGCACTGCTATAAACACTGGTATGTATGCATTGGTATACTATGATAAATTTACTTCTTTTGGGTAAATGCCAAGGAGTGGGATAGTTGGTCATATGGTGGGTCCATTCTTAGTGTTCTGAGGAATCTCTATATTGCTTTCCAGAGTGGTTGTACTTTGTATTCGGTTTGCAACACTAACATATAAACTTCTGAACAGGTTTTCCTAAATTGTAGATCTTCAAACACTTTTGGCCTGAACTTGTGCATACATTTAAATGTTTTACTTTGACTTTTCAGCAATACCTATTTAACTGAGTTTTTAATGTGAACCCCTTTAGTATCGTTCAAACTTTAAAGTCAAAATCAGCCCATGAGATTACTTGACCAAGGCTTAAAGTTATTTGTTAAAGTCACTTCAAGAAAGTACCTAGCAGTTTCTGCTTCGGCACTTAAAAGATACTTTGCAGAACATTCCCGAATGAAAGTCAGACTGAGTTGCATGATTTTCCACCCTGTCTTTTTAGAGCCAGATCCCCCACTCCTTAGTTTCTCCTCCTTTGTAAAGAAATGCTTTTGCTCCATGCTAGGTTGAGTTAGGAAGCAGGAGGCTGCTTCTGAGTTTCCACCTCAGCTATAACCACTAAGAGGAGGATGGGGAGACGGAGCGGAGTGGGAAGAAGAGTGGGTGATACTTTTCATGACACTCAGTATAAAAAGGAACCTGGTAAGTTATGCCTTGGCTTCAAGTCACTTTTCCAGTCCAAAAGATATTGGGAAAACTGGACTATTTCCAGTTCCTTGCTGGGGAGTGATCATCTCTCAAGTGGATTTTGAGGAGTTCATGGGGCCTAAGGGAGACTCCTGCACCCACTCCTGTAGCCACATCTGTGGCTGTGAATTGACTCAGAGCCATGCATGGCTACTTGGGGAGGAAGAGGAGGAACTCGGTGTAGACGCTCCAAACCTGTGGCTCTTATAAGGATAGGATCTGGGGAGCTCTCTGCTTTGGGGCTGTGGGATGACTTCTTCCCTCTGTTGTTGGCCTATAGACCTGGACCAGAGCCTAATGGGGACCCTCACTGTTAGGTACGTTGCAAATGTGCAGGAATCCCACATCCATCTTGCATTTGAAGAGTATCTGTTACTTTTAAGAATTCTTAGTTTTGCTACTATATGTCTCAACTTAAGATGGAATCCCAAATTAGACAAAGAATCCTAAAGCATAAAATCACTAAGAATCCAGGAGGCCCATGGATCAGATTTCAGTGTGGATCCATGCCTTTATTTACTCAGTACGTTTTAGTTTGCAAATTGGTGTGCTGCAGACCCTCCATCCACTCCACACCCGCCCCACTTCCTATTATCCTGTAGTCTGAGTGGGATGAATGTGGATTATTGATACAAGAGGTACCTGACCCCAAACCCCAAGTAGTGGGACCAGAATTTAAGTTTGAGCCCAGGGACTCAGAGTCCCTCCCTGATTGCCTGCTCTCTTGCAAAATTGCCGCTGGAGCAGAGCCATTAAGTTGCAGTCTGATGTGCACCATCCACTCTGAGGGCCCTGGGCTCCACACAGACCTGGCCAGCCAGGGTGGCTTTATGTAAATTGGTCTACGGAAGCCTGAGGGGCTCCAGACCCTGAGCTCCATCTCTTTCTAACGTCCTGCACCCTGTGAACTGGGGCTTGAACTTATCACTCTGCACTTCTTTATTTCCTTCTGAAAATGTTACTATTTTACTCATTTTAGTGCTGTGAGATCTCACATGAAAAAAGTATATTTAAAGAAATAGGGTATATTTTGTTTTCTTTTGAAGGCGTGACTATCAGATGTCAGAGACCCAATTCAGTGATTAGGGGTTAGTCCTCTGACCTTCCTCTCTCAATTTCTTCTCCTGTCATGAAAATTTCCTCAGGGAGACCTCAAATCACAAACAATGTCACAGTGTCACAGCCATGAAACAGATTAAAATAAAAGAAAATACTTTTGAGCTTTTTGAGGGGAGGTGCTGTACCAATCCAAGCCATATTTAAATTCATGGACATATAGTTTTTTGTAAGAAGGAAGCACAATTTTTTTGATGAAGCCACACTGATGACTTAGGGAATAATTTAGGTACAGAGACTGAAAATTCAAATGTCACTTTATGTGAAAAACTGCTGTGTCCCCTGAAGTGTTAGGATGTGTCTCTTCGTGACAGGTGACGCAGTTATTCAAATGTGTTTACTTTCATACACTTCTCTCACAAGAGAGATTACATGCATAAAACTTGATCACCAGTAATTAAATGTTCTTCACCAGAGTTTTGCGACACACATGAAATTGGTGGTGATAAGGGAGGGGCAGAATTCCATCCCCCACCAAAATAAGCTGCACTCCAGGGAATGAAAACTGAGCAGACACTCACTTCTTGGTTTTGAGACAGGAAGAAATCTCCTTGCCTCTTCTGTTCGTCTTTATTCTCTCCCATGCAACCACAGCACCACACAGAAAAGTTACAAATGGATCCTACGTTGAAAAAGTAGCTTTTGCATTTCTCTTACTGTGAGGAAGCTGCATTACTTTGTATTGATAATCTCTACCATTAGTTCAAAGGGAAGCATGCTCCACGGAGACATTTGATAATAAAAAATCAGGATCTAAAATCACCACGTATTTTCATGTCTTTGCATGATGGGGATGTGACTTTTAACACTGCATGGTGTTTGGAGCAAGATGTTCATGTGGAAATGATATCCGAAATTTCATTCTGCTTTTATTCTGTTTTCATTTACCCTTTTTGACAAAACTGGAAAAAAGAGGCATGGCTTGTTTCTTCTGCTGTTTTTAAGGTTGAATTGTAAGATGCAGATAAAAACAAAGAAAATGTATTAGTAAAATTACATGCTAAAAAATGAAATATGCGACTGGCGTTTGTTTCTGCCTTGCTCTGTTGCTTCCTGGGGGGCGGGGGGGGGGATCTGGGAAGTGTGTAATGGCCGTGCTGTGATCTTCCACAAAGGCTATAGTGCCCTCTGGTGGCAGTCACCAAATAACAGAGTCCAGGAAACTTTAAAATAAAAGATCTAATTATATTGCCGTTGGTCCACACAATTTGACTTGCATATTATAGTACCTTTTATCATTACTGGACACCCACGTTTTATTTCTGGTAATTTTAAAGATATGCAGATTTTAAAAGTTACCACCAATGGCACAAAACTCCTTAAACCACATAAGATATGTTTTTGGGAAAAGTAAACAAAGCAAATACTGAAAGCTCTGAATGGTTCGCCTTTGTTTTGGATCCATGGATCCCAGGGGGCTGACCTGCATTCAGATGTGATTCACATCTCCTGTACCTGTCTACACAACGGGTTTTCATGCGTTTCCTTCTTGCCTAACTCTTGCTCCACATGCCTAAACCCTCCTTTTTCTCCATCCTGCCACCACCAACGATTCTCAGCTCCCATGTGCAAGCAGCAAAATTATTTTACACTAAAGGGATCAGAAAAAGACCGACATAGAGGGTGTTCCTGATTTCTAGAGCAGCCTTGCATTAGTTTCCTCTTGCTGCTGTAACAGATGGTCACTGATTTAGCAGCTTGAACAAGTTTTTACCTTAGTGCTCTGGAGGTCAGAAGGCTGACACAGAGTTCCCTGGTTGAAGTCAGGGCATTGGCAGGATTGCATTTTTTGAGAAGGTTCCAGGGGAGAATCCATAACTTTCTCCAGCTTCCACACGCGCTGCTTGCCTCTGGTTCCTTTTCTCATCTTCCTACCCTCTGTGCCTTTCTTCTGTTGTTACATCTTCCTCAGACTGACTCTTTCAAGGACCATGTGGTCACAATGGGCTCAACTGGCTATTTCAGGCCAGGTGATTTGCAGCCTCAATTCCCCTTGGAATATATACACAGGTGCCAGTGATCAGGGCCTGCACACTATGCCCCTTATCACAAATCTCCCTTTTAGGTATCCTGTTTGATCCCCATAACTCCCCATGATATCTCCTAGAAACTCCAGGATTTCAAAGTTTTAACAACAAGCTTGAAAGTCCTGTGTGTCATATCTACTGGGACTCAAATTTGATTTTATCAAGGGAAGATGACTTTATATGAAAAGGAAGACTTTCCTGGCTAATGAAATCACACACAGGTACAACAGGGCCAATAGTTAGTTATCAGATCAGGTGTTCACAGTGCCTGTATATAGACAGCAGGTGCAGTCTCTGGGTGTTTGAGGGGTGCAGGAGGATGGAGATGTTGAGTCCATTAAGGACGTCAGACTAATAACACGGCAGACATGCACAGCTCATCAGGCTAACTTGCCTCTTGGAAGTTTACCCAGAATATGACTGTGACTTAAGGCAAACTCAATAGGAAAGAGCAAGAGGATCTGAACAGCACGAGAGGTAACTCCATTGGATATCAATGCAGTTGTTTAGATCCCCTTGTGCAGGCAAATGGACCAAACCCCAGTGATGGGTGGCTCTCCACAGCTCACCACTGCCCTGTTGTCCAGAGTTTGACCTGTGACTACACAGCAGGTTCCTCTATGGAGAGGGTGTCCTGCTCCCTTTCCTTGTCCTTCCCCCAGCAGCTAATGGCCATTAACTCATTTCACAGGGTGCAAGATTCTGTCCGCCATGTTTTAAGATAGGACCAGCTCCATGGTACAGTGAATACTCCAGGGCCTCCCTCGAGATCAGGTTGAAACTTGTTCTCTCCAGATCCCTTTGTTAAGGAGCTTTCTTCCCTGCCCCATCCTGCTTCCCAACACCCCTTCTACGAGCCCTCCCCAATACAGCGCTTTAACAAATTCCCCATGTCTGGCTGTCTTTTTAGGTCGCCTGACCTAAAGTACTTATCCATCTTTCTGCACGGCTCTTCCATGTAGGGGGCACCTCTTATTCCATCTTGCATAACAGCCCCAGGAAGCACAACAGAGTGAAGGTGCTATTGTATTTCTCCAGGCTCAAAAATTTGCCAACCCCAAGAATGAAGTCAGAATGCAAATGCTCTTTTTTTCCCATCCCATCATGATAATGTATCATCTGTGAGTGAAAATGAGAATCATTTGTTTGCCATTACACAACACTTCACAAACACTGATTTTATGCATTCTTTACAGAAGCCTTCCTTACATAACTCAAAAACTTTGGGTGGACTTGAAGTATTTACCTGCCATTATAAATCATGGTCCAGATATCCAAGTTAGGCAAATAACCTCCCTAAAAAGATACTGCTTGGCAAAGATGCCTTATCCTTAGGTGATTTTATGAAGGAATGTGTGATACTTTTGTATAAGGTGTGATGTTTGTTAACTGTATAAATCAAAGTCCTTTTCTTTTTTGCCTATGGATGACCAACTGTTCTTGCATCATTGTTTGAAAATACTTTTTCCTCCATCCAATTACTTTCAAACCTTCGTCCAGAACAAGCTTGGTGTGTTCATGCAGTCCTGTTTCTGGTTCTCTATTCTGTCATTTGCTCTGTCTCTGTTCTGTGTCAATACCACACAGCCCTGATTACTGTAGCTCTTAAGTAAGTATTAGAATAGGGCAGATTGCTTCCTCCTACCTTCTTCTTTCTCAAAATGTTGTAACTATTTTAGTTTCTTGCCCTATTATGTAAATTTTAGAATAATCTTGTCTATATCTTAAAAAAAAATTCTTGCTGGAATTTTGATAGGAATTTGCATAAAAACCTGTATATCAATTTGGGGCAAATTGACATCTTGATTAGGTTGATTGAGTCTTCCAGCCTATAAACAAGGTACAACTTCCCAACTATTTAGAACTCTTTGATTTCTGTCATGAGTGTTTTGAAACTTTTAGCAAATGAATCCTGAATATTTTTGGTAGATATACCCCTAAGAATTTCATTTTTTTTGAGTGATGGTAAATGAAATTGTATTTTTAATTTCAGTGTCCACATGTCCACTGCAAGTATGTAAAATACTACTGGTTTTGTGTGTTTATCTTGAATGCTGTGATTTTGCTGAACACTTTTATTAATTCTAGAAGACGGAGTTTTGAAAAGATTTCTTAGAATTTTATCTACACCAATCAACATCGGCAAACAGGGGAAGTTTTAGTTTTTTCTTCTCTCTACTCTATGACATATTTTTATTTCCTTCTTTTCTCTTAGAATTCTAGCATAACGTTGGGTAAAATGGTGAGGCTGAATGCCCTGGTCTTGCTTCCCTTCACTGGGGGACACATTCAACCTTTCACATTAAGTGTAATGGCAGCTGTAGTTTTTTAGTAGATATTACTTATCAAGTTGAGGAATTGTCTTTTCCAACTTATTCTTTTCTTCTGAAAGTTTTTATGACAGATAGGTGTTGAATTTTGTTGAATAAATTTTCTACATTAGTTGATATTATCATGATTTTCCTTCTTTAACTGTTAATATGGTGGAATTCTTAACTTATTTTTGAATATCAAACCAGCCTTGCATTCCTGGAATAAACTCCACTTGGCAGTAGTTTATGCTTCTTTTCATGTATTGCTGAACTTTATTCTAATATTTGTCAAGAATATTCCCTTCTATATTCTTGAGGGATATTGGTCTATAATTGTTTTTTAGTATATCTTTATCTGGCTCTGGTATCAATGCATAAGTAGCTTTAGAAAGTAAATTAGGGAGAGCTCTTTACTCTTACATTTTCTGGAAGAGATTGTATAGAATTGATGTTAATTTTTCTTTAAATATGTAACATAGTTATCTAGGAAAACATTCTTAGTTTAAAGACCTCTTATTTTTTTGAGAAGTTTAAAATAATATTTTATTTCCTTAATAGGATAATCACTTCTTACTGCATATTGGGAAACTTGTGGTAATCTGTGATTTTCAGGGATTAGATCATTTCAAATAAATGACCCAACTTACTTTTATTGAGTTTTCTTTAATATTTCTTTATTATCCCCTTGATGTCTGCAGGTCTGTAATCCCTGTTTTATTCCTGTACTGATAATGTGTGTTTTCTCTCCCTTTTCTATCCTGCTAAAGGTTTGCCAATTTCTTTTCAGACTGCTATCTTTTTATTACATTGATTTTCTTTCTTGCTTTTCTGTTTTTAACTTTTTGTTGTATATTGTGAGAGAAATAGGAAAATATACATGTATTCCATCTTCCCTGGAAGTGGTGAATTTATTATGCACATTGCTCTTCCTGCTTTTAATTTTAGAATCTGGCTCAGGGCATAACTAGTTAAAAAGGGAAATTTCAATCCACAAGTTAAGTGTCATGATGGAAGAAAGCATGGGGTGCTTTGGGAATATGGGAGGGAAGCAGAGGCAGGAATATTATCTTGAAAAGTTTTCTGGAGAAAGTGGCATCCTTATTAAAAAGAAAGAAAGAAAAGAATACAAATCGGTTCAAAGACAATTCCCCAGTGGTAGGGGAAGGTAGTACATCTCTAGGGGAATGAATGGCAAGAATGTGGCATGTAGAATAATGGTAGTTCATGTTGCTGCTGGAGTGAGTGGGTTGTGTTTGGGTAAGGTGGAAAGGAAGGAGGCTGTGACCTTAACCAGGGACAGAATGGATTCATATAGAAGCCAAACTGAGAGCCATTGAAAGGTTTGAAGTGAGGGATTGGCATGATCAGAGCTGCGTGCTAAGAGTGTCTGGCTGCTGAATGAAGATTGGCGAGCACAGGGCTAGAAGCGAGGGAGGCAGCCAGAGCCCTTTGCAAGTCTCTGATAGACGGTGGCTGTATGGTAGGTGAAGGGTTATGGAAAATAATATTCCTACAAGTTAGTGGGAGGGACAGTGTGGCTTGGGAGGAGGGAGGGGAACTTGACCAAACATTAACCTCTCCCAGTGCAACCTTTCCTAATAAACAATGGGCCCTAAAGGAAAGGGGCAAATACTGAATGCTGGGCCCTAAACTGTGACCTTGCAAATTAGTCCTAAGTGGAGTCACAGCAAATACTGAAACTCTGGGAAACAATGGATCCCAGAGAAAGAAAAGCAAAGGGCAAGATTTGAGCACTCATCCCTCGGGATCTGGACTCTTTTCTCTCCAGATAATAATGAGTTTCAACCTTTTTGCAACTACTTTCCCTAAGCTAAAGTTCTAACCTGTACAACGAGTCCCTGACTGTCCAAACCGCATGTCCGCAGTCTCCAATGGAACTATGAAACCCAGACTCCTCCTGTAACTGGGGGGCCAACTCCATTTTCCAGAATATGGGCCCTCCCATGCCTGATCCATGGACCTCGCTGCAGAATAAGGACAGCTTGCTGATCTGAGGTTTGCTTCCTGTCTCCTGCCTCTGTCATTTGTGGACCGTGAGCTTACAGTAGGAGTAATGGGGTGCATAGAACAGGGGGACTTAAGAGGCCTCCAAGACCTGGATGCCATAGGGCCTGGGGGCTGTTAGGGTATGGGAGGGTGAGGTCAGGATCCCCACCAGCATTCCGTCCTATACCACAGGGGGTGGCGCTGCCATTTGTGCAAGAGTAAACAGAGGGAAAAAAATTTTAGGAAAGTATTTTATTTACAGCAACTTACTATTCATTAAAGAGGCAGCGGGTGTGATTATTAAGATCACAGGCTGTGGAGTCAGCCTGCCTAAGCTCACATCCTCGCTCACCACTTCCATGCTCTGTGATTTTGACGAATCATCTATCTTCTCTGTGCCTACAATTCTTCTTTATCAAAATGGCTATTGGATTGTTGAGAAAAGTGAATAAGCAGACACATTCATGTTCACACACACACATGCACACACACACATATGCATAGGGAGGGGGGAGAAAACATAATAAATGCTCAATAAATATTATTTATGAGTATTATTTCAAAGAATCCATAGGATATCAAAGTGAGAATACTGAATCAATCAGACGGATATGGGATTAAGTATTCGTTGCGAAAGTCCAGAGGTACTGTAAAATCTGTTCAACCCTAACCCCTTCAGTCTAGGTACAGGGAACTGAACTCAGAAAAATATAAGGTATATCCTAAAAAGCAAAAGCAGCTTGGCATCCTGTAGAAAAGTGATTAAAATAACGCTAAGTATCTTCTGTTGTGCATGAATTATGCCTATTCAATTATGTGCGTATATGTATGTATATGTGAGTGATGATGCTTTTGGTATGTTAGAAATAAGATTTGATTAGTCTAGCTGGTGGTCCTCTACTCAGGACAGAGAGTGTTCAAGGTGTTCTTTCAAATCAATACCTGACTGGTACAGAACAGAGGTAAATCCTGTAAAGGATCTGGTCCTGGCTTGGGGTTGCGGTGAGACCAAGACTGTTCCATGGGATTGGGCGAACCTGGGATGAGGCTGGACGAGGAAGTGAGAGAGGGGCACGGGCACTGTGAGGGTAGAGTACTGTGGCCACTCCAGAGAGGGCCACAGGTGGGAGGGGACAGACTGTAGAGCTGGAGTATCAGAGGTACAGAGAGTTGGGCCATTTACATTCTTTCTTCTTTCAGGTCCTGAGCACACTGGCAAGGACAGCTCCATCTTGCTTCTGGTGCCACAGGTCTACAAGGGCCCCTGGCTTAAAACTTGTTCCCGAGAGGCAGAAGGCAAAGCAGCAACTGAGGCTTGCAGAGGGGGGAGTCATGCCGTGTTTCAGACAAGCTCAGGCAACAGGGCTGCCTGGAAGTCCACCATCCCCACCCCTACCAAGGCCTCCAAGGGGCACTAATTCAGGAGGAAATAAATGGAAAGGACTGGACTTTTGAACATGAAGACCCTGGGGCATAGAGCCCTGAGGCGTAGGGGTGAGACAAGCCAACGGGATATTTGTACTTACCAGCTGGTAAAGAACAGGATAATCTGGTGACTTATATGCCTCTCCTTTATGGGAGGCAGCTTTAATCCTTTTTATAAATGAGAAAACTAAACTAAGGCTCAGGTCTGTTAAATGTTTTGCTCAAAGTCACGCATGTGGTAGAGTTGGAGGGACCCCAGTTTGAGAGTGCTGCATCTAACCGTTGATTACCCGGGAGCGACAGTTCCAGGTTGGCTTTGGCTGCATGAGTGTGGGAGGATGCCTGGGTCACTTCTTTGTGCTCGAGTCTGCAAAGCGTGTGATGAGAAATAATTCAGTTGGTTTGACCATACGTGTCATTCCCCAAAGCAAGGGGCACAGTAGAACACCATGTCCTTTCTGTTTCCCCAAACCTCGCCAAATTAAGGGAACAGTGAGAGCAGGTCTGGGCCCAAGTGTTCAGCTGCATATTACCTTGAAGGCCACTGGCTGTCTTTTATGCACACTGGGAACTTGGACAAGTTGGTCTTTCCTGTGCACCAAGACAGTTGCTCCTTGGGATGCTGGTCAGATAAGCAGACGAAGCGAGCTAATGCTAATGGCATCATTACTTCTGCAGCCTAACATATAAAACCCCTCTCTGAGTGGGGACTCGTTGGAACTGAGGGCACTGTGGAAAGAATATGTGATGCTTGTGCAGCTGGTCACCTCTGGACAAAGCACCTTGAGGGAGAGGAGGCTGTTCATTAGAGAGGCACATACGACCTGTCACCCTCTTGCCCCCGAACTCTTCTGGGAGCCATCACTGATCGCTCATAAACTTTCCCCAATAAGCCACATGTCTCTCATGCTGTCTCTAGGTATGTTCTTTGGCCTGTCTGCAACCTAGCCCACCACCCTGACACAGTGGGGCAGTGGACACGACATCATATGTGAAGTTTGCAGAAAGGGTGCCCTCTGGAGGGAGTCAGAGGGTGGTGAGGGTGGCCGTGGCGCCCTCTGAGGGTTGACTGGCACATCAAGGTTCTACAGCCTCTTCCAGCACTTTCTGGAGCTGCATGGGAGTCTTGGGAGGTGCACCTGCACCTCCCAAGCAAGCAGCAAGCAGCTCCTCACATATAAATGGTTGAACTTTATATTATTTTTAAGGTTGATGATGAAACAAATCATAGGTCTGGGAAGCGCGCGAGCCTGAAAGTTGAGGAGTTCTGCAAGTCTTACTTCCTCTGGGGAGGAAAAAAGCTGCGTTTCCTTTGTGTGATAATGACAGACTGTCAGCGTCTGCCTGTTTGCCTGACTCCCATTCACTGAATAAATGCTGGTAATTGCTAATTGCTTTCAGAAGAAAACTGACTCATAGCCTGAGAGTGACTTGCATATCAATGTTTCAGACCCTCTGTGCTGGTTTTATCTCAGTGCAGGGAACAAGGCACTGGAGTCTGCGCACTGGCTTCCTCAGCGGCTTTTGGGCTCCCCTGATTCTCCAGTGATGTTTGCCAGGAGATAACGTCACTGGTAAGTGTAAGCAGTGGCGATGGGATGAATGTTCCTTGTTTCTGGCCACTTTGGTCTGCAGATCAGATCTTCTGCTCCACACTCACCAGAGAAGATGAAAAGCTTCCAGTCATTACCCACACTTGCCAGGGGCTTGGAAGTGTCTTTCACAATGGCTGCTTCTCTGAAAATATATTAGCCAAGTGCAGATTTGTGGCTGTGTTAGACAGCTGCAGCCTTAGCCACGCTCTCTTTCTTCATGGTCACTAAACCTCAGAGGGCGTCCCCAGGGCCCTGTCTGACATGCCAGTGACATGGGTGAGACAAGGCGCCACTCAAAGGGCCACTGCTGTTTGTTGTTCTGTCCTTGGGACATTGCGGCCATTCGGATCTGCATATTTTCTGGATGGTAATATGCACCAGGTTGAAAGAAATTTTAAAAGTAAGATATTGGCAAGGGGGAGAACTCCAAAGAGTGTGAGATACTTCCTAAAGGAGTCCCCAAGAAAGAAAATAGCCTTGCTCCTCACCTCTTCCTGTCTTGTCTACTCGATTCTTATACCAGCTACAAGAGTCAGGAGTCAGTACCTGGAGACCCAGCTTGACTATCCCCTTCCCTCCAAACACATAGGCTGTTTATTCTTTCTGAATGCTCAACCAGAAAGCACACACACTGGAATCACATGGTGGACTTTTAAAGAGTGTTCATGATGAGGTAGCACCCTTAGCTTCCTCAGGAACCCACCCAGACTTTGTACTTTTTATTTTAAAGCAATCAGATGATTCTAATGAGGACCAAGATTGAGAGTCACCTCTGTCAGAAGGCATTGTTGGTATTATCAAATAATTATCAATGGTATTATCAATGTTGGTATTATCAAACACCCCACTTTTTTTTTAATGGAAAGCTTTCTGAATACTGTCTAATCTGCATGCTAACTAATAGTGATTTGGGCTTGATAGAAATAGGCTTAGAGAGGTTAAAATATCTAGTAAGTAGAAATGGCGGAGGTCTTTTTATCTCTGTTTCTAGTGCTCAGCATGATGTCCAATGTCATGAATGGAAATGAATGGATTCTGAGTGTTCATGAGACCAGGGACCTCACAAGAGAGAGGGTCTCAGTCCAGAGGTACCTGTTCCTGTGCCTGGGTTACGAGAGTCCGTCCTCCTCAGGTGTCCTTCATTGTCTCCTCCACTGACCTCAACTTCATACTGTGAATTTTTTTTTCTTTAGGGTCTCATGGCATGTAAAACATACATGTTTGACTTGTGACTTTTATCTGCATTTCAGTGGAAGATCGCTATAGACTTGGGGAATTAATTTTTGAAAGAAGTACTCTAATGTGGAGGTGGAGAACATAGTTTTGATATTACAATTTACCTGGGTTATTGCGAATACTGTTCTGTCTTAGGACTGATTTCCTCATCTGTAAAATGGTATTCTGCAACCTGATAAGGTTGCAGTGAAGATTAAACAAGGTAATGATCATAAAGAACTTTGTGTGAACAGTTTGTACTTGACAAACATTCACAGAATCATTGATGTCTTTGTTATCATTAAAAAGGTGAGTGTCCTGTGTTAGTCAGCTTTGTGTGACTGTGACCAAAATATCTGACAAGCACAATTTCTAAGACGTAAGGTTTATCCTGGCTCACATTTTCACGGGTTTCATCCGGTTCAGCAGGTTTCGAGGTAGAAACATCATAGCCAAAGGGCATGACAGAGCAAAACTCATGGCAACCAGAAAGCAGAGAGAGAAAGACAGGAAGGGGCCAGGGACAGAATTAGTTCCCGAGGCCCAGGCCCCAGTGACCTACCCCCTCCAGCCATGCCCACTACCTACAGTTACCACCTGGTAGTCTATTCAAATTATTAATCCATCAAATGAATTAATCCACCCATGAGGTTATAGCCCTCATGATCTAATCTCTTTATCTCTGAACCTTGCTGCATTGTCTGACACAGGGGACATTTCAGATCTAAATTATAACAGCCTCAAAGGCACTTTTTATTTGCAAATAGTCATAGGGTCTTCTTTTGGCAGGCAGGTGTGAGCATCTACCTCCTACTCTGCTTGCCTCGCTGTTGAGCCCTTCCTCTGCATGTGAGGGATTGGAATCCCTTTCAACCCCAGCTGCACGCATGTCCTGTGGTGCCCATTTCTATTGCTCTCCATGCGTTTGAATTTAAGGAGCTATACTTTTTGCTGTGCTTGAACTTCAGAAAATGTCTTGGGCATTGTCCATGGGGATGCTGAGTCAGAGAGAGAAGAGTGCTAGGGAACAAGTCTTAGTGACAGAGGGGCTAGGTGGGACATGAGGGCACCTTGCCATTCTAGAGAGGAAGGAGAGTATGAGAGATTTAGATGAGCTCAGCCTGCAGAACCACTTGACTATCTCTGACATCTCTTTCTAGATTATTCAGCTAAAATTTGATTGCTTTGTTTTTCTAGAGAGTCGAGGACAGCTTAATGTTGTAAATTCCCATAAGGATTTCTCTTATTTCTCCCTTTCACTTATCTTGGACAGAGTATTCCACATTTTTAAAAAAAATTGGCCTTAGAATGGATTGATGGTGCAGTAGGAATGGGAGGGACAGTGGGAGGAAGGGTTAACCCAGCAAAAGAGCACTTGGGAAGGTTGGGACCCAGGTAGGACTTTGCATGTGGTGCCTTTGATATAGACTCGCAGGCTTTCGAGACAGCCAGAACCCAACAAATTCATTCAGCTCTTTCCATGGAACCAGTCAGGCTTCTTTCTCTGGGATGTAATTATTCAGGCTTTCCAGATGGGTAGAGATGAATTATATCTTCATAAGGGCTTTAAGTCCTCAAAAGATAATGGTTCCTACATTCTCAACATGTGATCAAAATAGTGAAAACATAAAAAAAGGAAAGTCCAGCAAGGTCTTGTGTTTTCCAGTGATGCTTCTTCTGGGAGTATTAAATATCAGATTCTGTAGATTTTCTCTATCTCAAAATTTTGATGTACTTCCTTTGATTTTACTCAGAAAATCCCCATCTAGTTTCAAAGAGAAACTAGCAGCTTTATCCTTCATGCAAGAACTGCGCTGTGCTGGCAGAATTTTCCACAGCTACTGCCTTCATTCCTTGGGAGCCTCAGCATTTCCCAAGGCTGAGAGGGAAGTGTGGAGACTTGGATATTAGGCTCACGTAGCTCAGAGAAGTTGGGAATTGTGACTGACTCAAGCCTCTTGTATGCTGAACATGGAGCCGGCCACCAGGGAGAACATGGGATTTAATAGAGAGCCAATGCCACGCAGGTCCAAACAGAGATTAAGTGCATCAGTATTCTTTAGGATGGGGACACAGGGTACACAGGGAAGATGTCTCTTCTCATGCACTTCTTGTGATTCTAACCTGTTTTGTTTTTGCAAAAGATATCTTCTATACAGTGAATTATAAAAATAGTGAAAATAAGTCTTGTCATTTGACTAAAGTTCCAAGACTCGGTAGGCCACCAGTCTGTAGCTGGAAGTCTCACGACCTCGTAAGAGATGGGTGAAAATTAAAGAAGGTCTGTGAGACCATCTTCCCACATGAATTCTAATTTAAATGATTCCTATCCCTTATTTGTGATAACTGGATTAACTACTGTTCTCATGCTGACTTCTCACATAGTGTTTCTTTTTGCTTCATCCTAAAAGTGCATGTGAATTTTAAATGAGCTGCTCAGCAAAACAGTTTTTGGAAAAACAAAAACAAAAACAAGTCTGTACTTTTGCCAGGTGGCCCGGTTGCTCCTCCTATCGGGGTCAGAAGTCTGAGGAGGAAGATTCTGAATCATGGTTGAACGTTCTTGATGAGCTGCTGCTTTGAGTGTTGTTGTTCGTAGTGTGACTTCAGGATGTATCATGACTCCAGAACTTTTAGTGCTGGTTCTGCTCCCTGCCTGGGCCTGGAGACTTGAGGGAGTGTGTGTGTGTGTGTGTGTGTGTGAGTGTGTGTGTGTGTGTAGGGGGACTTGTTCGGCACGGCTCCAGTAACAGAGCTCTTGTACTTGCCACCATCATCTGGCATATCCCAAACAACTACAGGCCTCCCTGCGGACTGAGGCTCAGAGAGGTTGGCGCTCTTGTGCCTCTCAAACCAAGGCGTGGATAGAACGTTGGTGCCCCAGGAGGGAGAACGACATGGGCTGTGTTTGTCATTGGGGGAGGTCTCTCTCCTTAACATAACTCTTTGATTCGTGGTTCTGGAAGGAGTAACTCACTCCTAGCACCTGGGTATGAACATAACTTTGCATCATGGGTCAGTATCTGAGAACGTGGGTGGTTGGAGTCTAGCCTGGGTGCTGCCTCCTAGTGGTCACTCAGAATGCCAATCTAACCAGCCCACTTCCCTGCCTCAGTATTGACAGCGGCTCCCTGCTGTGCGTGGAGTAACGATGACATGCTAGGTTCTTTAAAATTTGTCCATAGCCAGGCTTAAATGTTCTTCAGCTCTCAAAACCTGCACACCAGTCAACCAAACTGCAAGCCATTCCCAGCAGGCAGCACTTCGTTTTTATCCAAACCCCATTGGCTTTTTCTGTAGAAATTTACAAATGAATTAGATGAAATGTAAAGCGACAAGAACAGCGATCAATCTTCATATTATAAACCTCATCAAAGCCTTCTTCCTATCATACACAGAAGTAATTTTTAGAAGGATTATAGACCGAAAGGTAGAAGCTTCCAGATGAAAACAAAGAATGTCCTTTTCACGTTGTAGTAGGCAAAGATGTCTTAGCCAGGAAATAAAACCAACTGTCTTTGAAAAATTAAATGTTAAAATCCAAAACTTTCCTTCATCTGATTATACCTTTAATAAAGGAAAAAATTTAAAAAAATAGAGTGGGAAAAGATACTTGCAAAAACATATATCCAATGAAGGATTTGTATCTAGAAGATCTAAAGAACTACAAGTTAATAGAACATAACTTACAACCCAATAAAGAGCAGATAAAAAGTGTACATAGGCACTTTATAAATGCAAGTGTCCAAATGCAGTAAAGGTAAGATGGTCAGCATAATTGGTATAAAAATGTAACAAATGGCCACCAGATCGGTAAAAAAGTGACCATATCAAATGTTGACCAGAATGGACAGCACTGGGACCATCTCATATTGCTGGAGGGAAGCTAAGTGAATAAAGTCCCTTCAGAAAACCACTGGACATGATTGACCAAACCACTCTCTCCTGAAGATGTGTACACACTGACATTGTTTAAGATCATCTAAGCCTATAAAACAGCCCACACATCTACCAGAGGCAGAGTGGATGGATAAATTGTGGTGTATTCACACAAAGTATGAAAGCCCTTAAATGTCATGGGAAGGGATTGAACTTCGGCCCATTAAGTCCCAAGTTTTCAATTCTGTGAATATTTTAACAAAATTAGCACAAGTACATGAAAATAGGTTGGCAATCATAGAGCTTCTAAATTCTTTAGATACATATTTATATGTATGTATATTTTCATATATGAAATGTATATATTTTCTGATGCTATAATTATTCACCTATTAATTGTTAAAAATAATAGAACTCTGAAGGCATGATATTTATTTGAAAAGTAAGCATGAATGGTATATTTGCTGCTCAGTTTAAGTTTCTATAGGTGTCCCACATCTTGGATGAAGGGACCTAACCAGTTAGTGGACACCGTTCAAAGGTTGTGAGTAGCACAGGAAGAATAACAGAAGTGGGTTTTAGGAAGTTGCATCATTAGATGATGCTCTGCAGAAATTTGCTCACATTTGGACACAGGTTTTTCTTTTCAAAATGTCCATGTTGATAACTCTTTGTAATAGATAACCTGGAGTTATTCAATGTTATTTTTCTTTTAAATTTTTTTTTTTTTACTTGTCAATGGAACTTTATTTTATTTGCTTGTTTGTTTATTTATTTATATGTGGTGCTGAGAATCGAACCCAGTGCCTCACATGTGCCAGGCAAGTGCTCTACCACTGAGCCACAACCCCAGCCCCATATCCAATGTTATTTTAAAATAGTTTTTTCTTACCACAGAATGTTTTCATGTTGAGGTTCTTCACACATTCAAAAAAATGACACCTAACCACTTATAGTATGCTCTAAATGTCACCTATTGAACTCCTTGTTTCTTGCAAAAAACAATACTTACTATATCAACAGTACATTTGTTGCTGAAAATTGAACAAGGAGGTGAATTTAGCTGCCTGTATTTTCAACAGTTTAGTTTATACCAGAGGATTTCTTTTTATCTGTATTTTTTTTTTTTTTTTTTTGGCTCTTCTAGCTAAAGAAGTGGTGGTTGTCAAGGCTTAGGAAGTTTTGCTTCTAAAATTAGAAATAACTCATGAAGACAGAAAGTCCATTTCTGTTATTCCCTTTGTAGTACTTACTCAGTATAAAAGACATCTGCTAGCCTAATTCTTAAGTTCTTTTTCTACATTACAACACTTACCTCAAGAGAGTTCTTTCTAAACAGGTGAGTTGTCACTGAGAATAAGAAAGACAAGGGAAATCAGACGAATCACTATTAGGTTTTCTTTATTAGTCACATATGTATATATCATAAGTTACATGCAAGAATATAACAATACAACCCAAAACATTTATGGGTTCTGGCACATCAAGAGTAATACAATGCAAAAGTTTATATTATTTTTACATACTGCTGTCTTAAACAGTCAAATAGGAATAATGTGAAGATAAGTTAGTGATGTGCTTACTGTTTGATGTTCTAGTCAACATATTGATCTGCATCTGAGACCATCATAGTGAGTCAGGTCATTCTTTTGAAAGCTACCTCTGAGCATCTTGTCCTACCTGGAAATGTGTGAAATGATGAAATGATAGCATAGTCTTTATTGAAAGTGAAGGTACTTATGTTTTCAATAATAAAAAGACAGTATGATGGGGTTAGTACCCTATTGAAACAGAGTAATCAGAATGTTAAAGAAACACTCTTAGGTATCACAATGAAAAGGATGTTGTATATTTTTAAATATTATTTCTTGGGCATCATATAACGAACAATATATGTATTTGTCTCTATTTTCCTGGTAGGGGTAAATAGATGAAACAGATTCCCAGGGAAATATTTTTGAAAGGTAAATGTGGGAAAAGGTCTTAAAGACAAACACAAGAAACAAGTTGTGCTCATTGTTAATCTATGGATTTCACAGTGTGTTTTGAAAGATGTGATCATATTTTTATTTACTTGGCTACAAAATCTGTCAAATACAAACTATTCTAGAGATTTTTAATGCTACCAGTTGGCATTTCCGTTTGCTCTTTAGGTATTTGGACAGCTGTAAATGAAAATGTTATCCTGCCTGTAGGCTGAGTGTGTACGCAGAGCAGCAGGACTACAGCTCTCATTGTACCCTGACATTTTCAAAGAAAGAGATCAAATTCTGCTCTTCTCCCAGCCCAGGAAAGCATGGGAGAGATGAATGGTGGAGGATTGATTGCTCATGTTAGGTTTAACCTGACGCTACAGACTGAAGAAGGAATCATTCTTCTGCCCTTTCTGTTGCTGGGGAGAAAGGTAGTTTTTGGGCTTGAATCTGTTTAGAATATTTGAACTTAACCATGAGAGACTCTAACCAAGCAGATTCTCAGCAATATTTCGATCATTTTTTTTTTGCCACTGAAATATTGTAGGTATCTTTTGAAATTAAATGTCATTAGTTGCCTCAATTCCAAAGGTAATTAAAAACTTGCAGCACATCTTCTCTTTTCTAGCAGAAATTATCTTTGGAAAGTAAAAATGTGTCATGAATATTAAAAAAAAAATTGATGACAAGTGACACAGCACCTAATGTTTAGACTCACACTTTAAAATAAAACTTGTTTATTTGCTACATTTGATAGATTTTGCAGTTTCTTTTTATAAAGCGCTGTTTGCAGAATGGTTTCTTTTTTCATATAACAGCAAAATGTAAACAAGATCATTTGTCATTTTAAGTTAGAATTATTATTTAATTAGATGAAAAGTTCGGGACATGTACTGCAAAGAGAGGACTGACTAAGTGGAAACTCATTTCTTCTTTAATTCCCATTAAACTAATGGGAATTTATATGTCAGTATAAAAGTGTATGGTCCTTTTTATTAATTCCCATTAATATGAGTGCATAAACTCCCATTAATATCCGAATATATATATTCCCTTTATCTTTGATATATTCCCATAAAACAAGGGCATATATAGTTCCATATAATGGTATTGGTACACACATACATACACAGGTATTTATATATATGTGTGGGTGTGTGTATGTATTTATATATATATTTGGCACATAATGGTACTAATATTTAAAACTTAATTCCTATTAAATTAATGAGAATTTATATTCCAATATCAGAGTGCTATGCTCAACACAGACATTTTTATGATAGGAGTATTAGATTATAAATAGTAACATTAAATATTAGGGATTCAGATTTTTATGATGGTTTATATTTTCAGTGAAGTTGATGGTTTGGGTAGAGATAATAGAATGATTTGAACCTCAAACTAAGATTTAAATTAAAAGAAGGCATATTTGAAAACATAAAGTTTCCATTTTATTTCCAGAATAAAAATGTAAATAATGTTTGCAAGTAACATTGATTCTAAATTTCCAATTAAGAAGGTAAGCCCTTTGTAATTTTCGTTCATTGATTACTTTTTATTTAGATCAGATTTACCATATGATATCTAAGGGTTCAGTTCACAATGTTGTGCATGTGTGTGAATATGAATGTATTTGTCATGTTGTGTGTGCGTGTATGTGCACGTATGTATGAGTGCATTCATGCATGCACATGTATGTGTGTGCATATGCCTCTGTGCATATGTCTGTGCATATTGCATGTGCATGTATGTGTGGATGTGCATATATGTGCGTATGTGTGTGTGTGTGCCCACAAGCTCAAATATACATGAGTGGTTTGGGGAATGGTGGTGGGTATTTTAAAGTATGCTTAAGATGCACAACACCTGATTGATAATGGAAAATTCAACCAAATCAGTCATTTGAAAAGATCAAAGTGGTCCTTGGATTCTTGAGAGGCGGCAAAGCTATTCCCAGTGGTCAGAGAGGAGATGGGTTAATCAGACTTTGAACTAAATAAGTATGTTTAAGAATATATATGAGAAGTATTTTTCCAATGAATGTAGATGTTCTTTGAGAAATCAAATTCATATTTTTTATGGTTTGGATTTGAGGTGTCCTGCAAAAGCTCACGTGTGAGACAATGCAAGAAAGTTCAGAGAAGAAATGATTGGGAGAGAGCCTTAACCCAATCAGTGAATTAATGGCCTGATGTGATTAAATGAGTGGTAACTGAAGGCAGGTGGGGTGTGGCTGGAGAAGGTGGGGTATATATTGGAGTATGTATTTTGTATCTGGAGAGTGGAGTCTGTCTCTGCTTCCCAATCACCATGTAAGCTGCATCCCTCTGCCACACTCTTCTGCCACGATGTCCTGCCTTGCCTTGAGCCCCGAGAAATGGAGCCTGCGGTCTATGAATTGAGACCTCTGAAATCATGAGCCCTCATAAACTTTTCCTCCCCTAATATTGTTCTTGTTGGTCTTGCAGTCATAGCAGTGAAAAATCTGACTAAAATGCATTTAAAAGTGTTATGAACATTTGAATTTCCGTTATGGATTTTCTCAAACTGTGGACATTAAAATTCCAATACCTGCATATGAGAGTCTCAATATTATGAGACCTGTGCTTCAAAATATAATGAAATACAGAGATAGGTCAAAACCCCTATTCTCTTTTAGCATTGGAGAATCAGAATGACGAATGTTATAGGTCCAGCCCAACATCAGTTGTCCCTATTTTTTGTGAAGATGTCTGTGCCTTATGCCAAAGCAGAACCAGAAGAAACAGTTCTCATTTTAAAGCCATATCAGAAGCACGTAGCCATTATCTGGCATTGCCACTTCCTGGGTTCGCCTGCACTAAACCTCAGTTCTGCTTGAGGGGCCAGGCGGCCCTTCTCTTGCGGTGCCTGTAATTGCTCAGTTTCAAGCTCTTTCTAAGTGAGAAATCAGCTAGGCAGTCAACAGCTAGCGTGTTGCTTCAACTCTCTTCAGAATCAATAAGAAAGCAAGTAGCCAAACTGATCTCTCAATTTTCTCCTGGAAGCTTCAGTCTCATTATGAGAAAAAGGATACTTTAAAAGAGATATTCATATTTTTATATGCTTATCTGTGTCCATGTGCCAAACTGTCGGCATCCTGTCCATGTAAACCTCAATGGACCACTTCAGTTCTTAGATTTCACTGGGATTTACTGTAGTGAATGTTGCTTACAATGATGGACATCAGCCATTATTAAAAATTGTATTAGGTAACTTAATTTATAGATTTGGTTATGATAAGATTTGATTAGAAGGGATGAGTTCATTGTAAAAGTGAAAAAGGAATCATGTAATCAGGATTAACTCCACCCCCATTTGTTTCCCTCTGATAAATGGATGGGATTTATTTAAAACAAACAAAACCACAAAATCAGTGGAAAGCTTTTGGGTTAACCCAAATTGTTCTTATGTTTTTTTCCCCAGCCTATGCAGAAGTTATGCAATTGATTAATAGATAGAAAGGGGATTCTGAGAACACTTGCCCGAGTACTATTTCCAATACTGAGTTTATAAATCCTGAAAATAACTTGTTATTTGAATCTAATTTTATAGATGCAGTAGCTTGCTTGGAAAATACCAGCTGGGTAGGAGGTCTGTTGGCTTTCTCTATTCCCTTGTGGAAATAAGGGCCCTAAATTTCCATAAGGCAAATGGGTTTTGAGTTAATACAGCAGTGATCAGTAGCAGCTCCCCTCTGAGTCTGAGCAGAGTGAGCCTGGGGACATGGGCACAAACTGTATCACAGTCAAAGGGAGTAACAGGAAGCCTAGTTATTCTCCTATTTTTGGAGTGGACCCCTGCAGAGGCAAGAGCTGCAATTGGAGTCAGGTTTCCCACCTGCAGAGTGACAGGAGAACAAGAATCAGCTGATGGGCTTCTAGTGTTGATAGGATATTGGACATTGAATTCTGACTGGCTCTTCTATCAAAATGATGGACAGAAGGAGACCTCAGGAGGAGGAATGGAGACTGTGAGTGGCCTACCATGATGCCAAACCATAGCATAGTCCCTCTCAATGGCAGCACTGACCTCCTATAGTGGTCACTGCAAAAGGAAACCCATTCAGGAGAGATAGAGGAAGGGCTGCTAGGTCTTATTCTAAGAAGAATATCATCATGTGATGACAGACGTTTGAGGGAGAAGTGAAAAACTTTGAACACAAGAACAAATAAGAAACAATATCCACCCCAAATCTCCAAGTCAAAAAGGAAACAAAGAACAACAAAAACCACTCAAAAAGTAGGCATATGAGGAACAGGCATTCAGAAACACTTAATGGCCCGATTTTATCCAAGTGCACAGTATAGATGGGACCGTTTGTCTTTTGAAAGTCTCTGCCACTCAGAATCCTTAGACAATGATATTCATGAATTTTAAGGAACGATGTCTTGGAACATGGCAGAGAAAAGTCACATGTACTGTCCAGGGGGGATCAAAAGCACAGAGTTCAATACTGCTCTTAAGTGTGTGTTGTAGAATGGCGTTTTCTCATTTAGGGAAAGTGAGAACACTAATGTCACTCAGAGTCCGGCAGGATCCACTGGCTCACCTCTGCTTGGAGACCCCTTGGGGGCTCACAGCAGACCCAACACCTGTAACTGGGCTTCTCAATGCAGAACTGTGAAGGGCAGCCAACTCCACCCAGGCTTGCAGACGAGATGAAGAACCCACTAATTTGTAGGTATGGTTGTTTTGATGTCACAAAAGTGAGGGGTGGTGACATTGCAACCATAACCAGATGTGAAGTGAGAAAAGCATCTCTGCGAAGCAGAAGCCTGTCTCCTGAGGCAGCCAGGGCAAAGGGAGACCTGCGAGTGTCATGCAGGTTGGGGCACATCTATTTCCCTCCAAGTGGAGAAAAACAGTTGTCGTTCTTTCTTAGAGTCCTCTGCTCTGTCCTCCTGGGTAGAAAAATCACAGTCACTAGGCCACACAAATGTCATCTCCTGCCCTTCTCTCAGTGTTTGTTAATCAAATTAATTAAATTAATGAATCTCCCTCTTGCTGATGGGCACATCTGACTATATTCAGTTTCACCTGGGATCTTAGCCATCTCCTTCATTTCCTCCCTTTCCCTTCTACTTATTTCTTCCTCAGTTTATATTGCTTCTTTCATTTCCAGTTAGTTTTTCGTAACTCTGTATTCATGGGAAATTTCCTAACATTAGCAGGTAATGCCAATTGAACATTTATGTATTTGTAGCAAAACAAGAGATGTTGCTCTTCGGGAACATAAAGATAAATGGAAGATAATAGCCTGCTTGAAAGATCTGGGTCTTTTCAAAACTCCAATTTCAAGGTAAGAAGGAAGTTGTAGTTTATAATTTAAACAATCTTTTCCCGAGACGTGTTTTGTTGCTAAACATTTTTATTATGGTGCACATGACAAGGTGAATTTCCCCATCTCTAATGGGCTTCTAGGCTCCCTCTCTGAACTCTTAATACAAACTCGTTTTTCTTTATGGGCAATGCATATATTGCTAAGAAGGTCCTAGTATTAGTTGGAACTCCAGCAGTTAATCTCTTTTTCAGTTAGGCTATATTTCTCACACATAATGGTGAGCTGAGAAAACAAACCACATGTGATTCATGAAACAGTTCTGGGTGACCATAAGTCATTGGGACGTATAAATACAGGCAACTTCATTGACCACAAAAAGTGATGGTTATCCTCCTTTGAGAGAGATAGTTAATATCACCATTCTTTCAAAACCAAAAATGAAGACACATCACCTGAAAAGTAGAAAATATAACTACATTTACATGGAAACATATGGAAATATCCTAATGAACGTTGAGCATTTTTTTTTTTTGCACTATCAGGGGACTGATTTAGTTTCTGTGGTGTTCTAGTAAGGACAGAACTTTTCCTGAAACCTGGATCTGTAAAACCATCTAGTGTAGCTGCTTGTGCTGAGATGTGGCCCTCATAGATCTTATAGAATCTTTGCAACTTTGAATAGATGGCTACCTGCTCTACAAAACATCTGAGCACTTTTCTAAAAAAAATCTTTTTGTTGTTGTATATGGGTAGAATGCCTTTATTTTATTTGTTTATTTTTATGCAGTGCTAATGACTGAACCCAGTGCCTTATGCGTGCTAGGCAAATGCTCTGAGCTATAGCCCCAGCCCACATCTGAGCACTTTTAAAGATGATTTCTTTGGACAAAGGGTGGTCATGCCAACTACTTACTTTGAGTGCAGTAAGGTGTGAAGCTAAATAATTCCAAGGGTAGGATAATAAAAATGGCAAGCGCTCCCTTCCTTTCTTCCCCTGTGTTGGTTCTACTGAATTCTTCCCTCCTATTTCCCAAATACACACTCCTGCCTTGCCTCAGACCTAGTAGTGTGATCTAGGAGCATCTTAATCTATTGCAACAGAGTGTTAGTGTAGTTTCAGCATAAAGAAATGCTCTTGGATGTGAATGGATCAGAGAAATACTGGATTTTTAGAGGTTGAGAGACAAAGGGGAGCTGGCATCCCTGGGTACAGAGTCCAGAACTTGGAGACATGAGGGCTCTAAGCATTATTTCCTGGTGGTTTGGCTCTGAAATGCAAACCTGAACCTCTTAAAATGCAGAGGAAGTGGGAACCGTCCAAACTTCCTTTGTAACTTTGTAAAGTTTAAGTGCGATCCCATGTGCAGACTTAATGAACTTCTCAGTTACTGCAAGTTAATAGGAAATGCAAAGTGAGTTGAAAAATATGTGATTAAATTTGTATTAAATGTGTGTTGAAAGAATGCTGGAAAGTTGATCAATCTTGGAATGTGTGCCCAGGATCTAGAAGTGTCCATTGGTATATTCGAGTCAAGAGGTGCTTTCAAAGATTGACATATTTATTTTAATGTCTTCAGAGTGCTGAAAATTCCTTTAAAATGCATACACAGCATTTATGCAATGTTATTTGAAAAGGACCTTGTCACAAGATACACATCTTTAATCCACCCTTAACCCACTTCTCACTGTCCTAAATCTCAGTGTCAATAGTCCCTAGGTCCTTTTGTTTGTAATGCATCTGTCTATGACACAATAATACAGGATGAATGGAATTACCTTGGCCCATCTGCTTCCTCCTCTAGGAAGTGCCGTGACAAGAACTTGAACGTTGGAGCTGTTGGCATTTGGGTTTGCTTATTTCTTGAGCAGTTACTGGTGTGCATAATTCCTTGTATTTTAAATATTTTGATGACAGTGGAGAACAATGACTGAGGGTTGACATTTTTTTTCACTTAAATTCAATTGGCTCCTGGACAGATGTCCCTCAGTTAGGCCCTGTAAGTGACTTCTGCCTTAGACCTTAATGATAGTGTTCTTAAATACAACCTGCATATCCTGTTCTCTGACCATGATTCTGAACCACCCCCAACAGGGAGAAAAAACAGGAGAAAGGAGGCCCTTTCTCAGGGTTTTGTGCCAAAGGTGATCAGGATGGTTCCTAGTGAACCCCTCAGGTTTCACCTGTCTTTTATTTTTTATTTTTATTTTGTTTTTTGACATTGATAATTTTCACTATACATAGGGAGCATTTACCACCTGGTAGGTCAACCTTTTTTATATACATTATCTCCCTCGATCCTGACCACAACCCAAGAAGGTTGCTGTTATTATCCACACTTTCAAGAGAAGACAGAAACTAGGAGAACTGAAATATGTTCTCAAAACCACAAAGCCAAAAACCTTTCACAATGTGTCTTCAGATGGAGATCTGTAGGACCTAAAAACCCAAGTTTTAGCATCTTCACTAAACACTTATTCTAAGTCATCAAATTAAGAGTAATCCAGAATATTACAACCAAATGTTTAAAACAAAAGTATGCTCCAGTCCCCTTCTGAGCTTCTCTCTACAGACTCCCTCCATGAATCTCAGGAATCACTCTTTCCTCAGCTGGGTCTCCTCTCCTCTCTTCTTCCCTTTCCAGTGACTGGAGAGAGAAGGACGTGGGGCCAAACGGCAGTGAGGGGAAGGCAGAGAGAGGGAGGAAAGGCCACCATTGCTGTGGACCCAGTCAACTAGACGTCCTATCACAAGTAATCAAAGTAGCAAAACTTCCGCTTCATGTCTAAGGTCTCTGTTTTGGGAAACCACACTGGGAAGCAATCCCATCCCTAAGGACAGGGGTGAAATAAGAAGGGAGAACAGGCAGAACCTCGTGCTTTCTTTATCTTCAGATTTCACAGGAAACCTTAGCCCACCTGAGTCAGTGTTGTTACCTCTCTACTTGCCATGGATTTTACAACCAAAATGGTTTCTTATGCAAAATGTCAACAACGCATTATTTAGAATGTCCTGTTTTTAAGATGAAGCCCCCACTGTGCGTTGGACGCAGGCCTCGAAGAGCCTTGTGCACACACATGCGCTTGTAGGAGATGGATCAAGTCCTCCGTCAATACTGTACTGCCTCCACCACATGCCAGATGATTCATACCGAGAGAGGCTCATTAGGCAGAAGGAGGGTGGTTGAGAAATAGCCTTCTGAGCAGAAAGCAACACTGCACCAACCCTCGAGACAAATCCCACTACATGGTGTGTTCAGAGTAAGAATCTGCCTCCCCAGTACTTACGTACAAATATTTCATTCTCCTTTAGTGTGTTTCATTTGCATTATCTGCTTTAAAATTCTAAATCTTTTTAAGACTCTGGTTTTAATTATTTGATCAGAAAATGTTAAAAAAAAAAGTTAAACATCTTGTGTTTCTATCCTGGACCATAATACTTGAGAAATAGAGCTCACTAGAGGGGTATTCAAGGCATCGCCAGGAGGAAGCATTACAACACTTATCTAGGTTTTGTTTCTCCTGTAATGGTTCCTGGGGTTTGGGCCCACATGATTACAGCTGGCAGGATCTGAGGCGGTAAATTCAGTCATTCCGTCCCTGGCAGCTGTCTCCCATGTGCCTTGCCTGTGCCTGTCTGGAGTGTATTTGTGTCTTGTTAGATTGATGAAGGGAAACACATTTTACAGTTGAATCTGCTGGAAGCTCATAGACTCTGAACTCTTGCAGGGGAAGCAGGGGCCCTGTTCTCTATGTGGACTTATAGATAACTGTAGTGGCTGTGCCCTGGATCCATTCAGTCAGGGCCTACAGATGTCCAACGTGGAGAGCTCCTCAGCATGGGCCATCAGACTCACAGTCTGTAAAGATCAAGTGAAATGGGCAATTGCCAAATCTCTGCTCTGTGTCACCACAAAGAAAGCCAGTTTAGGAGGGGGATTGTCTTAGAGAAACCACTCAGAAGACTGACGCTTTACAAAGAAAACTTGACAGCAGAGCTCCAAAAGACCAAAATATTGGTGATGACATGAGATAATTGCAATGTTCAGGGAAACGGTTTGGGGCCAAGGTCGGTATTTCACATCCAAGTAACTACACAAGGTTGGAAAGCAGATCCCACGTTTTTCTCTGTAGTTGCTTGAGTCTTTTATGTTTTGAGATTAAGTTTATCGAGTCCATATTTTTAAAAATCGTTTAAACTATGCTGGCACTCAACACAAACATCTGTCATTTTATCACACTGATTCAAAAGGCGTCTGTATTTTGAACTGAGTTCTTAAAAGGGAAAATACCGTGTCAAGTGTGGAGAAGACTGAGGGGGGAAGAGTGTGTCCAAGTGCTCTGCTTTCTGTGGGGGAAGCCATGAACTGTGGCTGACTGTCACCCTCTGGGCACTTGAGTGAGAGCCAGCGAGTGAACATGGGCAGCCTCAGGAAGGGACATCCCCACTGTGACTCTCAGAGGTGCTTGCCCCGTGGGGGACTCAACCCTCTGCAGCTGGCAGACGCATTACTGGATGCGTTTCAGATGAGCTTTTGTGTTCATGTCTTGCTTTGCAATTATGGTACTGGGTGAAAAAGATGTCATCTTTTAGACAATGTGAAACCAAGACATGGAAGTGCAACTGATGTCTTAACCAGATGGCAATTTCAAGGTGAGCTTTAGTGGTCAAAAATAGAATATTGTTCTCCCACACAAAAGATTAGAGACGCAGGGACTTTCCACACGATGTGTTTGGTCAGAGGTAGCATTCACTTTATGTGTTACTGTGGTGAATTTAGCAATTGGTGGTTTTTCTTTGATAAGGTCATAAATATTTGCTGAAAACAGAATAATACATACAGAAGAGTCACCATCGACGATGACCCCAGTTCACATACCACGGCAGACTGTGGTCCCCTTGGGTGACTTCCTGGTGATTATGTACACAAGCCAGAATCATTGGTGTGATGTCTTCTTTTCCTTTCGAGTGCTTGATAGAGTTTGTGTGCCCCTCTCACAGGCGGAGTGGAGAAGCCAGAGGGGACAGGCTGGGTGACTAGGGAGCAGGCGCTTTCCTAGGAACTCAAGCTCCTATCCATTCTCCCAGCAACCTGCTTCCATGTCGATGGAGGCTTCAGAGCTCAGGGAGGGTCTGAATGGCATGAGACCCCATTAGGGCAGAGGAGCTGTTTCTGCTTCCAGATTTTCTAGCTGAAAGGAGAGAAAGAAAGGGCAAAGACTGTGAACGCTTCAGATTTGGTTGCAGCATGCATTAATTGAGCATCTTCTGTATGTAAGAACTCACTGAGGGCCCTTATGCCTACTTTCACCTGGAATGCTTGGAATTTTTCCTAAATGTCAAGATGTCAATTAATCATTTCAGTCATTACGAATATCTCTGGGGTCATTATGAATATGCTTTAGCATTTGTGTACACTAGTGAAGAGGAATTTATGCTTGCCATCACAGGGCCATTATTGGTGGTTTCCTTGAGAGAATACCTCTTAGGCCAAACTCTTTTTCTCCCTCTATTCTTTACTTTCTTCCTCCCTTCTTATCTCCAAATCATTTATGACTTATCAAGATTTCTAAAGGAACACCAATGCCTTTCTTTGCAATACTTTTATGATTTTTACTTCTAAACAAAATGAGTTTTTATTTCTTACCCAGTTCTCAAAATTAATGGATTTTTCCTTTGAATAACTGATTCAAAGTGCATCTGCACCCCACCTTTACAGTAAAGCCAGCATATCTGTTGAGGGTGACATCTGTTCAGGCACAAGAACATGTGGTTTGGTATTTAAAAACAGGAGAGGAGCACGGTGGAAAGGAAATATCTTGCCATTAATGAATAACTATTGCTATATTATTGTTGTAATTTTGGTGAGAAGAAAAGGAGATGTTTGCATAGTAAGCAAAAGGGATGCAAAATCCTTTTTTAAAGCTTTATTTTGATAGATTTTAAATTTTAGGAAATGTGCAAAAAAATTCCATGGTACAAAGAACACTTGTCTAACCAATGTCCAGATTCATCTACTGCTAACATTTATTTAACCGTTGGCTTTCTCTTTCACACACACACACACACACACACATACACACACACACTCCATTTGACACCAAGGTGACCCTTTGCCCCTAAATGTTCCAGTGTGTGTTTCCTAAGAATAAGGAATAGACTGGATCACAGTCGCATCCGCCGAGGCACACCACCAAGAGCCAGGATTGTCCCTTACACACTTGCTGGCTGTGACTCTGGCCATCTCTGCAGCTAGCACACAGGCAATGGAGGCATCTCTGCAGCACTGACCCCTGCGAGAGCGCTTGCTCCTGGAGAAGACTTCTCTATTGCTCCCCCAGGTGCTGTGACTTGGCTCTGGGTCTCTCAACTGTGACAGAGCTGTTGTGCGTCTAGCTGCCATCTGGCCTCCTTGCACTGCCCTGGGGCTGTGGGTGGTGGGAACTGGCACCGCCATGTGGAAGCTTCCCTCGCTCGCTCTGCTGTCATGAGCAGCCATTTGTCTTTTTGCTGCAGTCTCCCGAGTGGCAGCAAGCCCACCTGCGTGTTGCTTAGTCATCTTCAGAGTCTTGTTACCTTTCCCCATCTCTCAAGAGGATGAGATTTTTCCAAGGTGGCATAAAGTTCAGGGTGCCAAGATAGGGAACCATTCTTTGGAAGAAAATAGGCAAGGACATTTGGAAAGTCCCTGGGGTTGCTACCAATTAGTCTGGCCCAAGTGGTACAGAAGCCAGCAGTGGATGGTCCACCTCTGTCCCACCTGTTGATGTGTATGAGTTGGGTCAATGGATGGAGGCTGGGAGGTGAGGGATGGCATCTAACCAGCTGCTGTGGTTGCACCTGCTCTCCTCTGGGTCAGGGGACCCTACAGAACACTCTGGACCCCAACATAGAGGACAGTACAGCTGTACCAAGTTTTAAGTCACAACCAGGGACATCTAGAGGGCATTATGTCCCATAAAGCACATCCACCACGAGAGGGGAAGAAGGGAAGTTCAGGGATGCTGCTGTCAGTACACCAGGGAGCCGTCAGACGCTGGGCTGTGGTGCTGGTGTGTGGAAGGAGTGAGAAGGTGACGCTCTTTGGGCTCAATGATGGCATCCACACCTCACCACGCGGGACCTTGTGCCTTAAGCCACAGTGCAGATTCTTTCATGGAGACCAATTCATGCCCCATGATAATGTTTGCTCTGTGGATTTCTGTTTAATGACTACATTATGGCCAACCCAGGACTCTTTCTTGAGGACAGTGTATTTGCATGAAACACCGTGGAGAGAGCAATTCGAAGCCTGAGGATGGCCACTACTTGAGAATCTGTCTGTCATGGGCACAAAGACCCCTCACTAGGAGCAATACTGCTGAGTTTTTAAGATTTCCCTCCTCTTCTCAAGTGGAAGACTCTGCTGCCCTTCCTGCTGGGAGATCCTGCACCTGATTGGAGGCCGTTGAAGGCCAGGATAGAGATGGCAGACTCTGCAAACCAGGCAACATCTCACCACCCAAAACAAAGCTCAGGATGGAAAAAACCAAGCCCCCAATGACCCAATCACAGGATTGTGTGGATATGCGTATGAAGGCAGGAGTTCCCAGAGAAGAGAGTGGCGGGTTGAGATCAAAGCAATGCAGCTCAGATTTCAGAATGGTGGATCCTGAAAAGGTGATGTGTTCACACAGTTGAAACTACCTACCTCTATAGAACCAGGTTCCTCTGAGATTAATCTCCTTCTAATGGAGGCTGGAGGCACTAGGAAGCCACTGTGCACCTCACTTGCTCCCTCAGAGCCTCCACTGCCTGACCCTGCAGGGGCAGAGGCCTTATATTGTGTGGAAGGCACAACAGAGGTAGGGGAGAGAGCTAGGGGTGGGGTGAATGTAAATTTTTATGTCTTCTTCTATCTTTTTCTTTTTTGGTAATTGAGGATTGAACCCAGGGGTGCTTAACCACTGAGCTACATCCCTAACCCTTTCTAAATTTATTTTGAGATTGGGTCTTGCTGAGCTGCTTAAGGCCTCGCTAAGTAGCTGAGGCTGGCTTTGAACTCAGGATCCTCCTGCCTCAGCCTCCCGAGCTGCTGGGATTACAGGTGTGCACCACCATGCCCAGCTTATGTCTCTTCAATACTCCTGATCAAATACTATGTTCTTTTGAGGGGCAAGGACCATGCATTTAACCATCCAGATTTGAAATGGAATAAAATGGGAAAGGAAGTAACTGTGACCATTGGGCAGGACTGATTGGATCGTGTGACACACTGCTTTTGCTGTTTCCATGGCTAGCTGTATAATTGGTACTGGTAATTTATGTGCTTGTTCTGTGAATGCTTGTGATGTCCAGGGGACTTTTTCATGTTCTACAAGAGCCACTTGTAGAGAGATAATGGTAGGGCATGTGCATGACAGGTCTCAACTCGGCTTTCGGTTCTCTTCCATGTTTTAAAAAGAAACAATTTAGAATTCTAAATTCTAAGAGGAAAGGAAACCACAGCCTTGATTAAGGACTTAAATGCAATAAGACTAATGAACAAATGCAGTGTCTCTATACAATAGCTCCGTGTGGTCAATGGCAAAAGCTGATGGGACCTGGAGACTTCTGATGGATGACTGTCAGCTGAATTCATCTTGAAGTCCTGGCTGTTGCAGACAGTATCCTGTAGTACTGGGTATTCAGAACCAATTGCCCATGATAACACCTGCTTGGACTTAGGTCAGGTCTTTTTGCTAATTATTTTTTACTTGAATACAAAGACAATTCTCCTGGTTGAGCCTCCAAAACATGACACCATGCTGCTGAAGAACTATTTGAGTTCTCCTGCTATTTGCTACTAAGGGATGTGTCAAAACAGGTCAAATCTCTCTCTTTTTCTCCAGGTGAGGTGGTCCTACTGATTGATGACGTTATATGGATAGGTTGCAATAAATTTAGCAGATGCTAAATCACATAAAGGTCCAGAAAGGTTCATTAAATCTGAAAATACACAGGGGTCAGCACCAGAGTCAAAAATCTTGAAAACAATGTGGTCTGATCCCAGAGACCCTTTTCCCTATGGTTGGCCACTTTCAGAAAGGAAGCTGAGAACTTAATTGGACTACTGAGATATCAGAGACAACATGGGACTTGTCTGAGTATCAATTTTGTTGTGTTGTATGTACAAGTTAATTAGAAAATTTGCCAAATTTGATTGGGGATTCACATAGCAGGTGGCGTGGAATTAGTGGAACATGCTGTTCCAGTAGACCAAACCTGGAGCCCTTTTGAACTATGGGTTTCTGGAAAGGAGGTCAACTTCCACCTAGAGATATCCTTGGAATTCTACACTGGATTTGTCTCTGGCACCACTGCTCAATTCATTGAGGGAAGGAACACTTAAAAGACTCCAAAATTGTGGGAGAAGAGAAAAATTAACACTCCCCTTTTCTCTGAATTCCCCTCCTTCAGACTGGCAAAATTATCACATGGTCCACCGGAGATAAGGAACAGCTCTGACTGCCCAACTGTGCTCCTGCTGGGTTTATCATCTCCATCCCTCCCCTGTGGGATAGAGAAACTCATGTTGACCTGCTTGGCCCTGAATTATTGTACTGTACCTGATGTTATCAAAAGTAGCTCTTAAAAATGAATCTCTCTTTTCCATGTACAAATACTCACTCAGAGGTAAACACAGTTCTAACTAAGCTCATACCAATTCATATGCTTCCCCTGACACCAGAGCATCTGGAGATTATGCCATGTATGACTGTCCAGGTTCCAGGTACTTGGTGACCCTGCCCATCTGATTTAACAGAACTAATGTCATAGCTATTCAAATCACCTTAATCAATGAATCCTGGGCCGGATTAACCTGTCCCCTTTATGCTTCTATGTGGGAGAGTGGGAAGGGAAGATATCCCTTCCTGGGGGCTGACAGTTAGCTCATTTCGACTCCCTGCAATTATTGGCACTACTCCTCAGTTCACATTCCTTCTGTTGGGCCCCCAGGTAAAGAGGGATGTTGTACTTGAAGGATACAGTTTTCTGTTTCCACATAGCAGCATGAGTTACCTATTACCTGGCATCAGAGACCACATTCTAGAGACAGATCAGGAATCTATCTTTACATCTAATCATGATAGCCAATGAGATGGAACCAACCCTAGGAAATCAGCAGGTCCATCTGAACTCCCCCATTGGAGATGGATTTTGATTGGCTTTAGATGACATCTTGAGCAGCAGAGAGGGCACGAATGCTTTTGAACTGCTGCGTTATGTTAGGACGAATACCATAGTGTGGTGGCTCTATCCAGGCACACCCCAAGGAAGGAAGCTGGATGGTTATCTGAACTAAGACTTACTAGTTCTTTCTGGGACCTTCTCACTTGAACCTAGAATCTTGGAATTCATGGTTAAGTTCTGTAATTCAGATTGATCTCATCCTGTGAATGGGATTCTGTTGACAGTAACTTTACCCACTATCGATTGGAATAAAGGGAAGAGATTTGGTCCTAGTGTTTGTATGGTTAAAATAAATTGCTAATGAGGTAGCATAACTATATGAATATTTAAGTTGTAAGCATATGCTGGGCTGACAGGTGAATTACTGGTAGAGAGAGCCCACTGAGCATGCCTGCCCATTCTTGTTAACTGACCTGAGCCATAAGGCCTAATTATCTTCTGACCCAGAATTGTTTCTATAGCTGGTCAGATGGTCAGTTTAGAACCTCTACTCCCCACATGGCCCCCTGAAGATCAATCATGACCCATCATGACTCTCACTTATGAGGGAGGAGAACCAGTTTGCTTACTGCACACCACAAAGGCACTGAACACTTAACTCTGGACTCCTCGGAGGTGGTACAATGCCCTGTGAGCAGCAGCAATCTGTCTTTTGTGTTGTACTGCAAGATGGGCGGGCAAGGAGACTGGCACTACCATGCTGATGCTCCTGCTGTTTGTTGTGCTGTGATAAACTCTTTTATCTGGTCCACTGAGTCAGATTGTCTATTTTTGTCACCCATGGAGTGGTGACAAGCCATTCTGCTTGCTTGCTAAAATACCTCCTTTGGAGTCTTGGAACTCCCTGCCATTTTCTAAGGCTGGGCTTCTTTCCTGACAATAATCACAGTGCAGTCACACATTTCAGTGGATTTGACATTTGACATTAGATACAATACTTAGATAGGTGCAATTGGATAGATAGATGTAATGCCCTTCCCTACCAACAGTTTTCCATTTTTGTCAAGAGTGTTTTTTAAAAAAAAAAACTGTAATTTTTCCCAGAAAGCCAACAAGCAAACCCCTTTGGGCTATCTTTTGGTCTATTAAAAAATAAAAATAAAAAGCTTTTACACTTTAAACTGAAGCAGATCTAAGATACTTTTAGTTTCTCTCCATACAAAGATTAATGTGTATTTCCTTCAGTTTCAAAGCTAGAGAAAATTTTAAGAGATCATATTTTTCAACTTCGTCCATCTATGGAAGAGACAAAAACCTTGAGAAGGGAAGTGACATGCCCAGTGGTATTGGGTGGTTTGACGTTTTTATTTTGCAGTGAGTCTCTGTGTTCCATTTTCTCTTCCTTATTCGTGATGCTACCCAAAGTGGCAAGTGAAGTAAGTCACAGAATCGGGTACTTTTGAAGTTGATCAGAGTTTCAGCCAGTAACAGGCTCCAAAAATCTCATTCATGATAGAAACCCCAAACCAAATCAAAACAAAACAAAAACAAACCAAAAAAACCCACCAGAGCCTCACAAAAGCCCCTTGGAATTGCTGACTCAGGGCAAAGATCTCTGCACAGGTAAGTGAGAGGGATCTTAGCCTTTCTTTCAAGCTCTATCTCCTCAAGCAGACATAATGGGATCCTGAGTAGAAGAGTCCAAATTCAGTTAAGGAGAACTCAGGAGAGGGGGAATAATTTGGTCTTGATCTAGACTTGATTTACCATATGCTTTATCTTGCTTTTAATATGAACTTGTTGTGTTCAATGTAATAAATCTTTTCTCTCCTAAAATAAAGCTTTGGTTATTACTTTTGTGGTCCACTACAGGAACTGGACTCCCTAGTCTGAATGCAGCAATCAATCAAACCCAAATTATGGTCTTAATTTTTGGGCACTCCAAAAAGGCCAAGAAACTCCTACTTGGGAAGAGCTCCTATAAGCTGCCCCTGGCAAGGGATGCCAGACTCCCACAGGGGGTTATTATGGTTGGCACCAGAATACAGTTTCACTGGCTTCCAATCTTGTGTTATTTCACAAGAAAATATTATATATAATATTCAACCTTTGGTATGCTTCTCACAGTTGAGTATAGATGCCTTTTGAAATAAATCTGTTTCCTCCAAAGACATTTCATTCAAAACAAAAGAATATGTCAATTATAATGCTTACCCTTAGCAATGTGTAATTTAATTCAATAAACACATATCCCAAAGCTAAACAGACTTTTTTTCCTTATAATTATAGCCAGAGAGTGGCAAGCTTCAAAACAAAACAAGAGTGAAAACGCAAACAAAATACAACCTTCTCTATTTTCAGAGATATAGTTTTAGCATTTCTTTTGTATGATGAAGTATTCGGACCACTTACATGGGTGGGAAAAGAGTTCAACAGTTGATTTTAGGATCCTGGCTAATGTCATTAAAGACTGAATTTCCAACAGATTCATAGCTAACTGGGACTGATGGTCTACAGTGAATTTTCCTAAATTACTTAGAGAAAACCATCATTCTGTGAGATGGTATCAGGTATCCTGTGAAAATCTGGACCTGTGCTCACATGAATTTGAGAATTTTGGCTTAAAAATGAAACAAACACATACACACATACACGAACACACAGAAACTGTCTAAAGCCTTTAGGACACTAATACACAGTATCAATTCCACTAACTAAAACACTAATTAAAACGAAAGGCAAACTTCTCCGGCATTTTTCTTCCGAGGTCTTCTCCATGGACTACATTACATTTTACTGTAGTTGTGATCGGCAAGAACGTCATGGAACTAGGAAACCTGAAAATCTTAATTTGGGGACTCATTTCCTCTGATTTCTTAATTGCTCAATCTTAATACCTGAATTCTCTCTGAGTGTCTCTTTCATGTTGGCAAAATGCAGATGTCTGAACATTAGAAACATCTAGTAACTTTGAATCTCAAAGTAAGAAAAGAAAGTTCTTTCTAACTCATCAAATTGTGTACATGAAATAAGTATATCTTTCTGTATGTGAATCACACCACAATAAAGCGGTTTTTAAAAAAGAAGTTATTTTTGGTTGTATTGAAAGAACTTTCTCTGTAATTTCTACCCTTTGGCCTTGGTTAGTGGGGTAAGGTTGGATAAGGGCAATCCCCTGTTCACGTTCCTTGTGTGGTAACTGGTCCTCTGGGAGTCTGTTTCCTAGGCAACCAGTGCAGTTCTGGCAACTCCCTCCCATCTTACTTGCTCATCTCTGAGCACAGTCTAATTTGCTGACCTCATTCTTGAAGTGTGAGGTTGATTGGAGTGAGACTAACATTTTATATGTGCTCAACACTGGAATTCAGTTAAAATAATAATTCCAAAGGTTTGCATGGCCTATAGCATACTCTTGTCTATGAAATAAAATCACTATGATTTTTTTGTATCTGTATCACTCATATTCTATGCTACCACAGTTGAATTTTTGGATTAAAATGTTTCTCTAGTGACTACGTTTGTAGTTTTGCCTTACTTTTTAGTATGTTTAGCTCCTTTTCCTGTTATCTGGGTTATTTAGCATTCCTCCATTGATTGAGAGTTAGGACAAGAGTCAGTTAAGTTTACAAACCTGCCTCATTGGACCATTACATTCAGATCACAACTAAAGACAGCACAATCTCATGGAAATTAATGAGAACTGTCAAATCTACTTTTGTAAACACTATTGATATTGATGTTACCTGGTCTCCCTGTCCAGGAATCTATATGAAAATAAAATTTGTTTTGCCATAACTAATCTGATCTTGCCTCTTAGAGGCTGCTGGCTTGGTATCTGAGTGCTCTTGGAATATTTTAATAATTGGATCTGGGTTTGATTGCAGCATGCACAAAGCTAGCTGTTCTGTGGTCTTTAGTTGCTACAATGTTCCCATTAATGTTGGTGCTCTATTTCTTTGCAGAGCTTCCTAGGGCTCCTCTCATTCTTTGCTCTAGAGAGGATGATTTGTATTTCATTAACTATGTTTCATCCACGAGTTCACTAATGTTTTGATATTGTAGGAGTCTTGACCTCATTCAGGGCCTCCTTAGCAATATCTTCACCTTTACTGACCTTTAATTCTTTCTTAATGTTTCAAGCTGAAGCTCATCTTCTCCTAGAGAGAAACCTCAAGCAACACCCTGTGCCTTCCTTCCTCTTGTCTTCCACAAATGCTGAGCCTTTCCCCTTGCCACTGGGAGGCATGCTCAGGAGAGCTTTCTTTGGAGAAATCAGTGCAGTGCCTCAGAGGAGGGTTCAACTGAAGTCAGGCCATCTGAAATCTAGTTCCAACCCTGCCAGGCACGGATTTGGCGGCATCATGACTCATGTGGGCCTTAATGCTTTTGCATCTGTTAACAGTTGGTCAGGTTAGATCAGTGGTTCTCACTGGGTCCCCTCATGCCCAGGGGACAGGAGTAGGCAATGTCCAGAGACGTTCTGGTCATCACAACTGAGGGTGGGTGGATGCCACTGGTATTTAGTGGGGAGTGGCCAGGGATGCTGCTGAACTCTCTGCAATATTTATCTGCCAAAAATGTCATTATTGCCAAGGTTGAGAAGGCTTGGCTTACACTACCTCATGGTCTCTATTGGCATGTTATTTTGTTCCTTTGAATTTTTCTTTCCAAGAGATATAATTCAGTTTTGGGAAAAGGAAAGAGAGGAGGTGAAAATAGTAACACCTTGCCAAGAGTCTTGGAATAATAGCAGCCCATTGCCCGACCTCTGTTGGACCATCAGATGCCAAGCTCACATCAAGCCCACATGTTGGCCTCTGTGGTCATCACCGTTCTTATATAGCACAGAACACTGCAGAAACCTGCCCAGGAACGTCCAGCAAGTCAGTGGCAAAGTCTGAGTAAATATTTGAGCCATCTAAATTATTTTCAGGATTCTATATGATCTGTGTATGCTACTTTTATCTAATGGTAAAGCTTCCCTTTCTTGTTTGAATTTTTAAATTAAATTTACATGCAGTAGGGCTGGGGTTGTGGCTCAGTGGTAGAGCTCTTGCCTGGCATGTGTGGGACACTGGATTCAATCCCCGTCACCACATAAAAATAAAAAGTAAATAAAGCAAAAGTGTGTCCATCTACAACTAAATTTTTTTAAAAATTTTACATGCACTAGAGTATATATAAAATCCAATTATCTTGTGTTTTTTCTTTAGTTACAAAAGTTTTCTTAAACTCAATATGGTGTCTTTGGAAAATCTTCATTATCATTTCTCTGTTTAGAGATAAAGGTATATGTTGAAAATACATTTCTGGGCTACAGTTCTCCCATTTTCAGGAAGAAGAGGTTTGGACAAGATGAGTTATATTGTTCTTTTTATCAGTTCCAGTGTCTAAGAAATGTGACTATTTTGCATTGGTTTGATAAATCCAGTTGCATTTTTTTTGTCATTTAAATGTTGCTCTTCACTTATCCCATAGCCATTTCAAAGTCTGTGTGTCTCACTGAATTTCTGAGGCAACCCGAAAAATCTTCAGCTGGTCAAGTACATGCTAGCCCCCTGGCTACCCTTATTTACAGCATTGTGAAATCCTATGCAAGTGTCTTCCACTTCCAAAAAGTAGCTCAAAGAGTGCTCTTTTAGGTTGACCCTTTGAATCAGAATCAGTCTGTATTTAGTTATATTGGGGGATTTTTGAACATAAAGCCATCTTAACTGACATGATAGAGAAGTAGGAAGAACAGCAAGAGTGAGATATTCTTGATTAGTTGTAAATTGTAAGATGGGTTTAGTAGGTGATTTTATGTCAAGTATATAGCAGTCATATCCCATTCTATGTCCACCATTCACTGCATTTTCTTATTGTTAAAAATTTAAAAAATATTTAGATTTTTCATGGTTAAGGTGTTCTTTCATGATGTCATCTTCTTTACATTTTGCTTTTCTCACATGTGTCTTAGAGGTACCCTTTTCAACACAACAAGAAATCATCACTTTCTTCTCTTTAAGGAATTTAGGCATATCATCGGGGACTCTGAATTATACACATAATCTCAAGAATGTGTCTTCTTAACCTTTATTAAGACTTGGTAGTATTAAAAAATAGAAACAATCCAATTTGGATTTAGTAGATTATTTTATACTTCCAGTATTCCTGGGATTTTTGGTCTCTGTATGGAAAACAGAATAGCAGGAAGTAGCTGATTTCAGACACAAAATGTCTGTAGGTTAGCTTTTTCCCTTCCTCCTTCCCTTCTTCCCGTTCTTTCTTCCTTCCTTTGTTCCATCCTTTACACATGTAAAAGACCCAGACTGTTCTTGTACATATTTATTCTTGGACTGAAAGGGATATTATTCAAAATGTGATGAAACTTTCAACTTCTGTTTATTTGAGATATAATAAATACATGAAGCCAATTTATCTGGCTAATTATTTGTTTGCCCATGTTCCTTGTAAGTTAAGGAGTTATATAGAAAGAAGAAAACTGGTCTATTTTTTATTTATAAATGTAAAGCAACAAACACTACATTAACTGCACATTTATCTCCCCTCCAGGTAAGGTCAAAGCTTGTGGTACTCACTCCCTGAGCACCTACCACCGGAGATGGGGGACCAGACTCACATGGGAGAACTTCTTGTTATATGTCACGAAAATGATTCATGTTCTGAAGAAGTACTGTTAAAATGATTTAGTACCTGAAATGAATCCCTACCCCACATACACACATTATATACAAACATAATGCATGTATGTATACACACATGCATACATATAATGTATTGGAGAACAACATGGCTTTGATATTTCTTTCATCATGAAAAGTTTCCATTCACTCTAATCCAGTGAACTATACTGTAAAAGGAAATAGGTGAGTTTGCAGGGAGAAGGCTGACCAAAGGTCCAGCTCCAGGTTCTTGATTTCCTGGGAAACAATTTGAAAGGGAAATATCAGTAAGATATATTTTGTTCTGGAAATTTGTAGCTCTCAGAGTGTCTTTCACAAAACAATTTCTAAAATTTTTAAAGTCAAATTGCATCAATTTACAATTACTTATTTCAGCCTACCCAAAGATTGGTTGTCAGAATGATAATCAAGAGTCAGGCTGGTCTGTGATTGGTGCATTAATTCAAATGGTCATTACATTCAATGTGGGGGGAAAATGGAAATGCTAAAAAGCACTAGGGGATTGCATTTCAAGTTTATGGAGGTTTGGAAGTAAAAAACAAATGTGATGTCATAGAGAGTTAAAAAGGAAAAAATATCCATCTTTCATATTTAGCTTCCCAAACTATGTGAGACAGCAAATTAAGATTGAGGTGTTTGAAAATATTAAATCTCAAGAGACGAGAATATTTTCATCATAGATGGGTATAAATAACAATTTACTACCTTTGTTTAGCCAAATAAGATATCTTATTTTAAATTACCTTTTTAAAGAAAAAAACACGCTGCTGTATTTTATGTTACTTAACATTAATTGGAACAGTGAGCACAAGAAAATTCTGTACCGATTTTATTAGTTAACTCAATCTTTAAATTTGAATCTCCCTAAAAGAGCCGTGATCACTCTGAGTGAAAACCAAACCAGGGGACAGTGGTGCACGTTGAGTCAGAGTTTGGGTTATGACACCCAATTTAATCCTCAGCCACTACTTTTTAACATGGCCTTGGGCAAGTGACTTCTTTAAACACTGCTTCCCCTAACTGTACAGACTTCATGCAATTGATTAAGATATCCCTTATGTTACAAACTGATCAATGGATGCTATTAGTAATATTCTTAGGGCCAAATATTTTCTGAGAACAGATGTATTTCTAATTTAACAATATTTTACTCACTCAGATTATAGCTTATTGATCCAAAACAGCAGGTTCTACTGTTATTTATGAGATATCATTTATTTTAAACTTAGATACACTGTAATTCCAGATTGCTTAAAGGCATATGTGTGTATGTACACACCCCTAACATGGACACACACACACACACACACACATACATGCACAGATGATTGGAACCAATTTCCTTTTAAACCAATGAATTGAAAGAATAGTCATTTTGGGTTCATTCACAAAATAGGCATTAATGTGGTCCAGTGCTGTAATTTTGAGAGCTATTCTCATTTGGGGCTTTTGTCATGGAAAAAAAAATGTCATTGAAATAATTTCCTTTCCAAATTAGCTCTCCACAGATGTCTTGTAAAAATCCATGATCCAGCTTTTGAGATGATGTAGTTGATTTTAAAAGTCAGGCTTCTGCTTTTGGTTAAACTGGGAATAATACAATTTTATATTTAATCCAAACACAAGCTTCTCTTAATTTCCTGACCTGGTACTTGCATTGAAATGTCAAGTATGCTTTAAAGATGGGAATGAAAGGGTTTAGGAATCAACTTGACATAGCCATGATGAGGAATTAGCAGGGCACATAGTGTTAACTTTATTGCTGTTATGTACTTTGTCTCCTAAGGCTCATTGGCAGATAGATTAGAAAGTTAGGACTTTTTCAAGAACAATTACATTGTTTTGCAAAACTCAGGGTTCATTTGGTGAAGAATTTATCCCTTCAGTCCCTGACTGAAATAATTACTCGGGTCAAAAAATAGTAAATTTAGTAGTGTTTGAAGAAGAAGTAAAAGTTTAAATCAGAATTTTGGTTTTGTATTTTATTCAAAATGCAGATTCCTGGATCCTGTCCACAATGAGCTATAATTTCTTGAAAATAATCTTAAGAACGTACATTTCCTGGAGTTCATAATAAAGTTTTGAGAATCTCTGGCTGCAATCATATAATGCTAATTAAAAGTGGCAGAGCGTAGGCAAGTGTAGGAAGAGATGTGAGAATCCTGGGGTGTTTGTCTGGATTCTGCCTCTTAGTGATTGTTTGATCTATATAATTGCTTAACCTCCACAAGTATTTATTTTCTCATGTTTACACATCCTGATTGTTATAGTAAGCTGTTGTGATGCAGCTTGTGAAAGCAATTTTTAACTTGTACACAGCCATAAGTAGGTAAGAGAACATTATACTAAGGTTGTAGGTTTCACTAATTGCTTAAATAATAATTCAACTGATGCACCAGAGTATTTCTTTTCCTATATAATATTAAATATTTTCAAAGATCACCTCTGTGCCAAGATAGGAAATGCATTGTAAATATGGTTGGGCTGGAAATCAACTGGGGAAGGCCGGTGAGAGTGAGCAGTGTTTCAGGTCTGGGTCGGACCTGGATGGATCAGATAGATGGGGGAAGTGTTTTGAGGCACGCTGGAGTTCAGTAGGCAGCAGTAGGCTGCTATGGTGCATGGGCAGAGAATTCAGTTGCAATGAGAACAGATGGAAAATGAGTGTCTATGCCTGAATGTACCTAATAAAGATCAAGAAGCCATAAAGACAACAAGTTGAACCTAAATCAGGCAGGCTACAGCAGGAGCAGAAGCTGAGCCCTGGAATGAACAAACACCACGTGAGACCATCTCTTCCTGTCCCCTGAACATTCAATAGGAAAAGACCTCTTTAGGGCATGGAATCAGCACTTGGTGTCATCAAAACCACTTGTTAAAAATAAATTTAGAAGACAAACCCACAGGTCTCCAAGTTTTAGAAAAGTATAACTTTTGATTAGAATACCAATGGCTGGGCAGTAGAAAACAAAGAATCTCACTGTGAGTATTTTCCTCTTCCTGCAGAGTTAGCCCGACACCATGCCAGAATGTGACACCATGCCTGAGGTTGTCAGTAGGTTGCACTGGAAAGAGGTCATTCCCATACACTCTGCATGCAAAACACCGTGAACCCGCCCACCATTCATTCATTCAACAGATCTTTCTGGAGCACCTTTTAATGTGCCAGATGCTGTGCTAGGTCAATACTGGGGGCCCAAGAAGGATCTTGACAGATGTGTTCTTGTGTTACCCATCCCCTGAAGCATGTGTCTGCTGTGGATTGTTAGCAAAAGTGGCCACAAGTATCCACCTGTCCCCCAGCCACATCCCTTTGTGATGTCACCGCAGATCCTATCAGCCCCTGCCTTTGAATCTAGGTTGATGTGCTGACTTTACCTGATCTATTAAAAGCATGGAAGTGACTTCATGCCACTTCTGATCCTGGGCATCAGGAAGGTTTGTTCTCTTTTTACTCTCTCTCAGAGTCCCTGGCCACAGTGAGAACAAGACTGGGCTAACATGCCGGAGGATGGGAATCCATCTGGAGCTGGCCATGCCTTCTGAGGCCACCCCTAGATGGGTGACAGCCCACTGGTGGCTGACACTGAAGTAAGCCCAGACAAGATGGAAGGGCAGTCCAGGCAAGCCTAACCCAAATTGCTCATGCGGCACTACTGTAATCTAAACAGGTGGTTGCTTCAAGGTTGAAATGATTCGTTAGGCAGCAAAAACTGACAGAGATGCCCTTACCTATGGAAGTCTGACTCAAAGCTTATTTGGGGCATAGCATTTTCTCATACAGTTTATCAAATTACCTTCATAACTGCCACATCGCCACTTCATTTTGCGCTGTATTGACATGGCCACAGTGTACAGTTGTCAGAATACAGACACCCTGGGAAGGTTTGATATTGGACCTCTGATCTGCAGAATATGAAGTGGACTAACATACTTGAAACATGACATATGTAGCATAATGTCTTTCTTGGAGAAAATACAAACACAGAACGTAAACATTTATCACTATTGCAAACTCGTAGCATGCAACTGAAAAGTTACTGCGAATCCAACCAGCTTTGTTTCCTTGCATGACACAGCTCATGATGTCAAACAAATAGACACAAGATTCACAACAAAGACGAAACACCTGTTTATCGGATTCTGAGTGGGTACAACAAATTAAATAAATCCTAGAGACAAGGCCATGAAGTCTCTTATTTCTTCTTCAAATCTAATTATGTCAATGTATTACTGAAACTATTGCTATGGGCTTACATATCATTCTAATTGTCTGTGTGTAACTGCCTTAATTCTAATGGTGACATATTAGTAGAGATTAGTGAAAGGGATCTTTGATTTATCCTGATTTTCAAATACGTCAGGGTGTCTTCCTCTTTTCCGGCAGTCTCTCTTCTCTTTCCACCTCTCCCAGCTGGGCATTTGGGAAATGGCCAATTCCGGGCTACTGTGTTTCTGCTCTTATCTGATAATGATGCTGCTTCACAGAGGCAGCAGTGAAGATAAGTTTTAATTGGGTGTATTTTTAAAGCAAACCTTTTGGTTACTTAAACAGAACTTCTCCAGTTAGCTTCCTTTCTCCTCTGTCTGACCATGCACAAGCCACATGAATAAGAATGGATTTGGAAGGGAGTCAAAAGCAGCCTCAGACGGAGTGGTTTCCATGTGATAAAGCCCAGTGAGGGTGACTGAGGCCTAAGGTACATTACCAAGCAGCCACACCTTAAAGGGCCTGGGAGAGGGGGAAGGTGTAGGCACTAAGAGAGAAAGAGCCAGTACTTTCTAGTGGCCATCATTTTGCCCCAACAAAATATGGTATGCTAATGCAATAATTTTTACCCTAGCTTAGGACCAATAGTCTTAAATGTCATCCTGATATCAGAGAAAATGTATTTAGATCCCAATCATTTTTAAGTGATTTCATAAGATTTTTGAGAACCACTGAAAAGGAGAATTGCTTAGTAAAAGGAGCAGGTTTAGAGGTCTTGACGTGGAAAAATGAGAGGAAAGAAGCAGAGTGGAAAAATCATTTCTTTCTGGCTTTTATTTCTGAGATGGAATTAAGATGAGACATGATAAGTTAATAATTTCCTTCTGACTGGAGTGGTTTTGCCATCATTACGGCTTGCTCTCCAGGGTGCCAGTTCTTGGGTTCATTTTAGCACTTTTCATATCAGGGTATGAAGATCAGTGTCCCTTGAGCAGATCCTTCTGGCCCACATTACGTAAGTCCTGGGGTCAACTAGGAAGGGCAAACCTGGGCTGGACTGTGTAGCAGCAGTGGGGACTCAAGGGGTGGAGTGAGGAGACAGTGAGAAGAAGAGCGGAGTCTTAAGGTAGCCAAGGCCTCCTCTGGCTCCTCCGAGACATCGATTCTTATTAATTTTTATGGAATAACTGTCCCCACAATGCCTGCCCCTCCAATCTAGGAACGTTATCCGAAGTTCTGAACTAGACATTTTCTTCACTGGAAGTTTTGAATTTGAGTTCTGGGTTATAACGTTATATGTGCTGTAAGTTTTGGAAGCTGGGGTGATCTGGATAGGATTTTTGAAACATTTATTTATTTAAATGAATATTAATGTCTTAATTATGTATTTGATTGACTTCTTAGATCAGAGGTCAAACTTTGCAAAGCAGTGACTTAAAAAGGTGATACTGTCTTGGAGCTAGCTTTTTCTCTTTCCTCCTTGTTGATTTCTTGTGTGATTACAATACTGAGTGTAAATTTTGAATCTTCTTTGATGTCAATCCCATCTTGTACTCTCCTGGGCCTAGGAATACATCTCCAAAACACAATCACTCTTTCTAATGTAATTCCCAACTGGTTTGATGACTATTACATTATTAACTGAACTCAAACAATTAGAATTATGTTTGATATTTGCCCTAGAGTTCAGATATCAACATCTACAAACAAGAGTGGGAGCTGGCCATTTTTTTTCCCCTTTTTTCTCTTTTGCTATGACACTGCTTTTCTGGAATATCTTGTGTCCCTGGCCACACAGACAAGGCTCTTTACCCGTGAACCAGAGTAGAACAGGCTTTTGAGAAGCAACAGGGATGTTGGAAGGATCTTTGAAATATAGAATATTTCTAGATCAGGATCACTTCCACAATATGCTAAAATCATTAATTTTGCATAGAAGCAAAGGTCAGGAAAATAGTGATTTTTGGCAGCTTATTGGTTTTATGATTGGTATATCTCTAAGCCTAAATGAGCATAAAAAAACACATAGAGCACATTCTATCACAAAGCTCCTCTCTGCACCATGATCATCTTGTGATCCTCTCCTCCCTCCCTTCTCCCCCTGGTTCCTGATCTCCTAAAGCACTGCCATCCTGGATCAGTACCAAGTGCTAGAATTTTTATATCACCCCCATGTAACCAGAAAGTGCGTACCTGGTGGTTAGTCCTATCCACCGTATTGGCTGTGGAGGGGTGGTCTCTAGTGTTCTGACGAATTCGAGTGGAGTTTTGTTGCTCGATGGTGGAGGACGTTGGGATACAGAATTCTCTGAAGCATCGTTTGAAGTTTTCATCCAGAAATGCATAAAGGACTGGGTTCAGGCAACTGTTTGTGTAACCCAGAGCAATGCAGAAGTGCCAGGACACGGTTTGGAACGTGGTTTCTGGGATTGTAATCAAGGCTTTGACGATGACGTAAATGTGGATGGGAGTCCAGCAGACGATGAACACAGCCACCACCACCAGCACCATCCTGGTGATGCGCCGCAGGTTCCTGTCCTTTTCTTTGGAGCCGGAGAGCATGCGGACACTCTTGAGGCGCAAGATCATTAGTCCATAGCACACGGTGATGATGAGGATGGGCATGATGAAGGCGAAGATGAAAACACAGATCTTCAACAGGTTCTCCCAGTACCAGGTTGGGTGAGAGAACGTTAGGGTACAGTCTATGGAACCTGGAAGAAGAAGAGTTTAAGAAAAACCTTGCACAACATTGAATTCTATCATCATGTTCTAATCCTGCCATTTTACCGCCCTGAAGCCCTGGGAGCTGGGTTGAGACTATCACTACACAAGCCAGCAAGGATAGATGGAAAGCAATTGGAGGAGAAATTCAACTCTGTTGATTTTCAGGGAAAGTTACTTTTTCTAAATTTCCCATTTTGCTGTCTACTTCGGGCATGTTACACACTCATTCAGTGAATGATTATGTACCTCTCACCAGAAACTAGACACTCTGTGGGATTTGTATGTATGTAGAAATATGAGCATTGTCCATCGTTTGTAGGAGCTTCCAGCTAATGGATATTTCACTCCAATTTGAAGAAGGTAGGTCATTAATCTGCTGTTTGGTCTTAAAAGACAAGTTTTTCAAGGAGGCAGCCACCTGAAATTCTAAAGCAAGCTTCAATGGAATACTTTTGGGGTTTACACTCTAATTACTTTTGAGAGAGCTAGGTTCATATTTACTCACCATTTTGATAAAGGAAGCACAGAAAAATCAGGAACAAAGAGATTATATTATCTTTAAAATGTTTAGTAGGCTTAACATTTCAGGGAAGACTTCCCTACTCAAAGGCATTTTTGTTAGAAAGAATAATTAAAATTACAGTTGGATGAAGCTATTGGACCACATCAATTCTGCTTGGCCCCTACCACTACCAATATATCAAACTATTAGCCTTCCACCCTTCAGGCCTGCAGTGCCACTTACCCTGCCTGTATTTTGTTGTTGCCATGAACATTACAGGCAGACCAATGGCAGAAGAGAGAATCCAGTTGCAGACGTTGACAATCTTGGCATTTCGGGGAGTGCGGAAATCCAGGGCCTTGACCGGGTGGCAGACTGCGACGTAGCGGTCCACACTCATGGTGCAGAGGGTGAATATGCTGGTGAACATGTTATAGTAATCTATGGAGATCACAATCTTGCAAAGGATGGTGCCAAAAGGCCATGTTCCCATTAGGTAATTGACACTCTGGAAGGGCAGGGTACTGGTGGCCAGGGCATCTGCCAGAGCAAGGTTGAAAATGTAGATATTGGTGGCAGTCTTCATTTTGGTGTATCTAAGAGATGAAAGGAAAACAGTGATGGTCAGTAAAGATGCTGGCCTGAAATACCGGTGAGCTTCCAACAAGAAGATTGCATGGAATAATGGAGAACATTTGAGATTACAGATGTGGTATGTAGTTGCATGAAACCTATCTGCAAATGGACCCAACTCAGAGGATAGAGAATTGAAAGAACTAAAGAGAAACCCATGCTTGAAGCCAAGTCTTCCTTGGACTTTTTATTTACATGATACACTGAGTTCATTTAAACTTCAGCTGGTGCTTACTGTTCTTTAAGTCACCTGAAGTTAAAAATCTAACTTATTCAACCCAAGATGGCAGATGATTGGTGGAAATAGTAGGATAGACCCATTGATTTAGGGTCTTAATTCCGTGTTCCAGGAAAGCGTTTTGGTTTTAGTGAACACCAGGAATTCAAATTATATGAACCTCCTATGTTCCAAATGGTTGGAATTAGTTCTTGAGCTCTTAAGACAGAGATCCTGGAGCTACACTATAGTATATGGATGGAAAGTTGCCTTGCCATCTGAGAGGGCTTATTTTCAGATTTTATTTTGTAAGTTGCTTTAAAAGTTTTATTTCCTTAAAGGATTTTAATGGGCAAAGGTAGGGAAAGCCATTTAACTTGATGAGATAAATCAAAGCGATTTCAGTGAGGACTATAAATATGGTAAATCTAAAAAGATAATTTAGACAAGATCTTTCAAGACACACAAGTAAACCAAAACCAAAATTAAATCTGATTTTAAGCTTTTAAAGTAACTGAGATTTCTTGAAATTTAAGATGTTTAAACATTTTTTATGCTGTTTATAAACAGATGGCTCTTCCCCAAAGCAAAAATAAATAAAATAAGTAAGATAAATAATCCTTGCTAGATTTACTACTGATTATAGAGTTGTATGATCCAAAGGCACACTCAGCTGCATTATTGACCGCAATTGACTTGTGTACAGTCTATTGAGAAGCCCTTACATTTCACATCTGGTCTTCAATAAGATGTTTTATGTTAAATAATTGGGCTCTTTAAGGTCATTTTTCTGACTCATCATATTTTCAACCTCCTCTTCTGGTTTACCTGAGTATGAGGTAGTCACAATCTATGCTCATTTCAATTTTTAAAAAAACTACTTCCTCTCTGGAATGAGGTATTTGTGAAACCAAATTAGGTTAGGGCCCATGATGAAAGGAAAAGTGAGTTAGTGCATATGTTAATCAGCTTAATTCAGACATCGTATAATACATATATATTTTCAATTTCATATTGTATATGACATATACATGTGTATATAATATAAAATTTTACCTGTTCATTAAAAATAAAATACTACAAAGTGAATATCTATTGAGAATATTTCAGTGGGCATTTTAGAGAAACAATGCTGTTTGATTTTTCTCAAGTTATCCATAGAGCTTTCCTCTAAAGATAGTTAGCATACTGTTCCCAATTACACATGCTCTGACTCTCAGCAACATAAGAAAGAAGGCTCTGACTCTCAGCAACATATGAAAGAAGGCTCAGCTATTTTCTAAATACATGAAAGAGACTCATACAAGACTGAAGGTTTAGGAATACCAATTACTGTCAGCCCACACCCGAAGACTTTAATATGAGAAGATGGTCTAATTGGACAAGGGGTAACAGTGTTCAGCAAACATAGGCTTTTTGCTCTGTTTTGCTCTGATGTGGTGGTAGGAATGTTTTCCCAGGGAAGTTAAATGCATGATCAAGACCCACTAGAAACCATTCTGGGGGTATACGAACCAGAGTCAGCAAGCGGGCCAAGGATTATCTTTATGTTCAGTTTATTTGAGTGGATCTGAGTAGAACCCCTGGAGATTTCCATCTTTTGTGCTTACTCCTTTTTCCTGTGCCATAAATGTGTGGAGTGGCAAAGTGAACTGGGAGGTGTGGCATGACCCTGGAAACTATAATTCTACTCGCAGGGTCTTCCTGACATTGACTGTTCCCATATACCCCTGCATTGGGTCTTCTAAGCACTGACCCAAGCTACTTTTTTTTCTATTTACCTCATTGAAATTTTCATAATAGATATGTATATAGATTTATTTTGGATGATCAGCTCTTTTTGTTCTACAAACCCCAAGTTAATGACCAAATAATTATTTTTTTTCTGATACCAGGGATTGAATTCAGGGGCACTTGGCCACTGAGTCATATCCCCAGCCTTATTTTGTATTTTATTTAGAGACAGGGTCTCATTGAGTTGCTTAGTGCCTTGCTATTGCTGAGGCTGGCTTTGAACTCATGATCCTCCTGAATCAGTCTCCTGGCCTCTGGGATTACAGCCACTGTGCCTGGCTCCAAATAAAATATTTTATAAAACAACAACAACAACAACAACAAAAAAAACCTGTGTTCTTCTAAGGACTTTCAGTGTTTGATCCATTACAGTGATTGTAGAGTCCAGGTACCATGTTGGGGAAGAGGCATTGTGAAGTCTGTTTTATTGGTAGCTCACTAGTCTTCTATGTGGCCTATAAATCCTTCACTTGGAGATGTCCATCCTTTTTATGTACTGAGAAAATCATTCCTATCTATTGTTACATCCATTCTTCAAAACTATTCTTACTTACAAAAATTCATTGATTTTGACCAACTAGTGCTGAATGAAATTCCACTGAATAAATTATGTGGGTTCACCAATGGACACTTATATTTATTTATTTATTTTTTTGAGTTAATTCTCTGAATTGTGATGAACTTATCTCAGTTCGATAATAAAACAAAGGGAGTCTCAAAGAGGGAGACTATAATTGAGAACCCAGCTTGTTGCTTTTATACTACGTTATGCCCTTCATATTGTTCAACTACATTTTAGCCTGCTGGGATGTCCAAGACTGTCTCCTTATGCTTTTTCTGCCCTTTCACATTTTACCTAATTGAGTGAAGAAGAAAGATATTTCATTTAGTAAGGTTTCAATGAGTCTCTTTTATATATTCAGCATTGTACTTAGGAAAAATTTTGCCATAACATTAATGTCCACTTACCCTTTTATAAAAACCCATACTTTTAATGGATAAAACACTCACTAGAGTATCATTTTTAGTTCTTAAGATATTGGGGAAATCCATTGAAATGAAGTGCTTGCCTACATTTTAGGTTACTACATCCTAAAGAATGTGATTAAATGAGTACCTGATTTCATCATATTACACCCAGGTGTTTGTGTGTGTGTGTGTGTGTATTGGGGGTATTTCAAAATAATAAACCCCAAAGCAACTAGTGATTATATGCTCATTTTCTATTAATACAGAAGGAGACCATATATTAGTTTATATTTTCTGTTGTGTTCTCACTAGCTCAATGAAGTAGTATAGAGAGAATTTCTCAGTTTGCTGTAAAATGTTCTGAAACATTTCATTTCATTTATATTTACTTCAAAGCCATGCCACATGTTCACTGAGCACGTTTCCAAGGAGCTGACACCAGCAAAGATTCACACTGGAGTAGAGGCTTCACATACCTGAGTCATGCAGAAGGAAAGTACTTAGTGCTTGCTAGTTTGCCTCAAAAGAGAAGAAAGTTGCCAGTTTGCCTCAGAAGAGAAGAAACTAGAGGCTTCCAGAAAACCAGACACAGGAACCACCTTGCAGAGGTCAACTAGCTGTCCATTGTGTGTCACCAGAGTGGATGACTGATAGAGTCTTTTTAGTTGAGTGTTGCTCTTTTTACCCACAACCTTTTCAACTTTTTGTTCTCTCTCTACCTTCTCTACTTTCTTCCCTCCATGTCTTTCTTTGACAAGTCATGAGAAAATTATCTTTCAGACAGAACAGGGGAAAGTTCTGCTTTTTTGGAGCAATGATGAGCTTTATACATAGAAAATGTATAATGAACAAACGATCACCTTTTCATTTTTGCACTTTTTATCAGGAAAAATCAGCAAAATTTGTCTCCTCCAAATAATTGTGTAGAATCTAATGGTGCACCTTGCTTTCATATTAACTCTCCTGCTAATTTCATCACAATTCTCTTTTGGTTTCTCTATGCCTCTTTTCTTCATTTTTCTTATTTTACTGTATGCAGTTTTTGACACCCTCTTTCTGGAACTGGAAGCTGGGTGGAGGCTGGGGAAGGCACATGTCCACTCTTCTGGACATAGGCCGGAAGTTTAGAAAAAACTCTGTCCATTAGAGCCCGCAGGCTCCATGTTCTTGGAAGAGCCTATTTCCTGTTTTATTTACTTTCTGAAAATTTTACATCAGAACATAACTAGCTCTTGCCTCATTTGAAGTTTATATGAATAATCATGTTTTGCTACTTTGATTTCTGTGTTCTGTGATACATATTTTAGAAAGACATTACTATGATATTCTCTGATGGATATAATTGTAAGTGGATGAAATGTTCTTATTTGTGACTTTAGTCTTTTGTTTGTAAATATATAGATTATTATTTTTTTGGGTTAAGTGACTTTGAAAACAGCATCAGAGCATTCATTTCTGGAGCCAGAGCTTTTTGGCTCATGGATAACCATATTTTGCTTTTGTTCTAAAGACCCGTCTTTTAGAACTTAGATATAGCTTTCAAAATTAGAACTTCTAAGAGAAAAGGAAATACATTTTAGGATATGAAAGTTTTACACATAAGAAATAATGAAGGATATATTATCAGCAACTTCAAATGGTGGTATCTTCCTGAATATTTCTTTAATATTTCAGGAACAATAAAGAATATGCTATTTTTAAGACAGAGGGTAAAACAATACCACCAATATTGATAGGAGTTTTTTTTTTTTTTGAAAAAAATACCAACACTGATATCAGAAAATTTTTGTAGCAGATTTTGAAGCTCAAATGTATGCTGTAGATGATATGATACATTTTAAAGTGCATAGACTGTCCACAAAACTTCCTTTTCAACTTGATACAACAAACACAAGGCTTCAGATATACTTTTGGTGAAGACATCCTGTTCGGTGATGTTTTGGTGGTGATGTCAGCAGTCTATATAAGTAAAATACAAACAGCAATGTAAATAAAACCTCAAAACAAATAAAAACAAAGGAAAATTATCCATTCACCACAAAATCCAGGACAATAAGTATATCAGCAAATAAATGCTTGTTGACTGGAACTGATTAAAGGAATTAAAAAATATATTATTGTGTTAAGACTAACACAGATTCTTCTTAGGGAATCAGCAACTTTTGAAGTAAAAAGAAAAATGGAATATTCCTTGTTACCTTGACAAACCAGTCAAATTAAAAAGAAGAAAGCAACTCTGGTAATGGAAGATCACGGGATGATGAGAGGGAGGATCCAAGCAACCTGCCAGACCTCTTGTCTAATCACTGTATTTTGTGGTGAAGGAACCGAGGCATAGAAAACTACAACTATTTGTACCTCCCCTCTGCACTCCCCATTTCTCTAGACTCCATCTAAAGCTGAAACATGCCTTCTATACTGTATTGTGAGTCATGCATATTTCCAGAAGTGCTTTGCCCATAATGTTGCAAATAGTTTCTCCCAGCAGAACTGTGCCCACTGTCTAGCTAAACCAAGGCCAGAGCACAAAGGGCTTTTGTCTTCTTCCCATAGATGGCTGTGCTGCAAGCCTCCTGGACATCCTTCTCAGTATAAACCATGGCACAGTAGGAGAACGCTGAAGGAGAAAGTATAACCTTGGCTACTTAGTGAGGCCCTAAGCAATTTAGTGGGACTCTGTCTCTAATACAGTACAAACAGGGGCTGGGGATGTGGCTCAGTGGTTAAGGGCTCCTGGGTTCAATACCTAGTACCAAAACAAACAAACAAACAAACAAAACACTTAAGGAGAGAGTATGCAAAGGAGAGAGGAGGGCCAGGTAAAGGAACAGAGAAAGCCAGAAAATTTAACAAGAAACCCGGAGCTGGGATCAAGGAAGCCACAGAGGGAAGAGTCTCATGAAGTCCATGGTGGTCGAATTTGCTGACTGTTGCAGAGATATTCTGTCACACGAGGCTAGAAATATGTCCCTGGGCTTTAGCAAAATGTACACCATTAATGACCTTGACAAGTTCTATGGCATGGTGGGGTCGGATGATAAATAGTTAAGTGTCAACAAGTAAATGCGAAGTGAGCACCTGGAAGAGAACTCTGGAGTCATTTTGACATCAAGAGGGACAGAGAGGAGTGTGATTTCCAGAGACAAATCTAAAGCATGAGTTGATAGAGATGTATTTATGCCATTGAATAATGATGCTGTAATGGAAAATTGATGAGCCAGGGGAAGCTGAGTGCTGTCCTTGAGTCAAAGAGATGGGATTCAAGGCAAAGGTGGTTTGAGTCATTGTTGATCATTCCTGGAAACAAGACTAGAAGTATGGGTCCAGAAAGCACGTCTTTGCCTGCCCGCATATATATATATATATATAATATATATATTATATATACTTAACATATAATATATATTTAATTATATATATTTAAATATATATTTAGATATATATAAATATATAATTTATATATTTATAAATATATATATATATATATTTATTTATTGGAAGCCTTCTCTTGACCTTATTGTCTATTTTGTGATTTCCATGTCTGTTCTTTTTCCTTTTTTTCAGCAAAGCTTCCAGGAAGAATCCATACTCACTGTGGTGGCCCTCTTGTGTGGGAACACAAGAAACATTGGTCACATGAGTAAATGAAGACTCTCCCTGGAGCGTCAATGACAGGGAGGTGATAAAGCAAAGAAGGTGGGGGTGTTAGAAGGGAGGATGGGAAAATAAATTGAGCAAGCATTCGTTTGGCAGTAGTAAGGGTTCATCTGAGGTCTGCAGTTTACAAAGCTAGTGATGAGGATGGCGCAGTGGCTGTTGTGAGTGGGTATCTGAACAAATTAATGCATGAATATCATTGATACATTATGTTCCTTCGAAATAATTTCTAAGGTATTTTGGACTTTGAAGGGCTAAGAATGGAGTCTTCTGTTTGTTCTTAATAAACTGTCTTAAAAAAGTGAAAGAGTATATTGACTTAAATAAGAATTTAGTTTGAATAGTGAACAAAGGCAAATTCTGTATTATTAATGAACTTGAGAATATATTTCAACCTTTTGTGTGCTTACACTTGAATGTGCTGTGCAATGCGGGTAACAGTTGCAGTAGCGTAATCTGCTTTGTCACGTGGTCTGTAAGCACCCTCTGTACCGCAGAACTCCATTCAGCCTGCACTCTCCTACCTGCGTCACTATGCCTGAGTGCCAAGATGGTTCTCCTGACCCTGACACTTGCATTTATCTCGCTCTTGAGTTATCACATAGTTTAAAAAGATTCTTCTCCTGTAGGAAGAATCACACCTTCCCATCCCATGTCATTTTACCACTCTGACATGGATCCTTATTTTTATCCCTTCTCTATTGCGGGAGGAGAATATGAGAAGACATACAATGGTAGTGAGGTTGAGTAATAGAAAAAGAAAACTTAGTTGCTAACAGTCAGGCTGTGGTGTTCCTTTGTGGAGCAAAATTCCATAGAATATACAGAGGATTCTCCATGACCGTGATGTGATGAGACAGAAACAAGTCGACTTTATGAGCTTACCTGCAACAGAGAAGCCACCCACAACCATAAAATACTAAACATCTCCCCCTCCTCATTAACAAGAAGCAACCCTTACTTCTTAGTAAAGGACAACGTCAATCCTGTTCTCTTAATTAGACCTAGATAAAAAGTTATTGATACCCATTCATCAAGTTACCCTTGTTTGGGACAACCCCCATCTAGGTAGAACTCTGCTTCCTCAAATTCTGTTCCAGATCACCAACATAACCTAAAATCCTGTGGTTCTCTCTCTTCCTTTCTGCAATGGGCTCAGTAAACCTAATTTTTTTTGTGACTATGGACACATTCCTGTTGGGTTTTGCCTGGTGAGTGTCAATGGTAGAGTGTACTTGGAGAAAACAATGAGGATCAGGAGGTACCAGCATCAGTAGGCCAGCAAAATTAGCAACTGGAGAGAAGCATTTAGAATTTTCTAGTGATGTCCACAAACAGGTACAGGCCACTGAGGAGGCATGACAGGTCCAGAAACCGCTGTTCCATTGGCATCTTGGTATACAGACCCTCCCAAGGTCTTTCTGTAGTGGACATGGGGAGTTATAAAGGCTAGTGTTGTGTGCTTCTTCACTTTTTTTCAGAACGCTCCCCTCTTTCAGAGCTGACGACCCTGTATGGAGCTGGTCGCTGGGTACAGAACACGCCCCAGGTTAACCTTTCCCGGATGATGCACTCCATCCTGTCAAATGTTAGCCAATGGGCTTTAGCTCTAGAAGTCATCACAATGAAGACCTGCTTGTGCATTCATGATCAACAGATTATATTTATAGGGGGAAGTTTCAATACCTTCTAGGGATATTTTACATTTTACAATGACTGTCCAATGGTCCCTTAAACAAAATATTAAATGTTAGGAGATTAAAGAAGAAAAACCTACATTTTAAGGTGAAATCTTTGCCTGAGTCATACTGTGTACTCTGAGATCAAGACCAACCCCATTAAAGTGTAATGAACCCACAGACAGGGAGTAATAAAAACGACACTGATTTTATTAATTTCTTCTAATTTGGCTTCTTAATCAAGTTAGGAATAAAACATTCTGGCATAGTCTGACAGGAAGAACATTAGGTTTGAAATGAGAATACATAGGTGTGAACACTGTCGGTGACCTTAGCCAAGTGGCTGAGCCTCTATTCCCCTAACAAAGAGGTGATTGTATTACCACTAAAATTGTCACTAAAACAAACTAAATGATAATGGAGATGGATGCTGCTTTTTGAGCATTGTAATCACAGGTAACATTTGTTGACTGCTTACTTTGCTAGGCATTGCTCTAAGGAGCTGACTTAAATTTTCCTTCTTAATTTCTGTTACAAACTATGAGATGCATATTATCACTTCTTTTGTGGATGAATAATCCAAGATTCGTGGAGGCTAAATGACTTGCTCAGGACAAATGGCGGCAAGGAATCTGAACAGATGGCTGAGTAGGAAGCACCAAGAATCTGTCCCCCCCACCTAGATAACAATTGCACTGGCATAATCTGTCTTATGTAAATATTTTGGAACTTTGGAGCATATCGAAAACTTGCAACTTCCAGAGGAACATTTGGGCAGTTAACTGTAGTTAATTTTGGCCCATTGCAACCCTTATCTGGCTATCAGCTTCCTGGCTCCCACCATTAGCCTGGTGATAGGCATGAGATAAAGGACCAGCTTGCACATATCTTGTGAGTGTCAGGCTAGGCAATAAGACCCTGTCCACCAAATATCATAATCTATTTTGTGATGATTGATAACTGCTCCTGATCACAGATGCACAGGCACAGGGAGAGGCAACTATCCTTGTACCCTCTGACTACAAATGTTGCAATTCCTTCTCTTATAGCTGAAGCAACTTGTAGGGCATTTAAACGGTCAAAGCATTTTCCCCCAACTTTAGTTTTATTTTTACTTCTCCTTTGGGAACCATATATTAAGGATGAGGACATTCACATGCAACTGCATGTACAGGGAAAATAAGAAAGTTATTTTGTATACCCAGGGAAAGGTGCAGGCTCAGAAAAGCCTGAACAGGCTTTAAGTTTATAGTTCAGACTGCTCCTTATAGAGATAACCTATAAGGATCAAAACTAAGACAAAGAAAACCTTAGCCTTGTTAATGTCAAACCATGAGGGAGGGCAGACTCTGATTTTCAGAGTTATCACATTATCATATTTAAATCAGATTTCTTCAACAACAACAAAATCACAAAGTATACCAAGAAATGCGAAAGCATGACCTATTCAAAGAAAAAGAAGAAAATACAAAATAAACAAACAAGTGAAATTCACTGAGGGAGACCAGATTACAGTACAAAAAAAAAAAATTGTAACAACTATCTTAAAGATGTTCAAAGAACTGAAGAAAGATGTGGAGAAAGAAAACAGGGTATAAACAAGGTGGAAATATCAACAAGGAGCTGGAAAATCTAAAGAAAACCAAAAGGAAATCATAATAATTGAAATTATAATAATTGAAGGGAAAATTTTGCAAGAGATTTAAGTTGTCAGAATAACCAGACAACTTGAATGTAAGACAATCAAAAGTATGGAGTCTGAAAATCAGAAAGAAAAGAGTGAAGAAAAGTGAGTAGAGCCTACGGGACCTGTGGAACACCATTAAGTGGACTGTCATACACATCATGGGAGCCCCAGAAAGAGAGAAGGAAGAAGACATTATTGGAATAATGTCTGAAAACTTCTGAAGTTTAGTGCAAGACATACATACAGACATCCAGGAAACTAATGACCCCCAGGTGGAATTAACTTGAAGAGCTCACACTGAGACAGGTAAATTGTCAAAGGACAAAGACAAATGGACTCTCAGAAGCAGCGAGAGAGAAGAAGCTTATCACCTCTAAGTAATTCTCAGGTGGTTGGTAGAATCCTCATCAGAAACTTAGGAAACCAGAAGCTAGTGTGGTATATTCAAAGTGCTAAAACAAAAAAATCATCACCTAATAATCCCAAACCTGGCAAAACTCTCTTCTGAAAGTGAGAGAGAAGTTGGTGCATTCCCAGACAACAAAATTGAGGAAGTTTGTTATCTCAAGACCTGCCCTGCAAGAAATCTTGAAGGGCTTACCTGTTGAAATAAAAGGACAATGGACAATAGCTTGAGGCCAAGTGAAGATGAAGATCTCAGTGAAGGTAAGTGCGCAGGCTAATATTATTATAATACTGGATTGTAACTCTTTTATATTTTATACATGAGTTATTAGATGAACATATTAAAAATTATTGGTCTAAAAGCTAGTATTATTGAAACTTTGCTTTGCAACTGCATATTTCATTTTCTAGATAATTTAAGAGCAAATGCATTTTTTAAAAATTCATTTTTATTGTAAACAAATGGGATATATCTTGTTTCTCTGTACATGGAGTAGAGGCATACCATTTGTGTAATCACACATTTACCTAGGGTAAAAGTTTTTGATTCATTCTGTTATTTTTTCTTCCCCTCCACCCCTCCCACCCCTCTTTTCCCTCTATACATTCCCTCCTTCCTCCATTCTTGCCCCCCTCCCACCCCCCCATTATGTATCATCATCCGCTTCTCAGCAAGATCATTCGTCCTTCGGTTTTTTGAAATTGGCTTATCTCACTTAGCATGATATTCTCCAATTTCATCCATTTGCCTGCAAATGCCATAATTTTATTATTTTTTATAGCTGAGTAATATTCCATTGTATATATATATACCACAGTTTCTTCATCCATTCATCAATTGAAGGGCATCTAGTTTCATTCCACAATCTGGCTATTGTGAATTGAGAAGCTATGAACATTGATGTGGCTGTATCTCTGTAGTATGCTGATTTTAAGTTCTTTGGGTATACGCCAAGGAGTGGGATAGCTGGGTCAAATGGTGGGTCCATTCCAAGTTTTCTAAGGAATCGCCATACTGTTTTCTAGGGTGGCTGCACTAATTTGCAGCCCCACCAGCAATGTATGAGTGTACCTTTTCCCCCACATCCTCGCCAACACCTATTGTTTATTGTATTCTTGATAATCACCATTCTAATTGGGGTGAGATGGAATCTTAGGGTAGTTTTGATTTGCATTTCTCTTATTACTAAAAATGTTGAACATTTTTTCATATGTTTGTTGATTGCTTGTAGAGCTAATGCACTTTGAGAAATTTGTATTCACAAAGAAATAGAAATTCTGGAAGGATCTGTAACTAGTAAGAGGTTAAATCAGTAATAAAACATTTCCCAAAAAAGATAACCCCTGTACCTGATGACTTCACTGGTTAATTATACAAAACATCTAAATGCTAGTGCTCAGGTATTCTAAAATATTAAAGAGGAGAGAATGCTTCCTAACTCATTCTATGAGGTAGCCATGCCCTGACACCAGAGCAAGACAAAGACACTACAAGAAAGGAGAACCTAACCAGCACTCCTCATGAAAACTCACGCAAAACTCGTCAACAATGCACCATTAAACTAAATTCTGTAGCATATTAAAGGGCTCTACATCACAATCAAGTGAGATTTAGTCTAGGAATGCAAAAATGATTTGATATATAAGCATTGATCAACATAACACACCACACTGACCAAATGAAGAGAAAAGGGCATAATCTCATTTAATGCAGAAAAAGTGTTTTACAGAATAGGAGGAAACCTCCTTAAGATATTCAAAGCTTATATGAAATTCCCATAGCAAACATCACATTCAATGCTGAATTGTGAAAGCTTTTCTTCTAAGATCAGGAATAAGGCAAGTATATCCATTTTTCCTACTTCTATTTGTTATACTATGGGTAAGTCCTAGCCAGAGAAAATAGACCAAATAAAAAAATAAAACTCATCCACATTGGAAAGAAAGAAGATGATACCATCTAGCATGTAGAAACTCCCAAAGACTACACAAAAAGATGCCGTTAGTGCTGATAATTCAGCCAAATAGTGGCCTAAAAGGTTACCATGAGAAAATCAGCTGAATTTCTGCACTGCTCTAACAATGAACAAGCAGAAAATAAAATTAGGAGAACAATCCCATTTACAAAAGTATCAAAATGAATAAAACTGAAAAATTAACCAAGAATGTGGAAGACTTATATGATGAAAACTACAAAACATCTCTGAAAGACACAAATAAATGGAAAGACACCTCATGTTTATGGATTGGAGAAGTAATATTGTAAGATGTCAAAACTACTCAAACTAATCTACAGAATCTCCCTGAGCAGTGGCACATGCCTATAATCCCAGTGGCTCAGGAGGCTGAGGCAGGAGGATCCCTAGTTCAAAGCCAGCCTCAGCAACAGCAAGGTGCTAAGCAACTCAGTGAGACCCTATCTCTAAATAGAATACAAAACAGGGCTGGGGATGTGGCTCAGTGGTTGAGTACTCCTGAGTTTGATCTCTGGTACCCCCCTCCAAAAAAAAAATTAATCTACAGAATCAGTGGAATCTTTATCCAAACATCAACTAAGTTTTTGCAGAAATAGACAAATTGATCAAAAAATTACGCGAAATCTTAAGAAACTGGCAAGGAATCTTGAGGCACCCAGGATAGACAAAATGATCTTGAAAAAGAACAAATCCAGTGACTGCCTGCTTTCTGTCTTCAAGTTTATTCAGAGCTAAAACAGTGTGGAGTCAAAATGAGGACAGGTGTACAGATAAATGGAATAGAATAGAATCATGAAAATAAGCCCTCGAGTGTCTGTCCACATGATTCTCAACAAGGGTGCTAATACTTTTCAATGGGGAAAGGACAGTCTTTTCTAACAATTAGTTTTAGGAAAAGTAGATATTTACATTAAAAAAAAAAGGGGGAGTGGAATCCTTACTTAACATGGTGTGTAGAAATTAACTCAAGGTGTATTAGAGACCTAAATATTAGACCCAGATGACAGAATTCTTTAGAAGAATTCGCAGGGAAAGCTTCACGACATTGGAACTGACACATAATCCTTGGTGACAAAAGCAAAAATAAACAAGAAGTGGGCTTTAAAAAGTTAAGTTAAAAGTCCTGTGCATCAAGGGAATTTCAAAGTTGTAAAAACGCAAGTTACAGATTGGAGAAAGTACATGCAAATCACATATTTGATAATGACTTAATATCCAGAGCGTGGAAAAACCCCTGAAACTGAGTGACACAAAACACCATTTTAAAATGGACAAAGGATTTGAATAGATTTTTCTTCAAAGAAGAAATAAGAATGACCAATAAGTACACTCACTATCACTAGACATTAGGGAAATGAAAATCCAAGCAACAATAAAACACCATCTCATAACTATTAAGCAGAAAAACAAGCCTTGCTGAGGACGTGGCGAAAGTGGAGTCCTTCTGCACTGCTGGTGGTCATGAAAAGTAGCACCATGGAAAAGCTCCTCCGACAATTAAAAACAGAATTGCCATAAGGTCCAGCCATTGGTTTTTTGGGGGTAGGTACAAACAAAATTGAAAGGAGAGGCACCATGGAATATATACACACCCATGTTTATGGCAGCATTATTTGTAACTACTGGCTCATGGAAGTCACCAGAGTCCCAGACTGGACAAGTGGAAGAGTAAAATGTGGAATAGACGCGTAGGATAATGTCATTCACCCTTATACGGGGGGAATTCTGACAGCAAAGATGAATCTTGAGGACGATACACTGAAATGAAATAAGTCTATGATTAAAAGGTAATAGGCTGATTCCACTGATAGGAGGCACACAGGTGAGCCAAAATCATCACTCCATAAGGTAAAATGCCGACTGCCAGGGACTGTTGGGAAAATGGGAATTACTGTTTGATGGGCACAGAGTTTCAGTTGTGGAAGATGAAATGAGTTCTGGAGGAGGTGCTGGTCCTGACTGCACAATGATGCAAACACACTTTACCATTAAGATGTGTAGAGTGGTAAACTTTATGATGTGCGTATTTTACTCCAATAACAGATGTATTTGTGTGAAAAGAAAACAATAGCAGAAGCCAAGTTTAAATCCACATCTGTCATAAGGTCTTGCTCTTCACTACTGCATTGAACTTGCTGCAATATGTGTACTATGAGACCTGAGCTCCACGATAGTTGATCAGTTCTGTAAAATACAGTAATGTTTACAGACTTCTTTCCTTACATTTGTACAAATTTATGTCGCCCCCCCCAAACCACAGCAGTAGCTAAGACAACTGAATAATTCCTATTTTGAAACGAAGATAACTGAGGTATAGAACAATTTTCAAAAGCGAGAATCTTTAACATTACAAATTGAAATAGATGGGTGTTTGTTACTATGCAAGGAAAATATTTGGATAGTCAAGATCTGTTTGTGGTTGTCTGTGTGTGTGTCCTGAAGTTATGGCCATGTATAGCATTTAATAACAACACATTACAATAATTATATATCAGGATAAATAACCAGAGGAGTTGAAATTGAAATAAAAATGTACTCATTGCTGCTAAGTTTCACAAGGGAAATTTAATTAAGATCCATAAAGACTTAACTTCTAATTCCTTTTGCAGAAATGGTTGAGAATTACCTTCTTATTCTTTTTTTTGTGTGTGTGTATGTGCCATGGTACCTGTTGATACATAAATATGTTGGTGTGTTATGAATGCTTTCAATAGGAGCTTTCTGAAATCTTTCAGGTCCAATCAAAGGAAAAATAAAAGTAATGCAATTAGTCCCTGCAGATCTTGATTTATTCATAATTTTGTACTGATGAGGACTATTTTCCATCCAAGAATTATATGATCCTTTATAACTGAACTCTCTTGCTGACCTGGGATTTTTCTAGGAAACAGAAACAACTTAATTGAGATTTTATTCTAAGTAATTTTAAACAGAGAGTTTTTTGGAAGGTATTTTCCTTCCCCTGTGGAGAATTCAATAGCATTTGTTAGGAGAAAATGTGATTCATGTATAAACCAGTAATTTGGCAAAATAAATAGGTTCCATTAGTTTTTAAAGACTGAAATTTTAGTCTTATCATGCAATAAGGATTATTAAATCAATATAGAGCTGTCTTCCAAGTTGGAATGGACTCATGGCACTAACAAAGTTTTCAGTCACAAATTAAAGTATGTAACTGTTTTTAATGCGAAAACTTCAAAGGTGACCTAGCTTTATATTTTCTGAAAAAGCTGTCCAATGCAATATTTTATGTCCTTTTAGCATCAACTATTATTTTTGAAATTCCCCTTTTATTTATTTTCATGTAATTGTGCTCTTTTCCTCATTATATAATTGCACATTCATTTATGAAAATCTGAAAAATACTGATCTATATAGGATAAAATATAAATCGCTGTTAACAGGAACGAACTCTGAGAACAGCTTGGTATACTTAATATCTGGGTTTTGTGACTGAAGTTATAAACTTCACAACTTCTAGACAAAGATAAAAATTTTACTGGACTTTATGTACAAAATAAAACATCTTAAGTATTATGGGCATACTTTGAATTTTCATAAAATACATGTTTTCATAATTACTTTTGTTCCCCATGAAATCTTCTTCGTGTAGCACCGAATCAGTATATTTATCTAAACACCTTTCTACTTTTAGGTTTGGTGGGCACTGGCTCTCAAATGAGACACGTTTCTGCTCTTGGAGGGAACTTCAGTTTGTTGAAAGATCAGAACCAGGTTATTTCAAAGCTGTATATTAGATATTATTCCAAATTGGGGGAAGATATGCAAAAGCTGAGCATATCTACATTTAGGTGACAGAAATGTTGCAATTATTAAAAATTGTTCTCATAACGTGGAGAAGGCTCAGAAATAAACTGTTTGCTTCTTGGGGTCACATGCCTGACCCAGTATGTCAAATTTGTCTGTGAGGATGGCAGGAAGCCGGGGTCAACCCCAATAAGCCCATTTATTGTTGTTTTCCAGAAACTAATGTAAATCTAGTTTCTCTGATTAACTTGCCATTGTTTGTTTACCAGAAACAAACTAAACCTCTGCTAAATATGTTTGAATGCATACATTTTAATACCCATTTTTCAGACTGTGAAATTTTAGTAGGTTCTACTGCCTGCATTTTCTGCTCTGTGAAGGAAGGCTTCTTTTTCTTATTTTCAACTTTGCATGTTTAGATGTTTGTGAAATGGTTGGTGCACAGCAGAGGCTAGAAATTTCCTCCGTCACCTCGGGTGGCCTCCTGTGTGATCTATCTCTCAGATGAATCTGGATTCTGTAACCACACATTATACTGTGACTTCTCTCTTCCCATTTCCTGGGGAAGAATTCCTTTTCTATTATCCCTCTTTTATGTCCCCATCTTCCTTCTCCTGGCAAGGCATAAATACACTGATTTTTACAGGGAGAAAGATTCACAACTAAGAACTCTTTCCTCAATATTTGTCAGTTTTCAGTCTATATACTGATGCAATAAAGCAGAATTCCATTTACTGAAAATTTCCCCAGATACTACATTTTCTCTAGTCTGCCTCTGAGCCATGGATTGTGGAATGAGCTGGAATAGTCTATGGGAGAAGAATGAGCCTGGGATTTGAAAGGTTATGTTTTCACACATTTCCCAAGTGTCTCTGTCCGCCATTTGAGAAGCAAAAAAAGAGTCATAGGTAAGAGCCAGGAGTGAGAAGGGAGGATTCCTAGTACTTTGGTGTCTGTTTATGCTCTGGAGTGGCACAGACATGCCCGGTTACTTTCTCTTGGAAACAATTCCAGCCAAATCGCCCCAGCCTGTCCATCTGGTGTTCGGCTCACCACAAAGACAAGAGCTTGGAATGGAAAATCTTTCATCAAATTTAGTTGGGTGGATGCTTGAGCAAAATCCTTGAGTGAAGTTTTCCTTTTCTTCCAGACTGATTCTTTGATTCCTGCAGATTCACTTTTTGTCAGTCACTATTATCTCGTCATAGTCCTCTCCCGTTTGCATTCCTCAGGACAATGAAGTAGGGGGAGAAAATGCAGTTACTTCATGGACGCAGGTTCTCCTCTCAGTGCGAATGTGGAAAATAGCACAGGAATTTACCTTTGATCCCAAACATGCGGTTGACCCTTTTGTAAGAATTTTACTTTTGAGAATTCCCAGTTTCATTCAGCCATTAACCCTGGAGGATCAGTGATATTTTCATAATCTAGAAACAGGATGGTGAAGTACCAGGGTTTAAATAAATGCAACATTATAGTTAGTTCAGTACTGGATCAGTACAGCTGCCTTCTGTCCCATGAGCATTTATTACTCTGTTGGGTTCCAGACTCAAGAGTAGAAGTGAAAAAAATGCAGTCTCTGTCCTCACGGAGCTTACTTCTCTAAAATGGAAATTTCCGGTTTCTAAGAAATCTAGAAATGGATCACTGATGTGAAAGGAAATATAAAATGTCAGAGTGCTTGGCTGAATAATGGACTCAGAAAGCCCAACTAGCTCTTCAGCCTTCGGCACCCAGCCCAGGATGGTTGGTGGCTGCCTCCCCACCAGTTTATTGATATGAATTATTAGCATCCACTGTCACAGCACCAGAAACAATGTGGTTTGGGGTAGTTACGATTATGAGAGTATCTTTAGATCACACTGAGCTTTTGTAATTAGAAGCTGCACAAATAATTAATGGATTCTATTTTTCAAGGCAGAAAGGCAGACTCAATTAGAGACCTAGATCTAGTTAGCCCAAGACAAAGGATTGATTAAAAATGTCATAGCCTAATATGAAGAAAAAAATCCAGATTTAGACTTGTAAGGACACAGATTTCCTATTTCCTTCATTCTTATTTCTGTGAAGCAGTCTATCAATAAAGGAAAAGTCACAAATGGATTGCCAGTTAGGGAACATTGTGGGGAGTAAGACAGAGACACTGTAGATAATATACCTGTCAGCCCTGCAAATGAATTCTCAATAATTGGCTTGAAAAATCTTCCCTCTAGGCAATCGATTTTAAGTTTTTTTCTCTATTTCTATAATTTTTGTTAGTGCATTAGAGTTATAAATAATAGTGGGATTCATTTTGATATTCATAAAAGCATATAACAGTTTTCTTCATTTTAAATTCTAGGACTTCCTTTTTCCCTCCTCTTCTCCCTCCTCATGTTCCCTTTCCGTATTCTATTGATCTTTCTTTCTTTTTTTATTTTTTATTGTTGCATTGCCATTTTATATAAAATTGAAATAAACTGTGGTGTACTCATACATGCAGTTTTGAATAACCTTCACTGTCATATCAACCTTGATTTGAATATTCGTTCCATCATTTATTAGCCAGACAGATACGGGCTTACTATCTAAATTTTCTGAATCCCATTTTCACCATCTGTAAAAGTTGGAAAATATTAGTAGTTTCATTAAATCATCGTTAGAAGGGTGAAACATTTTAAAACAGTAGTGTGTTTAAGGATTGTTAGTGTGGAGTCCAACATGTGGTACCTCCCCCCAAATGATGATGCTGACGATGATGATGGTGATGGGTTTTAATTTAATAATGCAGACGCATTCTCTAAGGCAGGTTTCTAGGGACCACATGTTCGGTTTTTCTCATGTTCATTTGCCTCCAGCATATGGGCCCCTAACTCTATTTCCTGAAGGTTACTTGGTCATAGTAACACTGTCACCAGATGTTGCTCCTGTGTGCTAAGGAGAACTGGGGCAACCGGACCTGTAATTGTTCTGAAAACACAGCTGTTTTCAAAGGACTTCTTTGACCAATTATGTTTCAGAAATTATTTCCATGATTTCTTCTATTTCAACTAGAATGCTAACCAACATAATTTGCTTTGAGTATAAACTTCAAATCACTGAGTGAATTAAACATGGCAGCTACACCAAAGCATATTAGAGTTAGAATAATTCCTGATTTGGCCTATCTTTAGGCAAGAATATATTTTAAAGATGCTTAAAATAAGGATATGTATGCATTCATATGCTATTATTTGGCGTTTCTAAGTTGCTAAGAAAATAACGCTCTTTTGTGGAAATGCTCATTGGCATGATTTGTGTTTACAGTATTCTTTGTGGCATTGACTGTCTCCTGAAGTATGACATATTTATTTACATGCAGGCTCTTTCTCCTTTGTTAAGAACAGCAATTCTTTTTAAAAGATGGCATTGATTTTTCCTTTAACATTTATATCCTAAGTTTCACAAAACTGATAAAATAATTTTAAAAACAGAGTTTTCAAGTCTGTCTTCCAGACTGATCTTTTCTCCTGCCTGTGTTTGTGGGGCAGGTTATAAGTAGGCTGGCCATTGTTCTAACAGTGACATGCTAATTGATGAATGTCTTAAAAGATTAAATCTTGAGATTTGTTTCTGATGAATTCCATGTATCCAGTACTCTCTATTATTCTATTGAAATACCCTTATTATTTGTAAAATGTTTACAATTTCTTCTTTGAGAAGAATACTTACAAATTATGGTTGATAATGCTCTCTTTCATTCTTCTACAAAAATTAACCAAGGCCTTTTCCACTAATTTTTCTCTGTCTTGTCTCTGATACATAAACAATACCTTTAACAAAATTTGGAAAATAGAATAAAGATTTGAATGAGGAATGACCCCATTGTTGGGCTTGGTTATGGCGGAAGATGAACTACAAATTGCTATCGACAATCTTGAGAACAGGGATTTTCTGATACTGTGGTTGGAAGAACCTAATGTTCCCACAAGGATGTAGTCCTATCTCTGACATCTATTATCTGGTGACATGGCTTAACCATCTTCTCCACTAGACTGAACATTTGGAAGAGGAAGGACCATGGCTAGTGCACTCACCACTGTATCTGGAGCACATAAGTGCTTAACAAATATAGCAAACATGTTCCATCTTCTTTAGCATTAGTCTGGTTAACAACTTTCCCCCCTAACTATACTCACAAAAATTTAATGAGAATCAAATTACTCAATATAATGAAAAATTTAAAGTCCTATGAAATTTTAAGCAGTTATCTTTAGGCCTGAGTTACATACTTTGTATATTTTACAAAGAAGTTAATTAAAACTTCTTTCTGTTTTCAGAAGGAAAGACTATTCCGAGGATCTCAATTAGTGCTGCCTGCTTTTAATGGGACCACTAATTTTAGTGGACTTAGATCACAAACATTGTAAGAAGCAAGCTCATGTTTAATTTATTCAATGCCTGTGGTTTTCTTTCCAGAGCTGATGGGGGCTGAGTAAGTATGAAATTATACTGTCGATAATAATTTTCCTTGTTCTTCTTGGCAGCACAATCAGGTTCTGGTGTTTGGGTTGTATTGTTGGCAACATTTTTCAATTAACATTTCATCCTCCCCCACAAAAAGCTCAACTTCTCACTGGCCCTGAACCCAGTGTTTCAGAGGGAAAATGTTCAGAGTCAAAGAAGGCCTCCCTTCTATTGATCTCCTGTTTGCCACGGCTTGTATACTTGGAAGAGACTTAGTTCGCAGAGGGCGCTGGAAGCCTCAGGGGTGTTTTTCTCCCCGACACTCTGCATTTGCTTTATTTATAGAGCTCACTGCTCTGATTTTGGAATTTGGCAGACATTGCTTTGCAAGCCTGGAAAAATTCGTTATGAAGGTCTTAGGAATAGGCAGACATGCGAACTCTGTGGGTCGATACTCATTTTTTGACCAGTTTTACTTTGATTAGAGAATCAGACTCAACACAGGTCAGGATGACTCGTCATGGGGTGGAATTTCAAATGCCTAAATTTCCAAAGCCAGAGTTCAGAGAATGCTGTTTTTGTAAATGACTTCTTCTGACTCAATGGAACAGCGCTGCTGGGGGAATAGGAGTTTCATCCCACGCTGTCAGCACTTAGATTCTGCTTTAGACTCCCTGACTGCAACACCCATTTGAAAGCGAAAGATTTAAGTCATGAAAATAGCAATTTTATCTAAAAACAATTGGTTTGCATCTCTTTTCCTCTGAATTTATTAAGAATTATCAATAGGGGATCAAAGAAGTGGCAGTTATTTATCCTTAGAATTTCTTCATGTCATCGTGGTCAGCAACAGAATGGTTTTGAATGGCCCAGCACCTTAGGACAGCATTGGTGGAAATGAAGGACGACAAACAGTGACCACCCCCCAGCAATGCCTTGCTTTGTCACAGTAGAAATTGTGATCCTAAAAATTAAGCCATAATTAAATATAATGGATAATAATCCTGACCTAAGGGAAGGCAGATGCTCTGGGTGAGTTAACATGCTGAAAATGGAGTTTGAATCCAGTGGGAGAGAAAAGGAACTAGGAGCAAATCACAAAACTCTTCACCTTTCCACAACACTTCTGAGTGACCGCCAATTTTTATACATCTTGTCTATTTTGGACTGAAAACCTTGTAAGATTGAACATGGTTATAATTCCTTCAGGAAGGTTAACTAATAGTTTGTATGGGGTGACTATTATAACTAACTAGTAACGGGCAGAGATTCAAACATCCCTTTGCATTCCAAGTTTAGTACCTCATCCACTCCACTTTGCCTACTCTGAAGAGAGCTGGTAAGTCAAATTCAGGAATACATCTCCAACATCTTGACCTTTAGCTTTTCTGGAACATAATTTAATTTACTACTTGTGCTATAGACAACTTCTTAAAGTTTAGAGAAGTGAAACACACTGTCAGATCTTTTGAATCTCCTTAACAGGACTCTTCTTTTTTTCATCCATAAAATGGATAGGGTGGACCCTACCCTGTGCTTTGGGATATTGGTTGCATGTTAGAACCACTGGGGAAATTTTATACCAATCTATACCCAGGAGCTATTCCCACAGATTCTGATTTAATTAGCCTAGGTAGACTTCCTTAGTTTTGAAGTTTCCAAGGTGATGCTAATGTACAACCAGGGGTGAGACCAGTCACTGTTCCCGCAGATCTGGGAAGGCTCTTCTATGTGTCTAAGAATCTTGCAAAGATTTATGCAATAACTCTGATGTTCCATTAGTTAATTAGAAGCAAAATCAAAGTTTATCATTTATTTTATAAAGACTGGGTTCCTTGCTAAAATTTGGATAAGATTCTCACTTAAGAGATTCTAGGAAGGGTAGAATTTTTCAGTGGATAATAAGTCACCCAGTTAAAACTCTCCTTCAACTTGGCTCTCCTTGCAAACTTCTTTCTGATGACCATCTGGCTAATCTAAAGAATTTCTGTACATGCCAGACGGTTTTCTCTGAGCACCATTGTCATTTAGGCATGGATGGATGGGGACTGGATTAAAGATGTGGAGCCAGGCAGGAAGGAGGTTTCAGTGAGTCTTTAGGAGCACATTGAGCCAAACGATGAACCGAAAGCCAAGGGTTCACACACATCCTCAGAACTCTTGGGCCAACCCTGGAGCTTCTTTTTATCCATCTGAACAGTCTGAATTCTGAATTCTCTAGGGAAATGACAACTTTCAAAGCAACCTTTGACAACTGCAGAAAACAAATGTTTAAAATATGAGCAAGTAAGCCAGAAAGAAAGGAAACAAGAAAGAGGAAAAAAAAAAAAACCCAAAATACAAAAAACCAAAAACTCCCAAGGAATGAGCTCTTGTGTTTGAAATGGCATAAAGAAAGATTGAGAGAGAAGCAGCTGACATTCAATTCCCAAGTGCCTGTTGTGGGGGCAGCACGGCTGGTGTGCAGGCCTAGGTGGTTTTGAGGACAGATTTTATATTTGCTAAAGAGTTAATAAGAATTTGTAGATGACAGTTTCAATTTTTCGTGAAAGCTTCCAAATGATTGAAGATGGAAAATACTGTGAGAAAGCCCAGAAAATTGCACTGAATCAAGATAAGCACAAAGCATATTTGATAGACAGAAATTCTTGAGAAATACCCTTTTCTAAGCACTTGTTCCTTAATCACTGGCTAAAGGTAGTAATGAACATTGCTGGTAATCTGGATCAAATGAAAAATGGGGGTTTAAAGATGGGGTCTTGGGAAGATGTAGAAAGAATCCTGTGCCATTGCTATTAGACTCCCACTTTAGCATCAGTTTCCAGAAAAGCAATATTCTTGGTCAGGCAATCTGTGGTAACTGTGTTGGTTTGTATTGCTTCCTATTTGTATTTTATTTTCTGAGGTTGAAAAATACTGGAAATTGTTCAGAGGTTATTTGAACAAAATTCTTTGTCTTTATCCATTAGACAACAAGTAATCAAAATCGCCAAAGAAAGTACTATGTGCTTAGTCCTTGACCGTGCAAGAACATAAATTGTATTTTGGCATAACACAAATAAAAACATAAAACATAAACCTGCATTTGGCAAATGAGAGGTTTGGGTAAAAACTAGCCCATCACTTCTTCCTATGACCTGCCAGCTAAGAAGGGTTCTGCATTTTTAAATGGTTGGAAAATAATTAAAGGAAAAATATTTCAAGGTGTTTGAAAATTATATGGAAATTCAAATTTCAGTGTCCTTGTGAAGTTTTATTGGAATGCATTTGCTCCCATTAATGTATGTGTTGTCGATGGCTGCTTCTGAGGCAGAACTGAGTTCTTATGACAGAGATCATCCGGCTGCAAGAACCTAAAGTATGTACTTTCTGGACTTTTATAGGAAATATTGAGCAAGGTTATCACTCCTCATCCCATGTGTATGAGTCATATGTACTTCAAACTGTAGTGAAATGAAGTGAGATTCTAACCTTGGAATCATTTTAATCTGAACTTTAGTTAATGACAGTGTTTCTGGCATAATATAGATTTTAATGGTCCAGATTGAATCCCTAGTTTATTTGTACATTCTTATCATTCTCGGGAAGAAGGTTAATCTGCAGACCTGAGGTCATTAAATTGTAGACAGAGTCCATTTTGGTATACTATGAAAAACTAGAATAAGGATTTTATTGCTTAAAAGTTGCTCTAAAATTTTCTAAATATAAGTATCAAGCAATTGTGTAGTATATAGGTAAATTTTTTCTTTTTTGTGTGTGTTTTAGAGCTTTGCTGAAAATGAAAACCTAAGACTTCTGGTCACTGAACTGAATCCTAAATTGTAAGAATAATCCAAACAGTCACGTACTTATATGACACATCCAAATTTTATCTAAACTTTTCCTATTTAAATTTCCTTTAAAAATATAAGGAAATCAACTTAATCTTGAGAATTTTATTTCAACATGGAAAATCCAATGTGCCAGGCATGTTTTAAAATTTGTATGATGTACCTAGGTGTCTGATGGCACACTGAGGAGTGAATCATTTGGGAAAGGATTTGGTTTTCGAGTTATTTCTTCAGATCATAACAAATGGTGTTAAAAACATAAAAAGTGCCCATGTCATTAGTTTGTTGCCACATTTCATATGAACATAGCTTCCTGATTTTCTTCTTTAGTTGTGTCTTAAAAATACAATCAGCTTTCTGTATCTGAGGGTTCCAAATCCATGGACTTAGCCACCCGAAGATCAAAATATTTGGAAAAAATTTGTGTCCATACTGAACATGCCCTGAACTTTTTTGTTATTGCCTAAACAATACAACACAACAATGTTTATGTAGAATTTATACTTTGTTATAGATATTGTAAGTAATCTAAAGATGGTTTAAAGTATATGAGAGGATGTATATGGGTTATGTGCAAATACTATGCCATTTTATATAAGGGACTTGAGCATTTGAGGATTTTGGGGTCCTGAGACCAATCTGCCATGGATACCAAGAGTTGCCTGTATTTCCTTGAACATTGTTGCACATACATGCAAACCATATTATATGAGGATTCTGTATTTGAGACTTGACTAAAATTATTTGTAATTCCAAAATAATACTTTGCATTTATTCAAAGGCTTGTGTGGACATGTGAAAGTAGTGAGAAATTGAAACTGCTCTATGTTCAGGGTCCCAGGTGAAACCAACAGGGCAGTGTTGTGTCTTCTGGTTGCACCTCATATATTGTGAACAAGTGTTCTTTCTGCAATTTATGTTTTGCAAGATTTGTTGCATTGTAGTGTTTTTGTTGGTGATTTAACTGTTTAAAATGACCCCAAGTACACTGTTAAAGTGCTGTCTAGTGTCCCTAATGCACCTTAAAGAGAAAGTATGTGTGTGAAATAAGCTTTGTTCAAACAGAAATTCAGGCACATACTATTGACCCTGAGTTCAATATTATTGAATCAACAACACACATTCGACAAGGTATCTTTAAACAGAAACACACATAAAAAATTTATATATTGAATAGTTGATTCAAAAGTTGAAACTTTTACTTTCTGTATTTCCATCATAAAAAGTAAACAATCTATTCCTTATTCACAATTGACGGAGTTATGTACATGTGCACAGATGGATTTATATGTGTGTATTTGAGTTTATGATTTGTGATGTCAATCCACACTAGATTATTTTTCATGACAAGTAAGAAAAAAAATTAAATAGGCATGAACAAAGCAATGAATTGAGAGAATTATCTGAATTAGAATTTATGTCTGATTCATCTGAGGTATATTTGAATTGCTAAAAACTGTACTTTAGAGATGCATCACCCTCTTGGTCGATTTTGTTGAATTTCTTAGCTAACACAAGAACACAGATGTGGTTCAAGTCTTCAAGGACTATCGAGTGACATTTTGGAAGGCCTGGAGAAAATTAACAGATCTTTCACAGTAGTAGTAGATAGTTTTGGTGTTGACTGTCTGAGTTCTTTGGGGAGTCTGCAAAGAGGAAAACACTTTAGCTGGAACTTGAAGAATAAGAAAAAATTTGATAGGAAAAGAAGTAGAGAAATAATGGGGATAAACAAGAGAAAAAATTTTAAAAAGGGTATAGAAGAGATAAATATGAAAAAAGAAGACAGTGAATGAATCAGTTTGGTTTAATTTATTCAAACATTACTTTAAATTATACTAATACTTAGTGTTTTTAAAAGGTTGTATTTGGATCATTTTGAGATTGATTTTGTCTCCACAAAATACAAATTTTGAAAACTAATCTCCAATCTGATGGTACTTAGAGGTGGCTCCTTTGGGGGGTGATTAGATCATGGAGATAGAGGGCTAATGAATAATAAGTGCTCTTAGAGGCCCCAGAGAGACCCCTGGCCATATTTCCCACGTGAAGTCACAGCAAGAACATAGCTGCCTGTGAGCAGGGCAGACCCACACCTGGTTTGAGATCTGTTGGTGAAGTTTATCCTAGGAGTTTATGGTGTTCTGTGGAGCAGCTCAAACAGACTCAGACACCTACCTACATAAACTAATGAATGAGTCATTAATTTAATTAAAAAGAAAAAAAAAACAGTATTTGACATTATGGACATGTTTCATGTCTGGATGGAAACCCATCTAGAACAGAATGATCTCTTCCCTTATTAGAACCTATCACATAGTGCTTCATGGGCAAGAACCCTGACAATGTCCCCTGGAGGCATGTAGGAAGGGCCTTCCCATGGACTGCTCAACAAGAAGACCTGTAAACAGAGGCCTCAGGTTAGGCCTGCATGGATGCCCAAGAGCATGGTTCCCAGGGTGGGGAGAGTGGGGCCCACACTCTTCCTCCTCCTGCCACTCCTTCCTGTCTCATTCCCTTTTCAATCCATGGGAGAACATTTAAATGCCTGCTTTCAGGTATTAGTTATATTCTGAATTTTGCATCTGAAATTCTTGCAAATTCAATTAGTGACTCCACCAGATTGAATCAAATGGAACTTTGTAAACTAATTTTTCTTAGTGAGATCAGTTGAACGTTTTCAGGAGAAATAGTAACCAAGAATGTTTGCTCATTTGTTTTGTAAGACATCCAGTTTCTATCATTAACCTGATAGAACTATAACTACCTGGGGTAAATAGTGAAATTATGTTTAGTAACTTTAGTGTACACTATACCACCAATTATAAAGTTATAAGAAGGTATAAAAAGATAATTTGTTTGCAAAAATACATATATATAATATAAATATGAATGTAAATAATTACCACCAAGTTCACAATAGTGGTAGTCTCATTGGACGGAGGGTAATGTGAGCAAAGAAAAGACTTCAACTGCCTTCTCTCTCTCTCTCTCTCTCTCTATATATATATATATAATATATATATATGCATATACATTTATAATTTTAATAATTTATGTAGTTGTCAGTACTTTGTATACTACATATGTAATATGACTACTAATACTAATTTAAGTATATTTATATATTTGATGCTGGGGATTGAACTCAGAATCTTGTGTATACTAAATTCATATTGTACCACTGAACTATACTCCCAGCCACCCAAAACCATATGTAATTTTTGGTAGAGGAGAGTCATTATGTAATTGCACATTGTTTTATGTTCAAAACATTTAAAAAATGTAAGATCGTCTTTTTTTTTCCAAGGGAGAAAATGAGAGATCAGAAAGAATTCAGAAAACGTAATGATGACTTTATGCAAATGACAGTTACAGTTTTCAACTCAGGAAAACAAGAGCAACTTGGTATATTCAGGAGACTTCCAGGAAGAGGGTGAGGAGTTCCCTACAGAATTAATATCTCTATGGGAAATAGCAAGGTTAAAAGTGTAATAGATATCAGAAGTTCTCCATTGATGAATGAAAGATATGCAATTAAGATGATATTTTGATATTAACAATTATGTTCAAGTTAGAATTTTTTAGGAGTTTTTAAAATACATTGTAAAATACATATGCTAATTAAGATATTTGTAGTCTAAAAATCAAAATAGAATATCATCAATATTTGAGTTTTCTAAATAAGTAATCATCTTTTTTATTTTATGAAAATTACTAGTGGTCATATTCAGTGACATACACTTGAATCAACTCAAATATACATGTATATGTATGTGTGCACATACATCCTTAAATTAAATGAAATATTATTATTCCTATGTTCTTAGCTGTGTTAATCTGAATTAAGTCTAAAACCCTATGCTTTTGTTCTAATAAGTTATGACTGATACTTTGTTCATTTAAACCTGAGTCAAATATTTAGTACATGGAGCAAGAATAAAATCATAAGACTTTTTTTTCTGAAACCAGAAATACATTTTAGGAAAAGAAAATGACATCTTATATAGCTTTAAATGGTATTTTCTGATGTCTAATCATATTGAGAATTTAATCAAATTAAGGATCGATCTGAAAGATAAGGCAATATCATTTGAAAGTTATTTTTTCCCTCCAAACCTAGGACATGTATTTGCTATACCCATGGCTCATTCAGCACACTTTGCTGGAATTGTACAAGAAGACTGGTTTCCACAGTCTGTAGGAATCTAAGTTTCTAATCCTCCATTATCTTCTAATGTCTACACCAACATTTTCATAGTTACTTACACAAGTCTCTTTGGAAAATAAATCTCACAAACACATCTGGAATTCCATTAGTTTTTATAATTATGGTTAACTCTATAGTTGGTATAACATTTTCAATAAGTAAAACATCTCTGTCGGCTATAACTTTGTGTATTATTTTTATACTTTTTATTAAGATTCTTGGCAATAATGTCATCCCATTTAGAATAAGTTACTTTTCACAGTATTTTCATCTTTATATTTTCCCAAATCTTTGTGACATTTAAAAAATAATATTATTATCCTGCAAACATTGTTTTCCCCTTTAAAACCCCAAATACTTTCAGGTAATGGCTACTTATAATATTTCTTTCATTTAACATCTGGATTTTAAGTGTTTAGATCATAAGATGGTATGCCTTCCCTCTCTATGTTACTGAGAACAGCACTGTGTAAAAGTCCATTTAAGGTTTTTGAGCATTTAATAATGCAGCTGGTGAAGGTGTGATGGTGACGATGGTGATGATGGTGGCGATGTTAAGAGACCAGAACACAGGCCTCAACACATCTGTAGTACCCGTTATGTTTGCTTTGTGGTTGCCATAGTCATCTTAGTCTCCTGAGTCATCCAATATACCAAGTTATTCTCATAAATACTACCTAAGTTGGATTTGAAAACTGTACTTAATCAACCAATATCATTTGTCAAATTTTAAGTAGTTAAAAAAATGAAAACTTGCCCTTAATACATTAAAAGACAGAATTATTGCCATCTTCTAGCAGGGCTCATGATATCCCTGAGCTGATAATTTTGTAGTGGAAATTACAGCCTAGAGACCACTAGTAGAATATCCTCAGCTAACTGGACAAAGACCAGCTTCTTTCCCCAGCCCTTCATCTGTCCTTGAACTGCCTATTTTGCTGTTTCATGTTCAAATTCCCAGGGAGTTATCTGACCTTGGAATTAAACACCCAGACGGCCACAGGTGGGTGCTTGGGTTGACCTTTCAAATAGTACTGCATTTTGTCAGAACTCTCAGTACAGAGAGTAAAGCATAATATCATGTTCCCAAGAGGATGCAATGTCACCATGTCTCTCCCAGTGAACAATAGGTGAAAGCTAATGCCTTTAGAGCAAACTCACCCAACCAACAACCTCTTAGAAAACGGGAAGAGACCAAACTGCTTACTTCTCAGTTGATGGCTTGATCTATTGGCTCTTTCTTTACAGAAAAACAAAAACTGAAGGGGAGGAAGATGATGAAGGAAGATGCCAAGAAGTAATAGAAGGAAGAAAATATTGTATTTCAAAAGGCAGGATTTTTAGATGCTTTAGAAATTTCTTTCTCATGCTTTTGTTATCCAGGATTATACACATACATTTGAGGTCATTTGTTATTCCACATTATTACTGCAAACTAAACTCACTCTGTCAGTCTAATAGTTGAATTAACTCAAATCATGATTTTCCACCATAATAAAATAAGAAAATTATGTTATCTAAGAGAGATTCATTGGCCTTGAACTAATGAACCATCTGTTCTTGGACAAATAATTTATATTGTGCCTCAGCTTACTCATCTAGCATAGATAATCTCTAGTTCCTCCTATTTCTATCAGCTTATGAGTTTATAAAGGTTTTTTTTTTTTAGAAAAAATGAAAAGAACACATTTTTCTTTTGCAAGACAGACCTTTAGTTATGCTTTTTATTGTCATAACTGCAGAATGAGACTTGGTTTTTGTCTCTGTCTTTGTTTTGAATTAGAGAAACAATGTTTTCAAAGATCAATTCTTCCTTCCATTTCCTTGCTGTATTTTTCCTTCTGTTGTTAGTTTTCCTTTCAATAGATGGTGCTCTTTTCTCAGAGACACGACTGATCTTATTTCCCATCAAAAGATCAGGAAAATTAGCTTTGCTCTTTAACAATCATTAATTAAAGAAATCAGACACAGAAGTAGAAAGAAAGTAGAAAGACTCAGTTGCATGCAATTTGCAGGACCCTGGTGATAAAAGCATAATGGGGAGACTGATAAATGATTTGAGAGCTGCATGCAAACCTGCAATATTTGCTGAGTAGGTGAAGCAAATATTGTAACTAAATATGATAATGCCATATTCACAGAGTACATATAACCCAAAGTGAGAGGAAAAACTCAAATCTGGAGTCATTTAAACTGTTGAAATATTTATCTACTTTAACAAAAGAAAATATATTAATATTCTACATTCACATGTAGAATTTAAAGAGACCCATCAGCGTCAACACAATCAACATCAATCTCGGTATTGAGAGCTTGTACACACTTTGCCAAACACACTTGGAGCATCTGGGCAAACAACATGACCACAAACTCCTTTGAAATAATTTCACTATATAAAGACCCTTTCTTTCTTTCCTTTTTTCCAAAGCACCTTATACAACTTTCTAATAATAGTCTCCAATGCAGATTTTTGCTGCTTTTAGTCACTTCAATTATGATAGCATTAAAAAATTGTTTTGTCCTGCAATTATTCTGAATCATCTTAGGTGTTCCAAATGTAATTTATCATTCCCCTAGCAGATCCGCAGTTAGCAACTGCAGACTGATTTAGGCGACACAACTGTCATGTTTGCTACAACAAAGTAACACTACCCTTACCTACCCAAAAGAGATGCCAGGAAAACGCCCTCTCCCTAATGTGGCCTCAGGATGGGAAGAAGAGGCACATAAAGGATACTATGACCAGGGAAAAGGGGTGGGGCTGCAGTACATCTTAAACCAGCAGGTGTAGGAAAGTTGGCAAGGTGCATCTCTTTAAAAAGTGAGAAGATTCGGCAACTTAATGAGGGGAAAACTAATCAGCATCCACCCCCATTATTCATAACTTTCTGTTTTCATAGTTCGTGCAAAGGGACAGACCATACATAGGACACGGGACCAAGAGCCCGGTTGTCTCAGTACAAGAGGGCTCTTCTAACACAGAGCCTCCCCTATCCCCGCCCCACACTTTTAGACCGTTAGCTGCTTTTATCAAAGGAACTTCTCTGCTTTTGGAATTTTGGACTCTTTCTTGATCAAGAGAGGGAAAAACTGAAAAGTAGTTTTGAAGACACAAACAGCACCACTCTGTTCACTGTCCTCCCTTCCCCTCCCGCCCTGCCACTCAAGTGTCCCTTTTTCAGTCTGCGCTCCAGCCGGAGCCTTCCTTACCTGACGATCACGTACATGACCAGGAAGTTTCCGAAAAGCCCCACCACGCACACGATGGAGTAGAGGGCCATGATGGTGATGGCCGTGATTATGGAAGGACTGCCGGACGGAGGGCACTGGCCGCCGCTCCCGCCCAGCTCCGTGCGGTTCGGACCGCATGGGTCAGACAGGTTGCCATCCAAGTGGGACAAGTTGACCCAGGAACCGGGGCTCGGTGCTGGGGAGCAACTCGGTGGCGCGAAGGGACCGGTGCAGTTGCTGGCGTTCACGGGGACGGCGCTGCTGTCCATGGTGCTGACGGCCTGCTGGGGACCAGGATGCGAGGTAACCCGGAGCACCGGGACTTTTCGGGCTCCACGCGCCTCCGCCGTTTCCTCTCGCCGCTGCCACAGCTCCAGCTATTTCTTACAGGGACCAACCCTGGCGGAACCAGAGGGGAGCGTCAGGCAGAAGGCAAAAAGCTGCATCTGACATTGTCCTCTGCTTGCTGCCCCCTCCCACTTTAGTAGTATACAGAGGCACGTCCCCAGCCCCACAGCGACCGGCGAGGGGAGGAGGGCTGTGTGGGATGCGGAGTGTGGAGAGGAGGGAGCAGAGAGGGGTGGATTTTGCGCAAAGCAATTCGGGGAGTCCAGCTCTCCGCTGGGCACTCCGCTCTGCAAGCACCTCTAACGTCTAAGCGGGGCGGCGACAAAATGGGAAAAAGGGAGTTATGGAGGCAGGCTGGGGAGAGAGCCGGAATTAGTCTCTCGGCAGCAGTAAAAGCATAAGAAAGGGGACTGACATCACTCCATTTTCCCAGCACCCGTTTCTCCCCTATAACCTGACAGGAAAAACACTGCCCTGCGCACCCCTAACAACCCTTACCGCCTACCTAAGCCTCAATGATCTTCCATTTCTACTGACCACTGCAATTATTCGGGTGGAGTCCCCGCTTTGGGGCAGGATTCCCCGCTTTTGACATCCTCATTGTATCAGTTCACCACGTCTGAAAACAGGATAACAGCGAGTCTCACATTTCCAACCTTACAGACCTGTCTGAAACAAGAGTGATCTTTTTTTCCCTAAAAAAGACATAAGAAACAAACTTTGTTGAGGAAACATGTTGCTGTTACCCCCAACTCCCCAATGTCTCTTAAAGTAGAAGTCTCTGATTTTGTCCTCCTCAGGAAGGGGCACAAGAATGGGTGACAAAACCCAGGTCCCCTAAAGGTAATGTTGATGCTCCACATCTTAAATCTCACAGACTTGTTTGGAGTTATCTATCCTTTATATTGCCAGACTTACTAGAGAGACACACGCTTCTAAGAAGAAGACTGATAAAATCCAACAAATCTGCCTCATTTCTGTGTTTGCTGGTGTGAAACTCCAGGAGGTGCTACATAGTGGGAACTGAAGTGGCCCAGAGCAAGCTCCTTCAGGGACACTAATAGATTTTCAGATTTATATCTCATTTCTAAGTCCACATGTGCTTCTATTTTAGAAATAAACTCATAATACAGTAGGAGTAAAGCATTTTATGAAGTTAATAGTCACTAATTCTGAACTAACTCTCATTCCTGCTTATTTTTGTCTTTGCACATATCTATGACTTTTAAACATAAACACTGGGAATAAATATCCCCAACTGGTTGTGGAGAGTAAATTGTACTCTTGTGGAGCAGGGAGGATGGAAGCTTGGAGGAACATTTAATTCCAGTATTATTTTTAGGCATTTATCTTGAAAACAGATAATGCATAGGTAAACTGTATTAATCATAGGTCACTTTGTCAATGTTCAGCAATATTTTTATCCTTTTTCATTGAAGGGTATAATTTCAGCAGTAAATTGTCTCAGAGATTTCCTAGAGACTAGTAGAAATATCTTATTCTCCTTTGAAGTAATGTATCCTTTCCCTTGCACTGAGCCTCTGTTCATGCATTCAAGTCCCTTAGGTCTTAGAACCAGTCTACACTGAACTTTGTGAGAAAGACAAACAGGCATCCTGCATCAAGCCCTGGCCTTGGAGTCAAATTACTTTGTGACACATATTTGTAATTTGGGGACTGTATAAATTTGAATATCTCAAGAGTGATAATTTTCTCATCAAAGTAGAAACTTGAATTTTAGGCTTCAACAAATATTCTCAACATAGATTGATGTCCTTCTATTGCTCTTTCTCATGGTTCACTGAGGATAATTATTATCCTTTTTTATTTTTTATCTTTTTTGGTGCTGGGGATTGAACTCAGGGTCTTGTACTTGCAAAGCAAATACTCTACCAACTGAGCTACATCCCCAGCTCTATCCTTTTATTTTTAAGGCAAATTTTTCTGAGCATTATTGTATGTCCTCCCTTAAATTATATTAATGTATATACCTCAGTATCTTCTAACCATTCAGTATACCATTTGAGAATGTGCAGAACAAATTTAATTTCTCTTTCAAATATGTGTATTAAGGTAGACTTGAGAAACCCAGAGAAGAACTATATAGAAATAATATATTAATACCATAAATGTATAGCATAAAAGACCCCAAATTCCAGCTTCTGTTATTTGTTTTCTTCATAACTGTACATTTTCTACTAGAGTGGTCTAAAATATTGTGAAAGCTCAAGTCTTTCATAAAGGAGGTGGACTGTAAATAAATGAGTCATTTAATTTCAATCATAATTATTTTCTCTAACCTGGATTCTTATGTCCTGAACTTTAATTCTCTGAACCTTAATAGTTTATCCATATAATAGGCTTTTTTTGTTAATGTTTCTTGCTTATTCCAGATGTTCTACCTGAAGCAAGAATTATTTATTATCTATCAGTCTAGATTTAACATTGGTGTCAAATCAATATCATAAACATGATTCATGAAAATAGTGAATTTCAAAGCAATCATCACGTGATGGATCCCAGAAAACTGCTAGGAATCACTCCTCTTCCTTGAGTTTCAGAATATACTGGCTTTTGTTATTCATGCATTTGCCATCTTCTTACACTTATTTTAATACCTTGACCCTGATTTTTTGAGTGTCTGTTTAATGAAACACGATTAACAACTATTAATGAGGAACAGAGAAATAGGTTCTCTGCACAAAACAATTGCAGTAGTTTGAAACCCAGAAAAAAAGGGGCATCTGAAGTTTTAGTGGAAGAATATGTTATGTATTTGTTTGAGGACATTTTCTGTTATCTCACATTTACATGTGTAGAGCTAATGAGAAGGCAATTGCAATATGATATTAATATTACCTTTAGTCACTGTATTGTTGCATTCAGTAAAGTGAAATAACTACTTTTTTCACTCACAAGGTAAAAATAAATAGACTTAAAAAAAAACAAAAAACATCCTCAACAACCTCCTCCTGATAAAGCTAAGAAGAATCTGGGATAGTGGACAAAAGCCCTGGACTTTACATCAAAAGGCAGTTTGGAATCCAGGCTCTACTCTGTACTTTCTTGTGACTTAAAACACTCCTGCTTGTTGATAGTTGATTCCTCTTCTTTAAAGCAAAACTGCGACAATCAACTATAAAGGGATTTTTTCAGGACTATAGTATATGAAAGAACTTAGCCTTTCCATTCTGTTTTTTTTTTTTTTTATGTTTTGTTGTATGTAGCCAGCAAATGATCAAAAAGAATTATTGGAAACATTAAATTACATTCAATGATAGAAAATTGACTTTAGGAATTATTTTAAGGACATGAAGGTGATATCCATGGATTCTACTCAATCAACTTATTTAGTAAAGTGTTTAAACAACTAGCTTAAGTAATCCTTAGGTCTAAATATCTTTCTTAAAATTTGGAGCCTCAGTTTTCATTTAGGTCTTGTTCTTCAACTTCCTCTTGTAGAGGTTTGCTGTTACCTAGTACACTCTCTTATCTCTTTATATTTAGATAAACAGTTGTCAGATTTTCCAATCTAGAGGTTTTTTTTTTTTTGGGGGGTGGGGTGGTCCTGTACTAGGGATTGAACCCAGGGGCACTTTACCACTGAGTACCATCCCCAGCCCTTTTTGTTTTTTATTTTGAGACAGTTTTGCTAAGTTGTCCAGGTTGGTCTTGAATCCTCCTGCCTCAGCTTCCTGAGTCATTGGGATTTTAGGTATGTGCCGCCATGCCCAGCATCTCTATCTCTGACTTTTATTTAAAGCCTCAGATCCTAAAACATAGAGTTAGACATGCACTTTCACTGGAAATGCAACACGTCCCAACTATTGTTACCTTCCTATCCCAAAATACCTTTCTTCATACTGTTGCTGTCCCCTAATTTTCCAAGCAAGAATCCTTGTAGGTGTCCTTGGCACTTCTAGGTAGGCAACATTGCATAATGGTCACCACAATAAACCCTAGTCCCATTTCTTGGTAAAATCCAGTTTTAACCATGAATGAGCAGTAAGAACATGGATAACTTAGTTAACTTGCTGATGGTCTTTTTAATCTTTAAAATATTGTTCAAAATATTAACAGGTGTTCAATGAGTTTTTGTTAATGAAGCATTTATAAGGGTCCTTAGCACATGTAAGGTGATAAAAATGTTTGTCAAATAAAGTAATTGACTGCGTTCACTCCCTTTTTATTCCAGGATTCAATCATGATCATCGATTCTGCCTTTTAAATTCCCTCTCATTCTTGGTATCACTTTTCTAGTTCAGGGTTTTAAAGTCCTTACAGAATTATGCAATAAGCTTTTAGGTGATTTATCTCCTTCTCCATATATGAGATTTCAAAAATGGAAGTCAGACTGTGCCATTGCTGGTCATTCTTGTTGACTCTCCACAATTTTCAGGGAGAAGTCGACTCTCCTGACATTGAATGCCCTTCATTACCAACCTTTCTAGCTGCATCTCTGGGTGTTCACTGTTTACATTTTGTTCTCTTAATGACTGAAGAGCTAATAGTTAATTCCTCACAAATACCTTACTGCTAGTAAAGAGTTTGCCAAGCCCTCTTGTCTGTTTTTGCTAATTTTTCTTTAGCCTACAGTAGATATTTAAGAAACATTCTCTGACTGACTATAAAGCATTGTTTCCTTTCATAATATAGCAGATCTTCAGTCAGTTCTGCAGCTACCAACTGGCAGGACAGTGGTGCAGACCCAGTGATTAGACATATGGGGCAGAAAATCTCAGAATCTAATGCACTTGTACCAAACACATAATTTCCTTTAGGTGTCTTTAGTAAAACAATAATTTAAAATTGCCTAAATGCCAGTATTTTTACATTAATATTGAGACTACCTTATATATTTTGAGAAAAAGGAAAAAGAAGCTTTATTGCTTTGCTAGCAAAGAGGAAATACAGGGAACTTCTGTCCCAAAGTTTATGATTCTGCTCATCAGCAGGAACAGGTGGCTTTTAAACAGGTGATTCAAAGGCTACATTCCAGGTTTTCTCTGGTGAAGTTGTAATTTACTTGTTAATTTGGTACCGAGATCTTCTGGTACCATCCCCAAAGTCTGGATTACTTCTTTCCTATGGTGAGTGTGTACTCAGAGACAGATAAATCTGCCTAAGATGGGGAAGAAAGGTAACCCTGTTTCCCCTGGTATTAGCAAAGGCAAGAGATTAAGGGGGAGCAGGGAAGGAGGAAGAGAAAGAAACATGTCCATTTAAAAAATAAGTTGCAGTGCCAGAGCAGCAAGTGCTACATTCAAAGCATAAAGTGGAACACTGTTACATTTCCCCACTGTCAATTTTTATATTCCATTTCTATGGAAAACAAACTGAAAGAGGGCGAAGTTGGGGAAAGTAACCCAAAGTCCTTGTTCTCTATCAGGTGGGGTGTGGATAATTAAGGGTACTCAGCATCAGAGAAGTTCAGAGGTCCATAGTGGCAGATGGACAAGGCATACATAGGGCAGGGATCTTGCTAAGACAACAACAAGCAAGACAACAAAGATTACTTTTTTTGTAAAAAATTAGCACAAGATCAATTAGTATTTCAGTCATTTTCTGAAAACCATGAAGACAGTAACTCGTAATCATATCAGTGGAAAACAGACCAAGTGTATTAATGTTGGAGGTAGAAAGATTTATAGGTCTGTGAGATCAGACTCAAATTAACTGAGGACAAATTTGCAACTCTAGAGTCTTTTATGATTATTATTATCAGGCACCCTCACACAAGAGCTCTTCCTCTATAGCCTCTAGTGTTACTTACTTTTGGTAGGGCTCACACAAGTGTACATCAGTGTCCATACAGGACTGTGCTTAGGCTATACTCTTCTGCCAAGTGTTTAAGACCAGGTTGGTCAAAACGGACCTTGTTCTTATCTACTCTTAAGAGTCAGCTGAGATTCCTCAGAGATTACTCTTGGGGATATGTGTGAAGCCTCTTGGGTCTTTTAGCTTTCTTGTACCAATGGGGCCATCTGCCAGGATGGGTCAGAGTCCTGCTAACAATTGGTGGCTCCTCTTTGAAGTATCAGGGGCATTTCTATCTCCAGTGACCTTCCTCTTTGCAGAATGTGCACTGGTTGGCTTCCTATTCTCTAGGGTCCTCTTGATCATTCTGATTAGCTTATTGGGTGACTCACCAGAGTTGCAGGGCCCGGAGAGGGCTCCTGTTGTTCTCTGGGTCCTGGCAGACTTTATAGAGCAGGGGCCAAAATGTTGACTGCTCTTCCCTTGGCTCTTTACTTCCTTGACTTTGGTCTCCAAATTTTTGGTTTTAAACATACTGTGGGCCAGTTTCACCAGTTTTAAAGTGAGAGAAACAGATTATTACTTTGATATCTATAATTTTACAGTTATCCCTTTTATTTGGTTGGGGTCAATAATTTTACTGTAAGTCAGGCTGTCCTATAGGTGATGACTTATTGTCTCAAATTAATTTAGGTTGTTTGATTAGAAGCAGTACCTCTGCAAAACACTATCAGGCAATAGTTATAAAATTTACAAGGAAAATACAAAATGAAATTAACAGAGCAAAAACATTCATTTTGTATAACAGAAAAATTATTTTATCATCTTAAATCTTTACTTAGTTATATATCATACCCCCTGTTTATTTTGAGATTACAGTGAGTTTTACAACAAAAATCAATCTTTTGAACACAACTTTAATGATCTGAAGTCTAACCTATTTTGGAACCATTCTAACATGAAGTAAGGTAGGAGGCAGAGTCTTATCTCAGGTAAGGTGGGGCTCTTGATAAGACAACATTACATCTAAAAAATGAGTCAAATAAAGGCTAGGAGAACTAATTTTAATTTTAATTTTCCTTTTGTGGAACAAGTGGCAAAATGCTTTCATATTTTACAATGTCACCTTTAGCATATCAGGCTCTCCTTACTACCTTCCAAAAGTACATTTAAATTCCAATTCCAGTGTGAAGAGTAGCACAGAATTGTACATTTAACTTAGGGACAACAGGTTATTTTATCCAGTTATAAAACATCAAATGACATGAATGAAAATCAACAAAAGTGGATATTTCTATACAAATTCAAGACTATTGCTACAGATAATTTTAGTTTGGAGAATATAAACTTGGCAAAGTACTCTCCCAAGCTTTACATTTAACTAAATTTAACTTTTAAAGTACAATTTAGAATCCAGAGTTTATGGTAAAAATAATCACAGGTCTGTCATGGGTTAGCAAAAACCAAAGAATAGCCTTAAGTCTCTTACACATTTAGGAAACAGTGTTAATGATCAGAAATGGACTTAGTCAAAGCAAACAGATATAAAACAAGTCTTCAAATGACAGTGTGACCCTTTTGTGTCACATACAATGTATAAAAGAGAGCACTTATTGGTTATCTTGCTGGTAAACTTTGCATACATATACCTAGTCACATATATTTAGGGTGTCAACTATATTGTTATAACCTAAATCACAGTTGTTTGTTTAACCAGTTACCAACTGATCATTTAAGTCTTTAAAACAGGTACAAACCCTAATTTCATTAAGACTTAGTTACCCCAAGTAATAAAACCTAACACATACAAATACAAGAAAGTTGTCTTGATAGAGAGGAGCAGATCAATGTTTCAGACTTTGCTTCATATCAGTACATTAAAGTTCAAATAACTTTAATTGACTGTACTAATTATAGCCAATTTAATCATAACCACAAACTTTTTGAGATTTACCTTCCGCAAAGCTTCTGTGACTTATTTAAACATTCACATCTTCTTTACACACTTAGTTTTGTCCTCTTTCATCTTGGACTTCAGCACAAGAATATTTATCAGACAGTATACTTTCTCATCCAGAAACATTTCTTTTACCTTCTAATTTCTCACACTAAATTATTTCCATACCTATAACTTTCTTTTATCTTTTTAAGTTTCAGACCCTTTCTTAGATTCATATTCTGAAATAATCCTTATGAATGTTATCTGTACAAACAATCTACCTAGCAAATTTCATCCCAGGAGAGGGATCAGACACTCTGGAATATACAAAAACTGTGTCTTAATCTTTTCTCTTCCAGGTGGCATTCAAGGGGTTGGAGCACAGAATATTTTTGAGCCTGACTTGTCTCCCTTATCATTATTGCAATGACACCAACTTTAAGTGAGTTCCCCACTGTCTGTTATACCCAGTGGTTCCTTTGGGGCCTTTTATTTTTTATTTTTACAGATTGCATTTTGATTCATTGTACACAAATGGGGTACATCAGTTTGTTTCTTTGGTTGTGCATGATGTAGATTCATACCATCCGTGTAATCATACATGCACATAGGGTAGTGATGTCTGTCTCCATCCACCATTTTTCTCACCACCCTCCCTCTCATTTCCCTCTACATAATCTAAAGTTCCTCCATTCTTCTCTCATCCTCCTACTCCCACCCCCATTATATATCATTCTCCATTTATCAGGGAAAACATTTGGCCTTTGGTTTTTTGGGATGGCTTATTTCACTTAGCATGATATTCTCCAATTCTATCCATTTATCTGCAAATGCCATAATATTATTCTTCTTTATGACTGAATAATATTCCCTTGTGTATATATGCCACAGTTTCTTTATCCATTCATCTGTTGAAGGGCATCTAGGTTGGTTCCACAATCTAGCTATTGTGAATTGAGCTGCTATAAACACTGATGTGGCTGCGTTACTGTAGTATGCTTATACTAGGTGAGACTACCTTTTTGAAATAGATTTCAAGAAATACAAACACCTGCTCACAGAGCTGTTGTTTGGATTAAACTGACAAAGGAATTTTGAATTTTTATTAGTTTTTGAATGTGAACATAAGAAAAACTCCTATAATAACCTGAAAATTACATAGATTTCTTGCGGCATGAAATCCACCCATTGCTTTGGATTATGTATTCCAGCCCTACTCTGCATCCATTTGCACGTGGACGCAGCTGTGCATAACTTTGCCTTGCTTTTCGTTTGCTCCATGATCACTTTCATATAGGAACAATGAAAGCAGCAAACATATTTTAATGTTTTTCACTCTGAATCCTTTTCATCTTCTTAGAATGTTTCTTCTATTTATAAAGATATCACATTAATTTGATATAGAAGTCTCTCAAACTTCTTTTTCAATCTCTGTATACATATACATGTGTATATATATATATATATATGTACATGCATAGATATGTATGTGTATATGTATGTACATATCCATGCATGCTGTATGTATATATCCATGCATGTACACACACACACACACACACACATATAGATATATATACATACATGTATATACTTAATATTTTATCCACAGGATTTGTAAAAAAGAAAGAGGTGATATATATATTATATATATTTATCTATGTACTTATAATATTTTTCCTAAAGGATATAAACATATATTTTGAGTGTGTACACACACACACACACACACACACACACACACACTTATTTATAAACAAAATGCATTTCCCAGTGGGAAAACTGCATGCAGCCTGGTACTGTGGTGCATGCCTATAATCCCAGCAGCTCAGGAGGCTGAGGAAGAAGGATCATGAGTTCAGAGCTAGCCTCAGCAACATAGTGAGACTCTAAGCAACTTATTGAGACCCTGTCTCAAAATAAATAAAAAAGGGCTGGGCATGTGGCTCAGTGGTTAAATGCCCCTGAGTTCAATCCCTGGTTTTAAAAATAAATAATCCAAAACCTGAGTGCATATATTTGGTTAATATTTTCTAGTCTTTTTTTTTTGTGTGTGTGTGTTTTGCTTGTAATTATACTTTTTTTCTACTCATTTTTATTGAAAGAGTAGAGGCAAACAGTAAGACTTTGGATTGAAGAAGCTCCCTTCTGAGCTCACTGTAGACAATACTCTCCTATTAAAAATTTAGCTTCTTAATGGAACATAGTCCTCTTCTGAATCCTTTAAAATTTTCTGGGCATTAAAAATGCTCTGAAATCCTAGTATCTACACAATGCCTGTCTCTTTATTTCCTTAATCAAATTAAGAACCTAACCAGCAAAACCCAGGATTTACACTTTGGAAGTATGTCAAAATGTCTTCTTAAATGTATGTTTACACAGAGGGGAGATTCACAGAAGCCAGCAGTATGTCAGGTATTACTGTACTCTTTAAGGAAACATTCTTGAGTGTGTTACAGGGGTGTGTGTTCTCTTTCAGATTTCCCAGCAGGAGGCTACAGACATCTATAATAGCCCTTAATATTCCTAGGAAACATCATTTGGAGGTATGCTTCCTTAAAATTACTGGCATGTCATTTAATTTAGCTGCAAGTCTTCATTCTGTGAGGGTAGAATTGGTTTCCTGAAATAATAAAAACTTCAAGTTTATTTATTGTGCTTATATATGATTTTATTTGGGATTTAAGAAATAATCAGACTGAGTTTGGAGATAAATCTTTTAAAAAATTGGCTTTAACATTTTAAGGTGAGTGGTTCTTGAAACAGCAAGTATTTCTAGAAATATACAAACTTACAATTAAAAGTTTGAAAGACAATTCTCATTTAGATATTCATGTTCTGGACTGCCTATTTTTTTTTTTAAAGGGAACATTTAACTTGCTATCATATTGCAGGTTATATTACCTTAGAAAATGTCAATTATAATTATATTCAAATGTCTTAAGGGAAGATAAAAGCCCCAAGGAGGCACCTTTTAATGTGTGAATAGATACTTGGGCTCAGCAAAGCCTATGGAGGAAATGCAAAGATCCCTGTGGGAGAAGGGGACCTTAAGCTGGCCACAGGAGGTGGTGATGTTGTTAAGAAACATTGAGAGGTCACAGGTGTGTGATCATAGATACTTGTTGCTGTTTGACTGACTGAGCAGCTGACTTAGTGGACTGTGAGCGGTGAGAAGATCAGGGACAGAAGCACATCATATAATAACAGAACTCCTTCCCTTAGATGGTCTGATTTGAATTTTCTGTTGAATACAAATAATTTTGTTCCCATTTTCTAATTCAGAGATCGATGCCCCAATTATTTCCACAACTTAATAGTCACTTGTATGGAAAATAGCCAAATGGCGACTTGAGGAAGTTAGATATGTACGGGGACACTTCACAACACTTCAGACTTCTTTCCTTCTTCCCATCTCACAATTTATGAGTATGAATGACACCTATTCTTTGGAATCAACTGTTTCACACTGTGTATTGGCTGCTCTGCCAGGAAAAACCCAGTTGCGCTATAAGTCTTCTAAGCAGGTGTGTAAACTGTCTCTACGAGAAGTTGGAAAGAATGACTCAGAGACTGTTCGGTTTAGCCACTAGAGTCTACCATGATCCCAGGCTCCTCTGGGCAACAGTGCCATTAACAGCCCAGAAGAGACGTGGTCCATCCTAATCACTTGGTTATATACATGCCAAAGCTATGACTGAGGCAATTCTGAGGTAGGTTTTAGCTGTGATAAATGAATAATATCCACACATTGATTTATTTAATGAATATTGATTGGGTATCAGCCATGTGCTAGGCTCCAGCATCAGGTATTCGGTTAAATGAATATGACAAAGTCTCTGCTTTCGTGGCACTTATGTTGTAAAGAAAGGGAGGGAAGAGAGATGGAGAGAGAAACAGAAAGACAAGCAGGGAGAAGGCCAGAGAGAAGAAAAATTAGTTTGTGATATAGTATCAGGTGGTAATAAGAGCTAGGGAGGAAAACAGGCAAGTTTTGCATCACGATTGGATTGATAGCCCAATGAGGCACTAAACTAAGAGGTGTACTGGGATATTTGCATTTGGTTGTATAAATGAGATCATAGCCATGAAAGAAATAAGTTCCAACCATATTTTTATTTCCAGATACAATTAATAATGGTTGGGGTTTTTTTGTTTCTGAAGAATCTTTTTCTGCCTGTTTGGCTGGTCAGCTGATTTCCAGTTGAAAATCTGCAGCAGACTCAAGCTCTTTCTCCATTGTGTGTTAGAGTACTATCATCTGGAAGGACCCAAGTGTGTTTTGCTTTCACAGGTGGACCTTTGAGGGACATTATCCAAGCCTCAATTGATTTCTAAGTTGTAGAAGAATCTACCTATGCCAACTTGCAATATTACAATTTTTAGAACCTACTTTTTGGAATTTATGCTCATGTATGTGAAAACCAGAGTTCTAATTATCTTGTTTCCATCTGGCTATCCAGTTAGCTCCATTCCATGGACAAAAATGTCATCATTTTCCTTTAGACTTGAGATATCATCTTTTTTTCTATTATATATACTAGCCATCTTCAGGGACATTATAAGTCGATAGAGGAAATCTGCAATATCTTAATGACCCACTGATTCCTGAACAATATGAGAAACAAGGGAAGAAAATGCTCCAAACAAATCTAGATGTTACATCAATAAAATCCAACGACAGCATGGCAGAAGAAATGACAGAAAGGGAGTTCAGAATGTACATGTACATGGAACCAAATTGATTTCTAAGTTCTTTTTCTGTTCCATTCATCTAAAATTCCGTTGTTGAGACTCCTAGTGTACTTCCATAACTATCACAACCATCCACTTCTCCACTTCTTTTTAATATTTTTGTTTGTTTTTTTCAAATTAACTTTATGGATGATTTGTGTAGTTTCAGAAAAGAAAACCTCACAGTTTTTCAGTGGTATTGTATTAACCATCTAAATTACCTTAGGGAAAGCAGATATATTTATAATGTTAGTTCTTCCTAAGTACATGGCATATATTTTCATTTGTTTGAATTTACTTTTGTGTCATTGAAGAGTGTTTCACAGATTTTCTCTTAATGGTGTGGCCTAGTCTTATTAGGATTTAGCCTAGAAGTTTTATATAATTATAATTATAGTAATAATAGTGATTATTATTATTATTATATATTTGATATTGTAAATATGGTTTCTTTTCCATTATAACTTCTACACGTGTATATGCAGGATATTGCTTTTTTATGTCAACATTTTGTACCCTGTAACTTTATTCAACTTCCTTATTATTATTCATGGCAATTTTTTTATTTTATAGTATTTCAATTTGTGGTTATGTATTTGGAGTGTAGCAGTGAAATTGCTTCACTTTAAAATTAAAAATTCCATAAAACTCTTTAGAAATGCATATTCAACAGAAACGATAGGACATCTGTGCTCAATGAGCCTCACAGTAATTTATCCAAGGCCATACCTTGGCTGAATCTCTGCTTAGCTGAGCTATTTTACAAATTCAACATAAGCAAATTATAAATCGCCTTACCTTGAAAAGTCATTAAATTTTCTTTAAGACATTATATAGATATAGTTTTAAAATATATGATCTTGTATGTAGAATTTATTTGTTCCACTCATTATTGGTATGCATTTCTCTATGGTTCTTGATCTTCATTTTTCTTGACAACCATGAGCCTGCCCAGCATTTTGTCCATAGTAAGAAATTCCTTAAACATCAAATTATGTTTTTCTTTCTCATTATATTTAGAAGTCTTCACATCTTAAATAGAAGTTGTTTCAGTGACCTACAAAGTCCTCCAAGATCTGTGCCTTGAGTTATTCCCTCCACTCTTCCTTTACCCACCCCCCATTTCCTCCACATTGTCTCATGGTCTTTGCACTTGAATTACTTACTCACGTGTCTCTGTGGCTCACAGCTTCACCCACTGAACATGTTGTCAATTGGATCAGATTGGTCAATGAGCCCATTCCTGACCATTCTTCCTGTGTAGCATCCACACTATGGTGGAAGCATCATGTCCCTGAATCTTATCCTTGCCTGTGTCTACACCCTTTATAGTACAGTTCTCTCCCAGTGGGTAGGGTGACTGGCCCTGTTATTTAATTCTAGGTTCATCAATATCATCATCTTTGGCCAATAGAATGAGTTGTAAATGACAGAGTGCCAGGTGCAATGTGAAGTCTCAAGAACTCTTGGCAGTTTCTGTATGTACTCTGACCTTTTCCAAGGCTCTGAGAACCGCTGGGACCAGCCTGCTGGAGTTGGAGACTTGTGGGTTAGAGCATAGCAGCCCCATCACCTTAGCTGAGGTCAGCTTTGATTGAACCACAGTCAGTCAACCTCAGTCAAAATAAGGTTATTGACTGTTCTGGGAAACTTTTACTGGTATATTCTTTGTTTTCTGCCTTATAATATTCAAGGCAGGAATTTTCTCTGGTATGAAATTATTTTAATAATTTATTGGACAAACACATTCACAAATTCATTCTGTAAGTTTTGCCAACTTGTGTTAATTCTTTTGGGCACTTGGGGAATAGACTTTTTCAAACAATTAAAAAAATTTTTTGGTTGTATATAGACACAATGTCTTTATTTATTTAATTTTATGTGGTGCTGAGCCTCGAACTCAGAACCTCACATGTGCGAGGCAAGCACTCTACCACTGAGCTACAGCCCCAGCCCCAATAAAACAATTTATTCTCTGTCACACAGAAGAAAATACAAATCATTTAAATTAAATTCTCCTTAGAATTTTCTATATTACTTTTTGGAAGTTTTTTCACTGCAACTCATTGGTACTTCACACTTAGTCTCCTTCATTATTATTGCTCTCTTGATTATTAGCTCAATAAAAAAAGGGAAATCAAAATGTTTGAGACTCAAGTTTAATGTCTACTTGTAAACTGCTCTTTCTTACTTTTGCAAATCTAAATCAAGAACATTGAGCAATATATATTACAAAAAAGTATTCACATGTTATAGACTGAATGTTTGTTCCTATTCATGTGTTGAAATCTACTCCCCAGTGTGATGATCCCTAGAGATGGAGCCTTCGAAGGTAATTAGGTCATGAGGTTGAGTTCTCATGATCAGATTAGTGTCCTGAGAAGAGGAGACGGAAGAGGGCTTCCTTCCCTGCTCTGTGCCATGTGAAGATCAGCATGAAGATGGCCATCTGTCAGCTGGGAAGAGGGCCCTCACCAGAACCTGACGGTGCTGGCAATCTGATGTCAGACTTCCAGCTTGCAGAACTGTGAGAAATAAATTTTTATTTTTAAAACACCCAATCCATGCTGCTCTGTTGTAGTAATCCAAACTAACTTAGGTACTATATTTCACTAACTTTTAGAAAATATTTCATAGACCTTATTTTTATTACCAAATGATGTTAAAAATTAATACAGTAAAGAGAAAAATATTTTGGTGCATATTAATTAGGATAGTGAGTTTTGCTGTGACCATGCATATAATACAGTTTGATCAATTTCACTTCCAATTTCTCTTCTTACGCTCTTCTCCCACCCCTCCCCATCACTTTCTTCTGCCCTCTTAGTTTCCCTTCTACATTCAAGATATCCTTCTTTCCCCTTCTTTCTCCTCTAGCTTCCACATATCGGAGGAAGCTTGTCTTTCTCAGTCTGGCTTATTTCACTTAACACGATGCTCTCTAGTTCCATCCACTTTCCTGCAAATGGTGTAATTTCATTTTTATTCATGGTTGAATAAAAATCTACTGTGTAGATACCCACTTTTTAAAATCCATTCATACATCTCGACTGATTCCTTAACTTGAGTCTTGTGAATTATAGGTATGCATGTATCTCTAAAAGATGCTGACTTTAATTTTTTTGGATAAATAACATGAAGTGGTATAGCTGATCATATGGTATCTCTTCCTAGTTTTTTGAAAGACCTACATGGTAATATCCATGGTAGTTGCACTAATTTGCATTTCCACCAAGGGGGAATAAGAGTTCCTCTTTCCTGCATTCTTGAAATGATAAATTGTATTTTAATGATTGCCACTCTGACTGGAGTGACATAGAACCTCAGTGTACTTTAGAGTTCTGATGGCTAAAACTATAGAACATTTCCTTTCATATAACTGTTGATCATTTATTCAGTTCATTTTCCCATTTATTGAATGGGTTACTTGGTTTTTTGGTGTTGAGTTTTTTAAGATCTTTATATATTCTGGATGTGAATTCTTTGTTGGAGGAGTAGCTGATGAGAGATTTTTCTCATATTCTGTAGACTTTCCACATTGTTGTTTCCTTTGCTGTGCAGAAACTCAGAAAAACAAAACAAAACATTTTACTGTATGTGTGTGTGTGTGTGTGTGTGTGCACACATGCGTGCATGCACTAGAGATTGAACCCAGGGTCTCAAACATGTTAGGAAGTGCTCTATCACTGAGCCACATTTCCAGCCCAGGAAAAATAATTTTTTAAAATTGATCAAAATGGATAACAGAGCAATCATGAGAAAAAAATTTTCCTTTGTATCTGGGACTCCAGTCTAAGGGTACACACGGATGTGAAAATGTACACTATTTGCCACTTTGAGCCTTTGGAGAGATAATAAGTTAAGAATGCTCTGAAAATAAGATGTCCCCACAAAGGCCACTATTCTGCCCAAACTGGGAACTCTGAAAGTTTTTATTTTCGGTAAATCTGCCCAACAGCTCTTAGGGTACAGATGCATCCAATCATCATTCAGAACAAAGGCTGATGATCCATCTACTATTCCTTTCTGAGAAATAATTCTTAATAATTTATGTTATGGAAAATTTTCATCATGACAATAATTAGAAGACAAAGTCTTACTTCTGCTGAGTCTTCCCCATTTGAGATTATTTCAGAAGTTTGTTAGCTATTCAAATCACTTATTAAAAACCCTAGCATGCTGCATTTCTATTATTTAGCTCATAGTAAGCCTTTTGTTGAAGTTATTAGGTTGCAAATACTCAATTCCATTGGACGCATCACCAATTATTTGTTAAAGTAATTGCTAAAAGTGCAATTAGTTCTGTCCTTCATTTGTATTCTGGAGGTCTTTAGATTCCATGATCTATGGGCTAGAATTGAAATGAGAAGTTTTTACATTTGGAAGAGGAAGTTCAATAAGAAATTATTTGGTTGAGACTTGAAGCATTACTTGAATTCTTTGGAAGATTGACTCATCTTGACTCTCAAGTATGATTCTTTTTAGTTGTAAATAACATTTTTTCATGTTTGAATGAAACCTCTGCAGCTTTTCTGCAAACAATTCTGTGACACAATTTCAATAGTGCCATCTGTATTCATAGTCCATCTGCAAAAGAAATAAACAAATGGGGCTGTTTTGTTCTCTATTCTGATAGCTGCCAAGATGATTTTTTTTATTGAGAAGAAAATATTCTGAAAGAGTCTACATGAGAGTGAAAGGGAAAACTTAAAAATTGTTTTAAAGGTTATTGTGGTCATCGTACAGCAGGACTCAGTTAATTGAGACATATATATTCATTCTATTGAAATTACTAGGGCCTAAATTCTTTGCGTGTGTAGCCCTGTGTGAATTCAGATACATGTACACAGTGAATGTGCAGTTATGAGGAAAAGTTTACACTGAAAGACAACATTTTTAAATGAAACCTTTTATCTGTTAAAGCTTTCCTATCTTTTTCTTGTGTCCTTGGCTTCTTCTTCTTTTTTTTTTTTAATTAGTTTCTATAGCCAGGAGTCCTAGATTTCTTTATAAGTCATCCAAGCTCCCAAATGTATGATATAATAGGGAAGTAACCAAAGAAACTCTGAATTGACTTCTATAAAACCATAATTGGGCATAAATAGCACTTATTCCATAGCAACACTGAGAAAATTATCATTTGACTCTCAAAAGTTGTGATTACTATTGTGCTTACTGCTTCTTATTTGTCTGCTCCTCTATCACAGGGACCAGGTAGAGTGTATAATATTCAAGAGAGAAATGCCAAGTAGCCCTTTCAACTAATTCAGTAGAAAAGATTTCTACAACCAAAGAAATCAACCTCATCTGGCCTACGCTATCTTAGTCATGTTCACCAATGTGAGAGGATATCAGAGTTCTATGGGCCAAGCTTCCAGGAAAGGTTTCGATGGGATCTGTTTTAGACAGCTTTTTGACTCGTGTGACTAAAAGACTTGACCAGCACAACTGTAGAGGAGGAAAAGTTTATTTGGGGGCTCATGGTTTCAGAGGTCTCAGTCCATAGACTTCATTCCTTGGGGTTCAAGGTGAGGTAGAATATCATAGTGAAGGAGTGTGGTGAAGGGAAGCAGCTCACGATGATCAGAAGCAGAGAGAGAGGAGACTCCACTCGACAGATTCACAATATACGTACCCCAAACCACACCACCAATGCCTTCTCCAGCCACACCCCACCTGCCTTTAGTTACCACTCAATTAACCCCATTAGGTGATTAATTCACTGATTGGGGCGAGACTTGTAATCCAATCATTTCTTCTCTGAACTTGCTTGCATTGTCTCACACATGAGATTTTGGGGGACACCTCACATCCAAATCAAAACAGGATCCAAGGCCTGGTCCTTCTCATACCATGGCATTTATTGCATACAACAATCACAAGAACAGGGGGTGCAATTACATGGAGAGCAGGAGCCCTTTTCTACCAACTTAGCATCCCAGTTCTGCCATATTCAATGGACTGAATTCTCTTGTTAGGAGGAGAAAGAGGCCATTCATTCAGGCAAAGTCATCCTTGAACCCTGAACAGAGAGGCCAGACTGTGCTGTGCTTGCTTTCCTCTTCCCAGTGTGCTTACAAGGCTGACCTGATGCAAGCTTGCAATATTGTGACAGATCTCACTGCCTCTAAGCTCTGTGAAGTTTTCTCCAAATGAATCTGGAGGACTTTCCAGCTTTGCTGCTGATGGATTTAGTCCCTGCCACTCTCTTTATGGGAAAAAAATAGAGGAATTTGTTGGGGAGGGGGAAGCTTGAACAACATCAAATGCATCTACTGTGATGGGCCAAAGACAATTTTGCCAACGTTTTGAAGTTAAAATACTAGGTGTTACCAGATGCATCGGATACACTTGTAATCCTGGCAGTTTGGGAGACTGAGGCAGGAAGATCCCAAGTTTAAAGCCAGCCTCAGCAACTTAGCAAGGCCCTAAGCAACTTAGTGAGACCCTGTCGCAAAATAAAAAAAAAAAAATAAAAAACTTTAAAAAGGGCTGGTGATGTGGCTCAGTGGTTAAGCATTCCTGGCACACACACAACACAATGTAGTAGTCTATGCTCAGAGATGAGATTTAAAGTGTCTTAGAGTAATTTGACCTTTGACTGTGAAGCATTTCTGCTCACAACAGTTACTAGGAACACTCTGCGGAAGGAATGACCTTCCTAAGTAGAGAAGAACTGTTCTTAATATACGAATGGCTGTCGTTTACTAAAATTGATCATCCCAGGACTGTCTACATTCATTTAATCCTCATAACAATGCTATGAGGTAAATATTATTTTATTCATAATTTATAGGTGGAAAACTGAGATGAAAGATAAATTGCCAAGTTCGTAAAATTGGGTATCAACTCTCAGTTGGGAGGTCTGGTTTCTAGCCCACGTTCTTAACCACTTTCCTCCATGGGAGCTCATTATGGTCCATCTGGAGGAGCGTTGACACTGGACTTGGACAAGCTGGGCTTAAACCCCAGATATGACCCTTCCCAGTTGTGTGTCCTAGCATGAGGTGTCTGACTTCCACAAGCCTGTGTCCTTATCTGTAAAATTAAGAAAATATTGTACCCTCACAGTGTTTGGAAAGAATGAAATCAGATATGCTCAGTGCACTTCCTGAACAGAAATTGTTAAATTAAAAAATAGCCCCTTCATCAAATTTCATGATTTTTTATTCAATAGTAAGACAAATTTCTTGACTTCCTTCTTGCAGAGAGATGTTCTTATTCTTTTGTCTGTGTTATTCTCCACTTATTAGTATCTCATCCATATGTGGGAGAAGGACCAAAGAATTCTTTTATTTGCGAAAAATATCCCACAGGCATGGTCCTTTTCGTACTAACACTGCAGAAAAAATATTTTTTGAAGATAAAACTGAGGTCACACCCTGAGTTTTTGACCTGATAGTGCTCAGTTTTATGTAGTCAGCAAGAGAACATTTTCACAGTGCCATACATCACCTGAATGACTGTATTTTACAAGAATCTTTGTTATAAACCATTTCTTCTTATTAAATGGAAAGAATATTTTGGTTGGATAATTGCTTTGTAAAACTGCATTGCTACTAATGAATTTTTGCAATAGGTGGTTTGCAGAAATAGTGATACCAGGATGGATTTCCACCTGATTTTCGAGACTGTGAACTTCCATGAAGATTGCTTTTTGCATGATGTGAGGCAGCTTTGATTCTTATTTATTTATAAACCCCAAATTGTACCATGGAAAATTATCCAATTCTAATTTTATTTTATTTATTTTATTATTTTATTTATTATTTTATTATTATTTATTTTTTATTTTATTTTAGGAAGAAGGGGGAGGAAAGATATATAAGCATACTAAAAAAATCACCTGTCTTTATGAATTCCTTCCTTGACCTCATGTCTTCCCCTGTTTATTCAGTTGACTATTTAATGTCTATTTTCAAAACTCCTAGGCACCCCAAGCTTGATAGGCACCAAATTGAACTGATTTCTTCTCTGAAACACCTTCCTCCTTTAGTAATTTCCTAAATCAGTAAGTGACATCATTGTTCACTTAGTTGCTCAATCAGAAACATTGAAGAGCTGAGCTGGTTCTCCCACTTACCCCCACACACCCACCCATAAAGGAAACGATCCAAAATCATGCTCACGTGCCCTTCTTCCTGTCACCCCCACCTGCCCCACGCCCTCCACTGCCACTCCCCTCCAGACTCCCACATGTCTGCACACTGACACCTTGGCTTCCACTCTTGCTGTCATCCAATGCGGTGTCTACTGGGAACACACCTGCCATCCTGCTGCTGGGCCCTGCTTTAAATTCCCCAGTGACTGTGGTACTCTGACCCTTGGACTGTGTGACTTTCCAAACTCATCCCTTTCTCTTCAGTCACAGTGACGTTGCTTCATTTCTAGAAAGTACCAGTCCTTGTCTCACTCTCAGGACACAAACAGATCTCTCTGCCTACTCTCCTTTGTGCTCTTCCTGTGACTAGTTCTTTTCATTCAGCAGGTGACTTTATATGTACTATCATTGATAGGATTTCCATATATTTACAAAATCCATTGTCCTTTTATTCTCTAATATAGCCCCTTATTAATTTTCTTGAAAGAAATGAACACAATTTGTGTCATACACTTACTCATCTTCCACTTGTATTACCTAGATCATTAGCATAGAGATCATATACTTCATTAGCATAGAGACTACTATTTTTTGTTTCAGGCATTATATACTTGGTGGTCTTACCCAGCAACTTGACATAGTAGAGGCTCAATAAACATTTACTAAATAATACATGAGTTAAATGGAGTGGAAAATTGTTTTGAGATACAGTGAGTGCCAGCATTCCTTTGGGCAGAGGAAAATAAAGAACAAATACAGTTGTAGAGTTTGGGACATGGTTTATGAGTTCCCAAGGTTTACATTTATTAAAACCCCTATGAACTTCAATCCAAGTACAATATGAAGTCCATAAAGAAGCAGTAAAAAGGAAACACAACTGAGCACTGCTCATATTCTCTGATCCTCCAGTGATTCCCAGAGTGATTCTCTATATGGTTCTCAGGGCAGAAAAAGACATCCATAATAAAATGAGGGCTTTCCGGGCCCTACATTGGGTGAAATGTCCTCCCTTTGATATTGCCAATGGAAGATTAACAGACTATAGGAGTTTAGGAAGTAGAAGTAGAGGCAGATTAAGATGGCTTTCATTGGAGAAATACTTCTTCCCTTTGTTGTACATGGAGAAAAATACCAAGGAAATGTTAAGTCTTATCATTCTTACTAATCACTCAGCTTCTTTCACCAATAATTAAATATTTGGGCAGAATCAGGGTATACTAAGTCAAATTTGGCTTTTTTTTAAAACTCAGGTTTAGCATTTTGCAAATTTAAAACTTCAATCTGGGAACTTCTGTTTCCAGTAGAAATGTACTAATAGGAACTAGACCTTTGTTTTTTGTTGTTGTTGTTGTTTTTTTTTTAAACAAAACTAAAAACATATGAGGGCAGTTTTGAAGATTTTGGACATCAGGTAGTGATTCTTGGGAGGCTGGAAGCACACAGGGGGATGCTGAACATTGTCCCAGCTTCCTGCTGGGAACACCTAGGCTGCAACACAGGGAGGTAAAATCCATACAGAACCTACTGGTCTCCTTTGATGGAGGAAAGTGGCTTGAGTTGGCAGGACAGAGTGCCTGAGAAGAGGGCAAGGCTTACGGAGAGAGTCACATGGTCCTCCCTTGAGTCTTCAGGTGCATACTGATAAGCACATGCATGCAAATTGTCTGAGGACAGATGAAGAGCCACCTGAAAGAATTTGAGCAAGCAGTACTTGAAAGAGGGTTGAGAATAGCTTCTAGTCCACCAGAGTGGAAGATCTCATGATTCCCAGGGCGTTAGAGAAGTATATGAGTCTTTTATCTCAGTGGTGGGGGAAATTAACCTTAGACTAAATGCTGCTCTGGTCCTGCCTAAGAAAGCTGAAAAACAAGGTCCAAGAGGATTATACTATTTTTAAGTAACTTGTGATTGTCCCAGAAAAGAGGTTAACAATGATCAGAGAAATACAAAAGTATTCTGCTTTTAACAAGGTGAAATTCATAATGTTGAACATTACCAAGCATTTCAAAAGAGTGGCAAAATAGGATCCATTATGAAGAGAGAATTGAATCAATCGAAGCCAATGCAAAGTAACACACACGATAGAATTAGCAGACAGGGATGTTAAAATAGTTAATGTAATTATAATCCATGTGTTCAAGAAGTGAGGGGGAAAGATGGAGAATATTAGGGAGAGACATGGAAAAAATATGTCCCTGTATCAATTTCTTGAGATGAAAAACTTAAAGGAATGAAGTATCAAATACATTGGATAAGGTTAACAAGATTTTAGATACTGCAGAAAATAAAGTTATTGACCTTATAGATTTATCAATGGAAACTATGAAATAGTTTAAAATGAAATACAAAGAGGAAAAGAATGAATGAAATGACGATAGCATCAAGAGCAGCCTGATGTGTATAGTAGCATCCTGAAGGAAAAGAGAATAACAAAAAGAAATATAAAAAATATAACAGAAAGTAATTAATTTCATGACAATGGTAATGAAAATAAATCTGAGATGGCTGTTTTAATATCAGAAAAAGTGGATTTTAAAGTAATAATATTGCCACTAATAAAGAGAGCTGTTTCATGATGCATTGGAGCCACTTCACTAGGAGAGCATAGTGATCCTACATATTTATGCATTTACTAATAGTACCTAAAATATATGTGACTAAAAACTTAAAAACATGGAAAGAACTACAAATTCACAATTGCAGTTGACTATTTAAACACATACTCTTAATATTGACAGGTCAAGTGTTGCCGCCCGCGGCAACAATTATTGCGCGGGTATTTATCAGTGGTGGTCTGGAAACAGAGCTACTTCTATTATCTTTCTCTTTAGTGGGCTGCTTCCTTCCTTGCTTGCTTGTTTATAGAGGGTAGAGGAAATGAGGCTTACTTGCTTTGAGAGGAGAGAGAGAGAGAGGCCTTGCATAAGAGAGAAAGGGAGACTTTGCTTAAGAGAGAGAGACTACACTTTCAGAGATCTATATCTTCTTAGTTCTGCTGCTTCTTAAAGGTGCGTCCTGCATCCTGTGAACTAAGGGTGCATCTATCTGAGGTGCTTCTTAGTGATGCCTCCCACGTACTGCAGTCTGCCTATCTGTGATCTAGAGGTGTGTTCTCAATTCTCCATTCTGTGATCTGCCTTCTGCCGCTGCCTGCTGCTTCTCTCTGTGAGCTGCTTCTATCTGCTTGCTGCCTTTTCGTCTTCCTTTCTGCTAGTGGCTTCTCTCTGCCTCTTGCTGCTAGCTGCTGCTCTGCTGTCGTGCTCTGCCTTCCTCCTACGGCCTGCTTATATCACCTCCAGGAGGCGGAGAGTAGGGCCCCGCCTCTTACGCAAAGATTAGGCAAGAAGCTAGATGTCCGAGCAGGCACAATTAGGAGTGCTGGTGAACACATGCGCATGCATTGTGTGCGTGGACGATAAATCACCTGAGTGTGCTTATGTCAATTAACCTCCTCGCTGCGGACAACCTCTGGCTGACTGCCAGGTGCCATCCTGGCGCCATCTGCATGGCACAGCCCCCAACAGTCAAGTAGACAGAAAATTCAGTAAAAATGTAGAGGACTTAAATGCTCTCATCCATCTAATTGACATGTGTAAAACCTGCTCTGCACATGACCAAGTTACATATTTTTTTAAGTTAATGTGAACATTGAACAAGACAGAGCATATTCTAGAAAATAAAATGAATCTCAATAGATTTTAAAAGGTTTGAGTCATACAAGGTAAGTTTTCTGAATACAATGGAACTAAAGAAGAAAACAATAATCAAAAGAAATATTTCTGGAATCTTAGAGATCTAAATAACTTATGAAAAAAAGAAGTGTTCACAAGTGGAAGTGGAAAGTATTTCAAGGTGAATGAAAATAAAATCACAAAAATTAAAAACTATTAAAATTAAAAAAATTAAAAACGCAGTACTTGGAGGGAGATTTATAGCATTAAAATTCCAGAGTGAAAAAAGATCCTCAAATCAATGACTTTGGTTACTACTTTAAGATACTAGAAATTAAAAAAAAAATAATTCCAAAGTAAGCCATAAAAGTGGGGCAATAAAATAATGCAGGTCAAAGAAAACAATGAAAAAGAAACAAAATAATAAAGAAGTTCAATGAACACAAAGATTGAGTTTTGAGAAGATAAATAAAATCATAGGAACATAATTTCCCTTTCCAAAGGTACATACCAAACTCTGTATTTTTGTGGGCTTTTGAATATCAGGTTAGAGAACCTCCTGACTTCTCTACACAGGACCCCATAAAATCTGATATTTTCTAATCTGGCGGGTAGGAAGAGGCATTATTTTTGTGCACTGTGTGAGTGTGAGGTATTGTTCCCTCTAATTGTTTCTCATGTTTCTTCCCTCAGTCTCTAATCATCTCCTTATGCACGTTTTGTGCAGTACTATGCTGAATACTCAGGAGATACCCTGCAGATTCCAGGGTTTCTTCCACATGCAGACCTTTCCTCCTTGGTATTGTGTTCAATGAACTGTGGTCAACTTCTTTTCTTGAACCTTCATCACATAATTCACATTTTTTGTTTTGATTCCCTGTCTTGTCCTGTGACCTGAAAACTCTCAAGGTTCCAAACTGGGGCAATTATAAGTGCACTGTTAGTCTTGCATCTCTCAGGGATTATAGTCCTTTATTACCAAAAGCCCAATGTCTTGCAGACTTTTGCTCTGTATATTTAATCACTTTTTTTTTCTGGTTGTTTCAGGTAGAGGGTTAATTTTTTGTTACTCATCTTGGCTAGGAAAAGAACCTTAAACTCATTTGTTTTCTGATACCTTTGGATTATGTCCTTCATATTGCTTTGTGTTTTCTCTTTGTACACCTTTCTTGTGCTCCCCTAAAGTCATGTGCCCTATTTTATTTACCATTTGAGTTTGGGATTGTGCCCATCCATTGTCTCCTATACGAAATTGGACTTCAGACATCTAATGTGACTAATTCGGTATAATTAATATCACTCTCTACTATATATGGTTCATATGATAATGGAAAATCCAAACTCTGCAGAGTGGCCCCAAAGGATGTAGACCAGGGAAGAGCTAATGTTGTAGTCTTTGTATGTCTCCTGGCAGAATTTCCTCTCTTAAGAGAAGGTTCTATTCAGGCCTTCAACTGAGAATGAGGTCTGCCATTCTGCTTTACTCACAGCTCACCTCTTCAAACGTTAATCTCATCCAAAACCTTCATAGAGATATCCAGAATAATGTTGGACCACATATCTGGATGCTGCGGCCCAGGCCAGTTGTCATAAAACTTCACAACTGTAAAATGTCATGTACTTGCTGGAATAAGAGCAGAAGCAGTGTACTGTTCATAGCCCCATTGTGTCAGGGTGGGTGAGATAGGTTGCCAAGAGATGTAGGAAGACACTCAGAGACGGGATGTGAGAGAGGATTTTTTAAGAAATGCTTACAGGGACCATCTAGTGGTGATAGCACTGCCAGTGGACTGAAAAGGTGTACCTCCATTTCACAGGGTGCCTCCAGGTGCTTGGCCACAATAGTGACTTTCTTCTCCCATGATGCTTTGTCCACTGGTGGTGGGTTGGAAGAATACTTCCCTCTCCATGGTGCTCTGATCCATACCAGTTTCTGTGGTGGGGAGGGTGGTGCTGCTGCTGGAGGTTTATAGGGTGGGTTATAGAAACAGCTTCAGCTGAGCTTGCTTTATCTCATTGTATGACCTGCTTCCCAAGGAACTTGACATTCATGAAAACAGCTTTTAACAGATAAGACTAACTGGCCCTAATTCCCATGAGAGAAAGTCAGTGTCCTTGAAGATAAAGTTAAAATGGACATTCCAGTCTAGATTTACTCTCATTGTTTCCTTAACTTAGGTAGGTTCTTGGGGACACAGAGGAGTAACCTAAGGGATACAGTGCTTAGTTTTCCTCCTTTTCCCCAAGGATAACACAAGTAGTCTTCAAGGATAAACAAGCAGTTATGTATTTCATAGAAAACAGATACTACTTGCTCTATAGAAGGATAGTTTTTCCTGCTACTAAGACCAGAGATAATTTTCCTGTTGAGTTTCATAAAATGGATAGACTTGTCACCTGGCTGTCAATAGACAACATTAGTCTGTTTCCAAACCAATACATCATTTGGAATGCTGCTTTGGAAATGGGCCTTACTCTCTGTCTATAATTTATACTCATATTTAGACACATCGCAAAATATCTTGAGGCAGATATTCTATAGGGAAGGTTGCTCTGGTTGTCTGCAAGACAGCTTGGGTTATCAGACTTCTGAAGTCAATGATAAAAGACCTGGACACTGTCTCTCACCATTAGTGTTAAGCATGTGAACATGTTTGACTGCAAGATAAGCCATGTTTTGAAGTATATTCTGTAATCAGAGTTTATTACGGTGAGACAGATTGATAACAATTCTCAGATCAAAACACATGTCTGTAATCCCAGCAGCTCAGGAGGTTGAGGCAGGAGGATCTCGAGTTCAAAGCCAGCCTCAGCAATGGCGAGGTGCTAAGCAACTCAGTGAGACTCTGTTTCTAAATAAAATACAAAATAGCGCTGTGGATGTGGTTCAGTGGTGGAGTGCCCCTGAGTTCACTCTCCGGTACAAAATGACAACAACAACAACAACAACAACAATAACAAAACTGGCTCAGAAATTCACCAAAGGAATAACTATATCTGGTAACATCTCCAACTACATGTAGGGAATAACCTTCCAGTGACAATTGAGAAGTAAGTATCCTTGGAAGTACTTTGAGAAGTAGTGCATGCCTGGGAATCATTCCAGGTATTCCAATATGAGCCAGTGAACTCATCCACATTAAGAAGCAGGACTTTAACTCGAGAGTTACATCTCAGTTGTCATAGTGTGGATGAGTTGGTGTTCTCCATGGTCTGGTATTTGTTTATCCACGTATTTGCACTTTTCCTCCTTCGTTTCTCCTGTCAGTAATATCTTCAAGGGCCACGTATGTCAGGTTCATCCAATTCTCTTGTGATTGATGTCATATTGCACAATAAATAGAAGATAGGCCAGGTGTGGTGGCGCACGCCTGTTATCCCAGTGTCTTGGGAGGCTGAGGCAGGAGGATCGCAAGTTCAAAGCCAGCCACAGCAACTTAGTGAGGCCCTAAGCAACTTAGCAAGACCCTGTCTCAAAATAAAAAATAAAAAGGACTGGGGATGTGGCTCAATGGTTAACCACCCCTGGGTTCAATCCCTGGTACCCTACCCTGCCAAAAAAAAAAAAAAAAAAAAAAAACAGCAGTTCTGTGGCAACTCCAATTTGTGCTCAGGTGTATCTAGCTATTGTCTACAATGAAGAAAAGAAGGTGCCAAGGAGCACTTGGCAGCTTTATTTTTTCCAATAACTGAGTTGAGGAGCTCAGGCAGAGATCAGGCAGCACACTACAAGCATAAATTGGAACATTTTATCTCTTTTTTCCAATAGTGTGATATCTTAGAGTTTTTCTGTCTTATCTTTTATTATGAGAAGTAGCAAGAATGCTGAGCAAGTAATTAGAAGGGCCAATTTTATGTTCTGGATCCACCACTTATATATTTGGCATTAAGCAAGTCACTGTGGTTAGAAGACTTGAGTTCTTCCGTTGAAAAACAGAAAGCAATTCCACGTCTGCCTATTAATGCAGTGGTCGAGAGACGCACAGGTGATGGACCTTTATACACAAGGAAGTCCTTGAGGTGACAGGAGTCCTATTTGTCTTTCAGTCCTGCAGGCACAGGACAATGTCGTATCCACTAATGATGCACTTCTGACTTCATTTAAGCATGTGTTTCCTGCAGTCCACCTGCTACTATAGTCACATGGACTCAAACAGTTACTGAGCTGATTTAGAATCCTAGTAGGCTTGTTCCTGGCATTTCCAGAGCGTGCTGGTAATTAGGGTTAGAGAAGCATGCATGGACAACGGCACATGGGATCTGGTCGGTCATGCTAAGGACAGCTATTGTTAGCGTGGGGGACAGTCTTTGGTTGTTGAGAGCAAAGAGCGACATTCCCTGATTCCTGTTTTAAAAAGTTGCCTAGAGAATGGGGCAGCTGTTCTTCAAACTTGGGTCCCAATGCACAACACTTTTCAGAATTCATACTCTCATGGAGTCCTCTCCTTGGTCTATCTTTTATGAAGTTTTTCCAGCTTCTGCTTCCGCTCTCTTGGAGTACTCTCTTTGGGAACCACTAGCTCTCATGTAAGCTGCTTGGCTACTCTGTTGGAGAGTTCACACGAAGACTAAAGACCCTAAGACTACATGGAGAGAGAGGCCCAGGCTTCTCAGTTGCCCCGGTCATTCTCTAACAGCACCTGTGTTGAAGCCACCAAGTGCGCCAGCTGAATAATTGAACACTTAACACATAGAAGCAGGAAAAACAATACAATTCGTGTTAGCCAATCACTGTGGTTTGATAAGATTTGTTACGTAAAAATAGATAATCAGAACATGGATGTGGAGAGGCAAAAGAAGCAGAGACATGCTAGAGGGTTATTCAGTTGTTTTGGTGAGAGATGATGGAGTCTTCGTTAACAGTTCAGGAGGTAAGAAGTTGAAGTCATAGATGAAAAGTCTGAATGATGGATTGCTGTTGAGGTCTAAGATAAAGAGAAAAATCAAATGTTAGTTTATACTTATTGGCTGAAGCATCTGGGATAATTGTGATACCACTGAGATGAGAAAAACTTAAGGAAAAGTGAATTTAAAAGAGCAAGATTTGTCTAGTAGGTGTTACTCTTAATAAGATTAGTGGATATTCAGGGGGTACCAAGGGACATGTTGGAGCTGAGTTTTAATTATTGAAGTTATTATGTATGGGAAATGTTAAATATGGTAATAGGTGAGACCATGTAGAGATGGAATGCAGTTAGATAAAAGATTTGGTCCAGGGCAGTGACTTGGCATATGCCAATATTTAGAAGTGAGGAAGACGTATAGAATATAAAAAAAGGAGACCAAGAGGAAGTATCAGAAAGGCAGAAAAGCAGAAGAACTGATTTAAACCTATGTAAATTGGTGTTTGAATTAAGAAAGTGTGAACAGGTGGGTCAAATGTTCCTAAGAGATGATGTAAAAAGAGAGCTAACCATGACCACTGGGTGTGACAATATGAATGTCATTATTGACCAAGAACAAGGTTAGTTTCAGTGGAGTGGTGTTGATAAAAGTGTGAAATAATGAGTTCAAGTGAGGGTGGGTGATAAAAGGTGGCATCAATTAAGATAAAAAAACATTGTTTTTTTGCTACTAAACAGAAATGTGTTCAAAGATGAGGTCTTGAAAGAGGAGTTTATAAGATAGAGATTTCATATTTTTATGTCAAGAGAATGACCCAGCGAACAGGGAGAACTTGGCCACGGTGGCCTATGTAATCTCAGGAGCAACTTTTTGAGTAGGTGAGTGAGGCTGGGATCCAGAACACAGGTGGAAGAAGTGACTTTTTCTAGAAGACTGTTCATCCATCACACAGGAAGGAGGTAGGGTACAAAGAGCCCAGGTACTTGATGTGGGTGTATTCAGTGGAAAGAGAGGAAGAAATTATTTTCTGAGTGCTTTGCTTATACCAATGGAGTGTTTAGGGAAATGTCTCCAATGTGTCAGACTACTGAGGAGGAATAAAATATCAGGGGATAGTAATCTGAGTGAGTGGTCTGGGCATTTAGAAGCCCATTTGAAGTTGCGAGTTCGTTTCTCTACAGAAGAGTGATTGACCCTGACCCTTTTTGCTGCCGCTACATGGTTTGTTGTTTTGTCCAAAAGCCATTGCAGCAGTTCAGATTTGGCTTGAGGGTCCCCCCAAGGGCTCATGTATTGGAAGCTTGATCCACAGTGTAGCTGTGTTGAGTGCTAGAACTCTCTAAGAGGTGGGACCTAGAAGGGGTGGTTGGGTCATTGGGGTGCTGCCCTGGAAGAAATTAATGTGGTTCTTGTAGGACCCTTGCCATTTCACTCCAGAGGTTTCCTATAAAAGAGCACTACTTGGTCCCTCCCTCCGGTCCAGTTTCTTGTTTGCTTTTCCTCACACATGTGCTCCACCATGATGCCAAATACTATGACTGACACCGCGAAGGGGATCTGGAGCCCAGCAGATGACAGTGTCGTGCTCTTGAATCTCTAAAACAGTGAGCTAAAGAAACCTGTTTTATTATAAGGAATCCAGCAGACACTTTGTTATGGCAATGGAAAACAGATTGCCATGGGCATGGCTGGAACTGCTTGAGTTAATATGCCATTGGACTTCTACATGCAGGCCGAGTGAATTTCCTCAAATCCCATATCTGTTGGGAACAGACTGAGTGTGGGTGCACCACTGCATACGATATTGGTCAAGATATCTCATCAGACTCTATGGAGGGAGACCGCTGAAGTGCCTTTGTCTGTCACGGTGGAAGTTTTAGCAATACCACATAGCAGAGTTATTGCAAAGTCTACGTTTCCATGCTGGAGAGAGAAAAATGCATTTGCTCTGCATCTGCTGAGTTGTTGAAGCCATTCAGCTAGAATGGCTCCTTGCTCTTTGGTGACTATAAGTTACTATTGTTTTATCATCTGTCTTGATGCTCCAGTATTCCTGCCAACACATTTTCATCCATCAACAAAGTTGCTTTCGTTTTTCTTTCTTGGCTTCTTCCTTATTTAGCTTTTAGTTATTCAGGTGGTAATTAAAAAAAATTCAGCAGATGCTTGTCAAAGCTTTAAAAAATGGGTTTTTTATGCTGTTTCATTTTAAATAAATAGAATAACTCAGCATTGTAGGGGACATAAGCAGGGATGCCCTGGTGATGGAGCCCTTGGGTAAGTGGGAGGGAGATGTCATTGGTCTGGCTTAGGTTAGAGAGAAAAATAATGACCCCCGATTTTTTTTAAAGCTGTAAGTTAGGTGAAATTACAGTGTATTAAAAGAAAACCTTAAAAATATGGACTGGTATATCATGAAACACATTGATGCAGAGAATATATTTAAAAAATAAATTTTTAGAACTAGTTCAGACGTGCTCAGAGTGCTCCGATGTTCTACACTGTGGCCCATTTCAAAATGCCATTTTCTGCATTCCAGTATATTTGTAATTTTAGAACAAATGTAGGACTTTTCACACGGGGATAGAGACATCTGGCTTTGAGTCACCAAACTGTCTAATGGAATAAGCAATAGAAGCATTCCAAAGTGATAATGGACAGAGATTGAAACACGCTCTTCAGCTCCCTGAGCTCCTCTAGGGAATGAGTATTTCATTTTGAGGAATATGAATTATCTGTGAAGTAACAGTGATGGCACCACATTCTCCCCAGCACTTTGCCTCCAGAGATGCTGTCTAGTCCAAGTAAGTGAACCTTTGGAAGTGGGGCTGGGAGTGCTCGTAGGCTGAAATTTAAATTCAGACCAAAGCACGGCCCTGAAATAAACTGACGTGGCAAAGCACAGCCAGATACCAGTTAATTTGAGGACCATGGAGTGAGGTTTAAAATTACAAATATAGCATGAGTTTAAAGCATGCAATTCTGAATGGTAGAGTATTACTAACCTTTATTTTATTTCAGGAATAAGATAAGGTCACTAGTACTGTAAGAAAAGACAGAAATAAAAGATATGAAGATTAAGAAAAGAAAAAAGTCATAATTATAGATATCCTATTATTTACAAAGATTATATTTACAGATTATTAGCAGAAATAAAGGAGTTCATTAACCTAAAAATTATTGCATTCCTGGACACCAGAAAGTAAGTTGGGAAATATAAATTTAAATGTCATTTAATAATCTTGAGCAAGAAAAATTGGAAGCAATTTTTCATCCCTGATTTCAAAACATATTATGCATCTACAGTAATCAAAACAATGTATTGGCATAAAAACAGGTGGATAGATCAGTGAAATAGAATACAAAGCCCAGGAATAAGTCCACACATCCATAGTCAACTTATTTTTGTAAGGATGCCAAGAAAACCCAGTGGGGCAGGGATAGTGTCTTCAGTAAAGGGTGTTGGGAAAACCATCTACCTGTATGGAGAAGAATGAAACTGGAACCTTTTCAGAAATCATATACAGACACAAACTCAAAATAAAGACTTAAATATAAAACCTGAAACCATAAAATTATTGGAAGAAAATGTAGAGAGAAAGCTTTTTAACATTCATCTGGAAAATGATTTTTTTTTTTTTTTGGGATATGAAATCAAAAGCATAGGTGAAATAGTAGAAATGGACAAATGGAATTGTATCAAACTATACATCTGAGCACTGCCCAAGAATAAAAAGGCAGTCTGCTGAATGGGGAAGCAAACCTGCTAAAATAATTAAAGATTAAACTACCTTATTATTCAACAATCCCACTGCTGGATGTATCTGTAAAGCTAATGCAGTCAGTATGTCCAAGAGATATGTGCATTCCCAAGTTTATGCCAGCATTTCCACAATTTCCAGCATTTTCTACGATTTCTAGGAAATGGAAACAACCTATATGTCTATTGATGGGTGAAAGGATGAAGAAAATATGGCCTACATGCATGATAGCCTTAAAAAACAGTCAGACTCAGAAACAGAGCAGAATGGTAGTGATCAGGGTATGGGGAGGGCACCTTGGGGAGATGTGGTCAAGGGGTACAAAGTTTCAGTTACGGAAAGTCAGTCCTTCTGGTGATTTACTGTACTGCTTTGTGTACATTAGTCAACAATGTTGTACTGTACACATGGATTTTGCTGAGTCTAAATCATAAGTATTCTTGGCATACATCCATATACAAAAAGTATGTGAGATGATGCATATGTTAGCTTGATTGTAAATATATATATATATATTTCATAATATATGTACAATATATTGATTAGAATACACAAAGAAAGCCTATAAATCCATACAAATGAATGCAATTTAAAGAGTGCAAAGAGGTATTTTACATATGCACTACAGGGATTTTTGTATAAATAAAGAAACACATAAAAATTTATGAAAAAAAAGAACAAGCCAAAATAAACCAGAAAAATCAATTTAGATAATTACAGTTAGAAATAAATGAAGATTTAATAAAGATAAATTTATTAGAAAATAATTAAATCCAAATCCTGGTCTTAGAATAGATGTAATCAGTAAAACAGAGAAAACTGTGCCAAGTACCCAAAGCAAACATACACTATGTCAGGAGTGAGACAGGAGGGATAACCACAGATGTGGCAGGTTATTAAAACAATTATAAGAGAGCAAACAATACTTAAAGCGTAGGGCCAACTTGTAAAGTTAAAGGGAATTAGGTAATGAGCTAATAAATTGACGAGTGTCAGGGAGTTGATAAGTAACAGGGAAGTGCCATGGAGAAAATAACCAAGAAACCAATTGGTTTATGTGTCTGTGTGAGTGTGTGTAGGTGTGTGCTTGTGTGTGTAATTAGTCTTGTCTTCTCATTCTGTCCAATGCTATTCTTTGTGGTTTTTCAGAGGACTACTTACAACCATTTTAAAATTTTAAGTCATGATTTATACACAATAAAACATATATATGTTCATTTAGATCACTTTTTGAAATATATTCATCTGTGTGTCCACCTCCCTCATCCAGATAATGCACATCACCCTGGGTGAAAGCTTCTCTGAATAAGGAGAATATACAAAATGGTGCATGGTTACTTAGCTGGATAGGAGATGGGTGTCAGAGGAAGGTGGAAGGGAAAGAAAAGAAGAGGAATGGATGAAAAAATAATGGGGGAGGGCAGAGCTAAGCAAAAGTGAATAATAAAATCAAGAAGAGCTACAATACTGTAGTGTGCTGATTTTAAGTCCTTTGGGTATAGGCCAAGCCACATCAATGTTCATAGCTGCTCAATTCACAATAGCTAGATTGTGGAACCAACCTAGATGCCCTTCAGTTGAATGGATAAAGAAACCGTGGTATAGATACACAATGGAATATTATCCAGCCATAAAGAAGAATAAAATTATGGTATTTGCTGGCAAATGGATGCAGTTGGAGAATATCATGCTAAGTGAGATAAGCCAATCCCAAAAAATCAAAGGCCGAATGATCTCTCTGATAAGTAGATGATGATACATAACAGGGGATGGGAGGGAGGCAAGAATATAGGAAGGATGGATTGTATAGAGGAAAAAGAGAGGTAGGGTGGGGGTGGGGGTGGGGGAAGGAAAAATAACAGAATGAGACAAACATCATTGCCTTATGTACTTGTATGATTACGCAAATTGTGCAACTCCGTGTACAACCAGAGAAACAACAGATGTACCCCATTTGTGGAAAATGAATCAAAATAAATAAATTAATTAAAACAAATCAAGAAGAGCTACTGTATCTACAGCAATAAAACCCATGTACAGAAGCAGCTTAGTTTAAGGGGGAAATGTCCCAGTGTGGACCTGGGATGGCAGATGCCACATCATCCTCTGCTCTTCCATTGGAAGCATTCGGGTGAGAGGTGAGAAAACAAAAGCCAGAAAACAGTGGGAATTCTCACTGACAGCCTCCAGCCTTCCTGCCTCACCCAGAGATGCTAGAGAGTCCTGAGTGCAGATGTGGCTATTTCCACATCCGTGGAAACATCCTTCCCTACACCTGCTCATGGGAAAGTCCATGGGTCAGAGAAGCAATCTAAAGGAGTTATAAAATTCCCATCCCTGTCTTCATTTCCACTGGGAACTTCAACTGGGAAGCTAACAGTGGACTCATCATTTCAGACATCACAAAGAAATGTAGCTGCAAAGAATATACAAGGGAAAATTTTAAAAATAAAGTCCTTTTAGAGAGAAAGAGGTGGAGGAGGAGGAGGGGGAGGGGGAGGGCGACAGGGCACCATGAAGGCAAGAAGGTTCTGAATGATGTTCCCCCCAAGCATGACCCGCTTCTTGCAGAGGCTGTGACTGCCGGGTCCAGCCCTAGCAGGGGTCGTAGTGGTCTCAGGTGAGGGAGTAGGCGTCGGCGAGGTGGAGAACAAAGCAACACAAACTCAAGGAATGGATGCTAAGTTCTAAATTTTATTTTTCCCAGCCAGCTTTTTATACATTAAAAAGTTGACAGTTACACATGTTTTTCCAGAACAGAAAAAGATCACAAGGAAAAATCACAAAAATATCTTACTAGACCAGACAATGAAGTATTCTAATTATTTTTAGTAATTGCTTACTGGTGATAACCTGTAACTAAACAATAAGACATATTAATATTGCTTAACTAATCATAAAGGTTAAAGCAAGTTCAGCAGGGTTAAGTAAATGTCAGTTGTGTGGCTACTGCTGTGGTTAATAAGTGCCAGACAGTTGAAGCTAACAATGATATGACATCATCTTCTACTGTGTGAACTTCACATTGAGGAACTTTTTCTCCGTGGGATAGGTGGCCAGTAATATTTACAGCATTTAGTAAATCCTAATCTTTAAGAAATGGAATATCTTGCACTCTTGTATATATGTTTTCAATCCAGATTATAACATGTCCTGATTTTACATCTAAATATTCCGTGGGAGATAAAGGAGGGTCTAAATCCAGGGGCTTAAGAGGCGTCCCTCTGTAAGGATGTCATGGCTTTCCATGAATTAAAAAAGCAGTGTCATAAGGTGTTTTAACTGTAGGAACTCTATTTTTCTTTATTTCTTCTGTTTCTGTTAATCATTCCTGATGGGGTTGGAGTTATTTGCCTACGTGTTTCAGGTCATCTGAGAGTAGTCAACAGGGGATCGGCAGCTAGAATCTATTTTTGTATTTTCTCATAGCAATCTTGGTTACTCAGAGTTTCATAGCAAATGAGTAAATCTGAAATTACTGTTCCATTAGAAGTCTGGTTTTTATGTTTTAACCCTGGTTCTGTTAAGACCCCTGTTTCAACAGAACACACAAAATATTAATAGTAAACCTACACATATTAAGCAAGCAAGGAAGGAAAGTCCTCAAACCAAATTCCCAATTCGATGAAACTTTGCAAACACCTTTATTACTCAGCAGAATCCTTGTCAAGCACTGAGGGGAGTTGCAGGTGGCGTAACATGTGACCACCTCCCTCTTCCCCTTTTCCTCCTTTTTTTGGAAGAGTAAAAGGAGAGAGACCACAGAAGTGGATCAAAAGGCAGGGCTGGCTTTCTCCAGGACCCCACTGAGGCTTAAAAAAGTGCCCACAGCCTCAGGCTTCTGGCACTGTGACCACAGTGAGGGTGCACCCTAGAAATTGGAGAAATAGCAGAAAAAATTCTGCCATCCAGAATTTATCTGACCTCAGTGGGATCTCCCTCTTCTTCAATATGCATCATATTAAAGCCATGGAATATCCCCTGCTGTAGCTACAAATTATAATGAAAAATTACCAGGCCCCAGAGAAACTGGAAGAAGAGACGCGTGTAATTTCAGCAAGGAGAATGGTTCTATAATCAAACACATGCCACACTGAAAAAAGAAGCCACAGAACGGACACATTCACAGTACCTTTTAAAAGCAAGCTAAATAAAAAGGGAGGGGGGAAGGAGATAAATTCTCAGGAGAATTCTACAGCACAGAAGGACTTGATGAGCACCAGCTCAGAAATGACTCACTGTCGTGCCAGCACTGGATGCATCTGGTCCCGGTTCTGGTCCCTGTGTCACAGGGGTCCACTTTATGCTTTCAATATAACCCTTGCTGCTCTGCCACTGCAACTTATTTTAAAAAATGGACATGTTTCTTCCTTCTCCTCTCCCTGTTCCTCCATAATCCCTACCCTCCCTAATCTCAGGGGAAACAGGATGACCCATCTTCCCCATCCTGGGCAGATCATCTGTCCCTGAGCACACACCCACCATGGCAAGGAAGTCATCCAGACTCTGGGGATGGTACCAGAAGATCTCGGAAATGATGATCTCCCAAATTAACAAGTGAATTACAACTCCAACAGAGAACATGTGGAATGTAGCCTTGAATCACCTTTATAAAAACCCCCTGTTCCTGCTGATGAATCACAGCCTTTGGGACAGGAGTTCCCTGTGTTTCTCCTTTGCTAGCAAAGCAATAAACCTTCTTTTTTCCTTTTTCTCAAAACCGGGTGCTCCTTGTTGGATAGGGATCAGGGATAAGGACTGAGCTTTTGACAACAAATTGAACAAAGACTTGAGAAACAGCTACAGCCAGATTCATGGAAAGTGAAAGCACACTGTAAAGTGGAGTAGCTCCAGGCCCTGGGTGCACAGTGGAGCTTGCTTTATTGTCTTGTGCTAGTTGCCCCCATTCTCCCTTGGGTGGATCTGGGGTTGACTGACACCTTGATTGACAGCTGAAGCTGACATCACTCCCTTTCCACTGTGCACATGTAAGTTTCTTTTCCTCCAGAGAATGCCTGGGGGTGGGGGCGGGCTCAATGCTAATGATATGTTAACTAACAACAGTTTTACTTAAGGTCAGTCCCTGGGATTATTGCACTTGCCCAAGATCAGTGACTTTCCCTTTAGGGTCTTGAATTACTCTCCCTTTAATGTGAGATGGCCTATTTCCCCTCACAGGAGGAACTGAGGGTCCTAGGGATGCAACCCTCTCTTTAGCCTTTTTTGCACCTTCTGCATGGCCTATCAACTACTAACAATAGGCTCTGATAATAAAGAAGGATAGAAAGATTGGCTGACTTCCAGTTTTAGACTAGCAGACTAAGTATGATGGGCTTTTTTTTTCCATGTTCTAAATCAGAACAAAGCAAACAAAGTAAACCAAAAGAGAAGCAAAGGACAAACTCCAACTTTGATTTAATTAAGAGACATCTGTAGGTCAAAGAGGATATGTGAAGAGTGGGTGTTAAACTCGTTAGAAGCGGATCAGGAGTGGAAAGATACCAAAGCCTTTCCAAAACAAATAGATGACAATTTGCGTATCCAAGCATGCTGTCATCCAAATAAAAGGAAAATAGAAAAACAGGAGTTCAAACAGGTAGGAACTCAAGAGAATGTGGTTTCAGGAACTTTTCTTGAAGAAACAACTTTGACACTGAACTTGAGTCAGTCAGGGGAGGAATGGAGAAATAGGAAGGGATTTAGACTATCCCAAATGGGTGGATTCTGATCAAGGAAAGGAATTTAAGTGTAATAAATGTTTAAAAAGTAGACACGACATAACAAAAACCTGAGCAGAAAGAGCAGAGACATGGAGAATAATAAAAGTACATTGATTTTCTTATCTTTTGTTACTGTTGATCAAAATATGTTTTGAAACTATAAATCAAGCAGTAAATAATGCCATTAAGCAAATATATTCCCCCAAACTGAGGAATAAAACAGGAAAAGGATGTTAAAAAAAAGAACAAATAAAAATCAAGGAAGAAAATAAATTAGAAACAGAAAGTCATTGCAAATAATGAATAAATCTCATGTTAGTTTATTGGGGGAAAAGTAGACCATAAAAAGTATTAAAACTGTTAGGAAAACCAATCAAGATGAACAGAGAAGAATGCCAATAAAATGTAAAAAATGATAATGAGGAAATAACCAAAAATGTGAAGGGAATTTGAAGACACAGAAGAGACAACTCTGTTCATATTGTGCAGTTTAATTTGATGAAATGCATTTTCTACAAGAACGTAAATTGCCCAAATTGCCCCCAGAAGTGATGAAATATAGCACTAAATGCTGTTTAATCTGCATGAGGCATTGTTCTGAGGACTTTATCTTAATTCTTTAAAAATTCCCAACAAACCTATGAGATGAGTCTTATTATCATTATCATTATTATTATTACAATTATTATTATAATTATTTTATGATTCTCATTTTTCAAATGATGAAATAGAAGTGCATAAGGACAAGTGATCTTCCTGAGGACACACAGCTAATCATCATATAACGAGGTTTTAACCATGGGCCGCTGACACCAGAGTCCATGGTTTCGGCTGGTTTATTACATTGCCTGTGAAAAAACATAAGTAAGCCAGATGCCGCAGAAGAAACAGGGGTTGCTCTCAGGGTTACTTCCTAAAAACAGCAGCAGGCTTGAGAGTGGCAAAGGAAGTTGTCACTGTGCTTTGAACCAGATGTAGTCGATGCTGTTTGACCAATTCTAGAGGAGAGAAGCAGAAAAAATTTTAATTTCTTTTATGAAGAAAACATAACCTTTATATTAATGCCCCCAAAACATAGTACATACAAATGTCAACAAATCAAGCTTGCCTCTGAATAGCTACAGAAACATTCTAAGCAGACAATTTATTAACACATTAACAGCATAATAAACTGCATTTAATTCTAGTCATTTAGCAAGGGGTTTGCACTAAGAAATCTAGTAACATATTAGTCAATAAAGACATTAAAATTAAGAAGTTTATGTATACCTAGATGTTGAAAATAAAGTTGATTAAAGTTACATCTATATTAGAAAATATTCTTAAATAGTAGTATCTTCCTGGGTCCCATGGTGCACACAGAGGTGTAATCCTAGCTACTGGGGAGGCTCAGGCAGGACACTAGTTCTAGGTCAGTCTTGACAAATTTGTAAGACCCTAACTCAAAATAAATAAAAAAAGGGCTGGCGTGTAGCTCAGTGGCAGAGTGTTTACCTAGCATGTGCAGGGCCCTGGGTTTGATGCTCAGCACTAAAACACAAACGAACAAAAACTGGTAATGTTTCTTTTGGAACAGGAAGTTGCCTGGGGCATAGTGATTGTCTGTGTGCACTGATTATTACACTAGCACTCTAGAGTTTATGCTCCTCATACCAATTAGCTAAAAACCAGGGCGGGAGCCGAAGTTAAATATTTAGACAAAAAAGATAAACACAATATGATTCTGTTGTACACTCATGTGAATGACTATAATGGAGAAGACCAACAATACACAATCGTGGCAAGGAACAAAGAGAGCTCTTGGGTGTTGCTCTTTGGTGCTGGCTGGCACGGCCACTTGGAAACTGGTTTGTAATATCTACCAGTACCAAGTACATACACATTCCTTGACTCAGAGATTTTATATATCTACATCTATATATATAATATAGCATTATAGAAAACTATATTAAAGAAAAATGTGAGTGCATGTGTCCACTTAAAGACATATATATAAGACTTGTTTGAAAAGTTCTTTGTATGATATGTAACAGTTTATAATAGCACCACACTGGAAACAATTCAATTCTAATCAAGAGTAGAATGGACATATTGTGGTATATTTATGTTATGGTTTAGATTTGAGCCAAAAGCTCATGTGTGAGACAATGCAAGAAAGTTCAAAGGTGAAATGATTGGGTTATGAGAGCCTTTAACTTAATTAGTGCATTCATCCTCTGATGGGGATTAGTGGGTGGTAACTGTAGGCACTGAGGGCATGCCTTTGGGGTTTATATTTTGTTGTAAGGGAGGCAATCTCTCTCTGCTTCTGGGTGGTCATGTCCTGAGCTGCCTTCCTCCTCCATACCTTTCTGCCATGATGTTCTGCCTCATCTTGGGCCCAAAGCAATGGAGTCAGCTCTCTGTGGACTGAGACCTCTGAAATCATGAGCCCTGAATAAACTTACTCTTGTCTAAAATTGTTCTCATCAGGTCTTTTGGTCACAAAGGTGAAAAAGCTGACAAAACACTTTATTCAATGGAAAACTGCACACTGACAGATTGAACTATTATTGCCCACAACAACATGCAGAAACCTCACTGTCATAGCAATGAACAAATAAAACCAGACACAAGGGATGACATGACATTGGATTCCATTCATATGAGGCTGAGGAGCAAACACATGAATGACTGGGCACAGCCATAGTTGCAGTGGGGCAGGAGGTGGGTGTGCGGTTTGTCTGGTAAAATGCATATAAGAACTTCTGAGATGCTAAAAATGTGTTGCTTTTTGTGCTCATTACAAGGATTTGCACATATATAAACATTCATCAGGATCTATGTCTTCCGTGCATGCTGAACCTCAAGAAAAATGTAAAAACAAAAAAGTGCATAAAATACAACACATAGACTTATATCCGGGATTGTGGGTGGGACTGGCACCCAGGCTCCAGCTCAAGGCACAAGTATTCTATGAAGCACAGACTCCTGCTGGCCAGCAGCCTGCTTTCCCAGTCTGGCCTTCAGCGTGAAAAACAACTTGGTGGCAATCCAAGATGGCGGACTAGAAGGTGACTGCATCTCCAGTCGCTCCAGAACCCAGGATTCAAGAAGGGGAGGCATTGAGAGACTCGGACTAAAATAGAGCCACAGGGTGAGTCTCCCCCACCGGGTGATGCTCCGCCTGGGTGGCAGGCAGCTTATCAGAGCAGGGCAGGGCAGCTAGAGTCTTCCCCAGGCAGCCCTGTGCACTCCGACAGTGGGCTCCTCCCACATGGCCAGCTTCTCCAGCTTCTCGGAAAAGGCCTCCCAGTGAGAGCCTTTCTGCACAGAACCAGGTCCAAGTCCCACAGCCAACGCAGTGAGCTAAGACCCGCAAGCAGCTTCAGGGACCAGGACAGGGCAGCCAGGGACTTCCCCAAGCAGCCGGCCCCCTCCGGCGGGAGGCGCCTTTCAAGGCTAGCTTCTCAGAGCAGACCACCCAGTGAGAGCCTTTCTACACAGAGCCAGCCACAAGTCCCGGAACCAGCGGAGAGCTCTGACCCGCAGATAGCCTCTGGGATCAGGGCGGGGCAGCCAGAGACTTCTCCAGGCCCCTCTGGCTGCAAGCTCTTTCCACGGGGCAATCCAAGATGGCGGACTAGAGGGTGACTACATCTCTAGTCACTCCAGAACGCAGGATGCAAGAAGGGGAGGCATTGAGAGACTCAGACTAAAATAGAGCCAAGGGGTGAGTCTCCCCCACTGGGTGAAGCTCTGCCAAGGTGGCAGGCACGGATAGGGTGGCTTATCAGAGCAGGGCAGGGCAGCTAGAGTCTTCCCCAGACAGCCCTGCGCACTCTGGTGGTGGGCTCCTCCCACACGGCCAGCTTCTCGGAGCAGGCCCCCCAATGAGACCCTTTCCGTACAGAGCCAGCTACAAGCCCTGGAACCAGTAGGTGGGCTAGGGGCAGCTTTCTTTGGAAGCACTGCATTATCAAGTTCCTCCAAGACTTCAGGCTACTGAAGGCTGGGAGGTGATACACTGGAAATCTACAGGGACACTATAAGTCAATAGAGGAAATCTGCAATATCTCAGAGTCCCACTGACATCTGACCAATATGAGAAAAAAAGAGAAGAAAATGTCCCCAAAACACCTAGATACTATATCAATAAAACCCAATGACAGCACAGCAGAAGAAATGTCAGAAAGGGAGTTCAGAATGTACATAATTAAAACAAACAGGGAAGCAAACGAGGAAATGAAAGAGCAAATGCGGGCATTGAAGGAGGAGATGAAAGAGCAAATGCAGGCATTAAGTGATCGCACCAATCAACAGTTAAAAGAGCAAATACGGGAAGCAAGAGATCATTTCAATAAAGAGTTAGAGATACTGAAAAAAACAAACAAACAAACAGAAATCCTTAAAATGAAGGAAAAAATAAACCAAGTTAAAAACTCCATAGAAAGCATAACCAATAGGATAGAACATCTGGAAGACAGAATCTCAGACATTGAAGAAAGAATATTTAATCTTGAACACAAAGTTGACCAAACAGAGAAGATGGTAAGAAATCATGAACAGAATCTACAAGAATTATGGGATATCATGAAAAGGCCAAATTTAAGAATTATTGGGATTGAGGAAGGCTTAGAGAAACAAACCAAAGGAATGAACAATCTATTCAATGAAATAATTTCAGAAAATTTCCCAAATCTGAAGAGTGAAATGGAAAATCAAGTTCAAGAGGCTTATAGGACTCCAAATATACAAAATTACAACAGACCCACACCAAGGCACATTATTATGAAAATACCTAACATACAAAATAAAGACAGACTTTTAAAGGCCGTCAAATTACATTCAGGGGGAAACCAATAAGAATATCAGCAGATTTTTCAATTCAGACCCTAAAAGCTATAAGGGCCTGGAACAACAATTACCAAGTCCTGAAAGAAAATGGATGACAACCAAGAATCTTATACCCAGCAAAACTTACTTTCAGATTTGACGATGAGATAAGATCCTTCCATGATAAACAAAAGCTAAAGGAATTTACAAAAAGAAAGCCAGCATTACAGAACATTCTCAGCAAAATATAACATGAGGAAGAGATGAAAAACAATGATGCAAATCAGCAACGGGAGGAACTAGCCTAAAGGAATAGCCAAATAAAGGAGAAACCAAATCATGTCAAAAAACAAAAATGAGTCAAATGACTGGGAATACAAATCATATCACAATAATAACCCTGAATGTTAATGGCCTGAACTCATCAATCAAAAGACATAGACTGGCAGATTGGATTAAAAAGAAAAATCCAACAATATGCTGCCTGCAAGAGACTCATCTCATAGAAAGAGACACCCATAGACTAAAGGTGAAAGGATGGGGAAAAACATACCATGCACAGGGACACAGCAAAAAGGCTGGAGTATCCATCCTCATTTCAGATAATGTGGACTTCAAGCTAAAACTAGTCAGAAGGGATAAAGAAGGACATTTCATACTGCTTAAGGGAAGCATAAATCAGCAAGACATAACAATCATAAATATCTATGCCCTGAACATTGGCTCATCCATGTACATCAAACAAATCCTTCTCAATTCCAGAAATAAAATAGATCACAACACAATAATATAGGCAATTTTAACACACCTCTCTCACCACTGGATAGATCTTCCAAACAAAAATTGAATAAAGAAAACATAGATCTCACTAACACAATCAACAATTTAGACTTAACCGACATATATAGAATATACCATCCAACAAAGAACGAATACACTTTCTTCTCAGCAGCACATGGATCCTTCTCTAAAATAGACCATATTTTATGCCACAAAGCTACTGTTAGCAAATACAAGAAGATAGAGATACTACCTTGTACTCTATCAGATCATAATGGATTGAAATTAGAAATAAATGACAAAATAAAAAACAGAAACTTCTCCAATACCTGGAGATTAAATAATACACTATTATATGATGAATGGATAACAAGACATCAGGAGGGAAATAAAAAAAATTCTTAGAAGTAAACAAGAACAAAGACACATCATATCAAAATCTCTGGGACACTATGAAAGCAGTACTTAGAGGAAGATTTATTTCATGAGGGGCATTCAACAAAAGAAGTAGAAATCAACAAATAAACAACTTAACACTACAGCTCAAAGCCCTAGAAAAAGAAGAGCAGACCAACAACAAAAGTAGTAGAAGACAGGAAATAGTTAAAATCAGAGCCAAAATCAACAAAATTGAAACAGAAGAAACAATCGGAAAAATTAACAAAATAAATAGTTGGTTCTTTGAAAAAATAAACAAAATTGATAAACCCTTAGCCACACTAATAAAGAAAAAGAGGGAGAAAACTCAAATTACTAAACTTCGGAATGAACAAGGAAATATCACAACAGACATGACTGAAATACAAAACATAATTAGAAGTTATTTTGAAAATCTATACTCCAACAAAACAGAAAACCTCGAAGACATCAACAAATTTCTAGGGACATATGAATTACCTAAACTGAACGAGGAGGACATACACAACTTAAACAAATCAATTTCAAGCAATGAAATAGAAGAGGTCATCAAAAGCCTACCAACAAAGAAAAGTCCAGGACCAGATGGGTTCTCAGCCAAGTTCTACAAAACCTTTAAAGAAGAGCTCATTCCAATACTCCTCAAAGTATTCCATGAAATAGAAGAGGAGGAAACCATCCCAAACTCGTTATATGAAGCCAATATCACCCTGATACCTAAACCAGACAGAGACACATCGAGGAAAGAAAATTTCAGACCAATATCCTTAATGAACATTGACGCAAAAATTCTCAACAAAATTTTAGCAAATCACGTACAAAAATATATTTAAAAGATAGTGCACCACGATCAAGTGGGTTTTATCCCAGGGATGCAAGGTTGGTTCAACATCCGGAAATCAATAAATGTCATTCACCATATCAACAGACTTAAAGTTAAGAATCACATGATTATTTCAATAGATGCAGAAAAAGCATTCGATAAAATACAGCATCCTTTCGTGCTCAAAACACTAGAAAAACTTGGGGTAGTGGGAACATTCCTTAAAATTGTAAAGGCCATCTACACTAAGCCCATGGCCAATATCATTCTAAATGGTGAAAAACTGAAAGCATTCCCCCTAAAAACTGGAACAAGGCAGGGATGCCCTCTTTCACCACTTCTATTCAATATCGTCCTTGAAACTCGAGCCAGAGCAATTAGACAAACCAAAGAAATTAAAGGGATACGAATAGGAAAAGAAGAACTCAAACTATCCCTGTTCGCTGATGACATGATTATATATTTAGAGGAACCTGGAAATTCCACCAGAAAACTTTTAGAACTCATAAGTGAATTCAGTAAAGTAGCAGGTTACAAGATCAATGCTCATACATCCAATGCATTTTTATACATAAGTGATGAATCTTCAGAAAGAGAAATTAGGAAAACTACCCCACTCACAATAGCATCGAAAAAAATAAAATACTTGGGAATCAATCTCACAAAAGAGGTGAAAGACCTCTACAATGAGAACTACAGAACACTAAAGAAAGAAATTAAAGAAAACCTTAGAAGATGGAAAGATCTCCCATGTTCTTGGGTAGGCAGAATTAATATTGTCAAAATGGCCATATTACCTAAAGTGCTATAGAGATTCAATGCAATTCCAATTAAATTCCCAATGATGTACCTTACAGAAATAGAGCAAGCAATTATGAAATTCATCTGGAAGAATAAAAAACCCAGAAGAGCTAAAGCAATCCTCAGTAGAAAGAGCGAACCAGGGAGTATCGCAATACCAGATCTTCAACTCTATTACAAAGCAATAGTAACAAAAACAGCATGGTTTTGGTACCAAAATAGACAGGTAGATCAATGGTACATAATAGAGGACACGGACACAAACCCAAATAAATACAATTTTCTCATACTAGACAAAGGGGCCAAAAATATGCAATGGAGGAAAGATAGCCTCTTCAACAAATGGTGCTGGGAAAACTGGAAAACCATATGCAACAGAATGAAATTAAACCCCTATATCTCACCCTGCACAAAACTCAACTCAAAATGGATCAAGGACCTCGGAATCAGACCAGAGACCCTGCATCTTATAGAAGAAAAAGTAGGTCCAAACCTTCAACTTGTTGGCTTAGGATCAGACTTCCTTAACAGGACTCCCATAGCACAAGAAATAAAAGCAAGAATCAATAACTGGGATAGATTCAAACTAAAAAGCTTTCTCTCAGCAAAGGAAACTATCAGTAATGTGAAGAGAGAGCCTACAGAGTGGGAGAAAATCTTTGCCACTCATACTTCAGATAGAGCACTAATCTCCAGAATCTATAAAGAACTCAAAAAACTCTACACCAAGAATACAAATAATCCAATCAACAAATGGGCTAAGGAAATGAACAGACACTTCACAGAAGAAGATCTACAAGCAATCAACAGATATATGCAAAAATGTTCAACATCTCTAGTAATAAGAGAAGTGCAAATCAAAACTACCCTAAGATTCCATCTCACCCCAATTAGAATGGCAGTTATCAAGAACACAAGCAACAATAGGTGTTGGCGAGGATGTGGGGAAAAAGGTACACTCATACATTGCTGGTGGGGTTGTAAATTAGTGCAGCCGCTCTGGAAAGCAGTATGGAGATTCCTCAGGAAGTTTGGAATGGAACCACCATTTGACCCAGTTATCCCACTCCTTGGTCTATACCCAGAGGACTTAAAATCAGCGTACTACAGAGATACAGCCACATCAATGTTCATTGCTGCTCAATTCACCATAGCCAGATTGTGGAACCAACCTAGATGCCCTTCAGTTGATGAATGGATAAAGAAACTGTGGCATATATATATACAATGGAATATTACTCAGCCATGAAGAATGATAAAATTATGGCATTTGCAGGCAAATGGATGAAATTGGAGAATATCATAGTAAGTGAGATAAACCAATCTCAAAAAACTAAAGGACGAATGATCTCGCTGATAAGCGGATGAGGACATATAATGGGGGGTAGGAGGGGTTAGCGTCAGGGTTAGGTTTAGGTTTAGGGTCAGGGATAAGGAGGGTGGTAAGAATGGAGGAAGGAAGGACTGTATAGAGGGAAAAGAGGGTGGGAGGGGTGGGGGGGAAGGGAAAAAATAACAGAATGAATCAAAAAACATTGCCCTATGTCAATTTATGATTATACAAATGGTATGCCTTGACTCCATGTACAAATAGAGAAACAACATGTATCCCATTTGTTTACAATAATAAAAAAAAAGAAAAAATAATAGTTAAAAAAAATAAAACATACAGGAAAAATTTGAGGTTTATGAATAACACACAAGTAACAATTTCTGCCATGCCAATCATTGCCATAGGCAAAAATAACAAGACAGGTCATAGACTAGGAGATGATTCTGGTATACTATATAGATAAGGAGGATTAAAATCTTGAATATATAAGGATTTCCTTCAATTTAGAAATAATAAGGCAGGAGTGCTACTAGTTAGCCAAGAAAGGATGTAATTTAAAATACTGTAGGAAGGAACACAATACCTAAAAGATTGCAAAGATTATTCAGTCTCATTAGTGAGGGAAATTCTCAAACTAAGAAAGCAAAAGCAATGAAATGCTACTTTTTACCACCAAGTTTAAGGTCAGATATCAGTGTGGAATGTTGGATCTGTCCCTGCTTTTTAAACATAGTTAGGCCTAACTTTTCTGCAGAGTGAATTTGTGTCTGTGCACACAATGTGACTTGATTCTACTCCTTCAGATGCATTCTTCAGGAAAATCGTAACACAAAAAGAGACTGGTTAGCCTGGTTAGAAAACCAGAGTGGGCAACTACTGGAATGTCTGTCAATAATAACTAGATAGATTCTATGTGGTATTGCAAATGATGGCTACCATGCAGCAGTGGAAAGGAAATTACTGTACTCATGGGGGACAGTGTGAGAACACACAGAGATATTTTGAATGGAAAGTTTGGAGAAATAAAGAGGTGAATCGCCAAAAGCTATCATGTACATGGGATTCACAAAGTATATGGTGACATGATGATTTGGGATGAATATAAGGTGTTACTAGGGATGACCAAAGGGATGAAAGCTAGGAAAATACAGAAAAAAATGAATGAATTAAATACAAATATAAGAAATAAGCATTACAGTGTGCCATAAACTGTGGCTGATTATGTCAATTCTATGCACCTGAATTCTAAAAGAATAATACAATACCCCAAAAAACACAATAAAATATCATACAGTATTTTATATTTTCTTAAATTTATATGGTTAGATCATATAAAATTAGCTGTAGATCAACAGGTCCCTCACTGAAGATAGTTGATATGCACACAACATTTTCATTCTTTGGAACTGTACAATTTTTGTTTTACTTTGAGCAAATCAAGGGACATGTGAGAGTTGATGGACTGGAGCACCAACTATGGAACCAGGTTCCGACTCCTCCCTCTGTGCCACTGTGGACATGGCATCTGATCTTTCTGTGCCTTAGCTTCATCATGTGTTAAATGGAAAGAATGTCCTTATAATTGCCTAATGGGTCCAGGTCATTTGTGCCTAGAACATTGTGAAAGGAGTCAAGAGTCCGGCACTAGGGAGCTGGGCCAGACACATCTTGCCACCTGTTGTCTCTGCCTTAGCACAAACCTCCCTGCAGAGCTGCGTATCTTAGTTCTCTGCAGGTGACAAGCTGGATGAATGCCATCTGGCACCTGTTACCTCACTGCCACACACTGGTCAGCAGCTGGCCACCTTGATGACTTGACCAGCCAGCTACAGAGTGCATAGCTGTCCATCAGGATGAAGAGGGTTGTTGCCGCCAGGGGTGTATGTCTCAGGCACCCCAGAGCTAACTCACAGTTAAGGAGATGGTCCAGCAAGGAGAGCAGGGACTCTTGGTGAATGAAGCAGCCCCATCCATGAATTTCTGTCCTCACAAAGAGCATACAGGTATATCTCTTGGGGGTAGATCTACCCCTTTCTAGTATTTATACTAGCTTCCGGATGTTGCTCTAATAATGCTTGCATGTGCTACAAATTAGACCTTCATCAGTAATTTGAAACAGTCAAGTTGACAAAATTGAATTGGATCCAAACTCCATTCCCATTTTCATAAGCAGTTTCGACATTAATTTGTCATTAAAAGAAAAAAAAGTTGTTGGAATCTTCAAATATAAGTTCAGCTGTGGTCACTTTGTTTTTTTCTCTGAAAATTTAATATGAACCAAATTTTATTAATGATCATATCAAGAAGTTGAAAATATCATCACTAAAATCCTGGACCAGGAACTACACCGTACCATTTCAAGTGCAAGATTCTGATATTAAAAAGACATGTTCATAAGAAAGTTCAAATTTCTTATTAAAATTTTGAAAAGCTATAATCTGGATGAATGTCTAAGTCATCATATAACATATAACAGAACACATAGTTTCTCTAACAGTTACAAAACATAAGGAAAATGTAATGCATTTTTTCACCAAACATCATGTAGACATGTCTACCATGGTCTAATCCCCCAGTATTTATACCTTTTTAAGACAGAAACATTTAGTGTGTGTGGGTCCTGGTGTGGCTAATTTGGGGGAAGTTTTTAACAAAACTAGGGTATAAACTTGAGCTGGCGTGCATGACTGCAAACACTAGACACAGGAATGGAGCCGTGCGTTGGGCTCAGGGAGACATGCCCAGGCACAGAAGACGTTAGTACTTCTTACAAGAGGGGTCCCCTTTCCTTTCTGGTGTTTGAGAGACTGCACATCCAACCCCTTTCACAGTTAGGTACCAATCATTGTCTAGTTGTGGACAATATAGTGTAAGCAGACACAATAGATATCACACCTGGTGTGAAATTTTCCAGTTTTCTGTGATTTCCTGGCCATAGAAAGTCCCAGCATTCCATGTGGTACAGCACTGGTCACTCTGGGCCCAGAAGTGACTGTGTGGACAAAAAAGCTCTCCCCAAACCCAACGACCTGCAGCACGTCTAGGTATTTTTGTATATATCCACTGATATGTAGAGGTCATTTTTTCCATCTGCATAAAGCTAGAACATCCTGACAAACTCATTCGAATACTAACAAAAAAAGATTGAAACATAGAGTAGGGATTACATCTAGACTAAATGAAGGGTCATTAATGATAAAAAAGAAAATCCAATGAAATTATGAGCCAGTGTCTTGAACACAAAAGAAGATACACAAATGTTCATCAAATATATAAAAAAGTTTCTTAACTTCAGCAGTTAGAAAAATGCTAATTAAGACATAACAAATGACCACATGTGTACCATAAGGGCTAAAGGAAGCAAACTGACAATACCAAATGTTAGCAAGCTCAGGATGCAATGGAAACTCTGGTGGAAATGTAAGTCAGAACAACTTTGTCAGTCTTGGCATTAATCACTGAATATGAATGTCCTTTGTCCCTGTGATCCACCTATTCCACTGCTGACCATCAACAAAAGAGGAACAGATAATTAGATAGTGATATATTCATACAGCAGTATACTATGCATCAGTAAAGGCAAACAAATTAGAGCAAGACCTGGACAAATATCTGGACAAGTATCTGGACAAATCCCATAAATGTAACACTGATTTGAAAAGTCAGATGACATGCTAAATTTTTCCTTTTCATTCATCTCAAAACTTGCAAAAGTAGCCACTCATAGAAGAAACCATCACACTACCTTTGATGAGGAGGGGGTTTAAGATGGGTCCCTGTACTGTTGTTCTCTTGAGCGGAGGCTCCTAGGGCCCTTATACTGTGGTAACTCATTGAGATGAATGCGTGTTCCCCACCTCCTTGCTTGAATTTGTTATGCTTAAATGGTGTTAAAAGGAATTGCATTACGGCAAAATCTTTCTGATAGACATATGGGTAGTCAAAGAAAATAGTCTGAGAATAGAAATTTCAAACAAATTACATATAGCTTTACATTATTAGTAATATTTATTTAATATATTTTGTTAATTTTACTTAAAATTATTAAAAGTAAGAACAAATACCTCAATCTTATGGCAAATCACAAAATTCCCTTGCTTAAATTTGTATACCATCATTCGCTAATTTTACTTTTTCAGAAGCATTAAATTTAAGGTAGCATTCAAAAATGTATTTCTACATTTCTATGCTATGCAATTATTCTTAACAGTAATGATTTTCCTAAGTCATATTGCATCATTGGTAATTTTGACTCGATTGAAAACATTAGCAGGCTTGATTGGGAACTTATCAACATTTTTTTATGAGTTTTTATTAGCAAGTAAATTCTAAGTTTTTAAGAGTGATGCAAATTCTTTGAACATAAAACCCCTTTAGTAAGTTGAAGCTTTTGTTTTTAAGAAAGTTTTTGTGTGAATAGCTCCCACAGTTGGTGTCCTAGGAAAGCCAATCTGTTAATTGCATTCAAATATAATTTTTGTTTCTTCCTCATAGATTTGGGAGTGTCTGGTGATTTTTACCTTAGGGAAAATTTTGTCCTAAGAAGGGTATAACTAAAGCAGTATTTTTCAAAATAGATTTTGTGGGGATTATTCCTGAGGGATGGTACACACATGTGTGCGGCCCACTCACATATTGTCTTCAGATGGCTTTTGGAAGTGGTGAGTGGGTTAGGTCCCCTGGGAAGTTAACAAATCACATTAGAATATTTAGGACTTTAAATGACTCTGCAGAAAATGAGCCTCCATTGTCAGCCCTAACACAGTCTTCTCCAGATTTATTTCTAGAACATTCTCTCCACCAAGTATACTCTCAGCATGCCTACTTCACAAAATCCTGGCTTAAATCTAAGGCGTATTCTCTGCAGTTCCACATGTGTATCAAGCAGGCTGTCCCACTTCATTCTGCACCTGAACCATAGAGAAATTCCTTGCCAGAAATCTGAAGAAAAATGGAAATGATTCTCATGTTTCTCCTCTCCTCCCCTCAAATGCCTTTGTTTTATTCAGTTTTAATTTTAGTCCGAAAACTAGAATATGTTCTGGGACAATCATTAAACAGGTTTTGTGTGACCTTGTCTGCCCTCATGCCCCAATGTCCACACCCCTCCCTCACCTGTGACCCCCCCACTCTCTCTCTTGCTCAGTCCCCTGCCTTCTTAGGACCCCTGGCTGATAGCACTCATTCTCCAGAGTCCACGGGGGCTGTCTCTGTGGGATCTATTACATAAAAGGGGGCTTTCATCTTCTCATCTACTCCATTAAAACTTCCATTTTCTGGGTACAGTTGTTAGGGGAAAATCGTTTTCACAATTTCACATTGTGAAAGATGGCATAGCCTAATGCATTTTTCCCCCCACTTTAGAATTTTAGCATTTTTTTTCCAGTAGAGAATGAGGTTTCTAAGTATAGAATAGAGCTGGTAAAGTAATCAAGTCCACTTCATCAGGAAAGACAGGAGGTATTTTCCAGGTTCTGTGTATCAGACCACCTAGGAGTGAACACTAATCTTGCCTGAGTTGGGTACTGGGCTCGGCATGGTGCCAGTGACATTTGCTGGTTTGGACAACCAGACCTAATCCCAGTGGGTGTATTTCCACTTACACTTGGAGTATCTAGAAAAGGGGTTGGAAACTATAACCCGAAGCCCGCTTTTAGAAAACCCACGAACCAAAAATACTGTCTACATTTTTATGTAGTAAAGAAAATTTTCAAAATAATAATAATATTTTGTGACAGATGAAAATGATAGGAAATTTAAGTTTCAGTGCCCACAAATAAAGCTTTATTAGAACACAGACACTGTTATTTGTTTACTTGTTGCCTATGGTGGGGTTTGTGCTGCAGGTGCAGAGTTGAGTAGTAGTGACAGAGACCATATGGCCTGCCATGCTTAAAATACTTGCAATCTGGCCCTTTATAGAAAAAGTTGGCATACTCTAACTAGAAGACAGGGAACACACAAATGGAGCTGCAGGGCCACCTCGCCACCTCCTGTTCCAGAATAATACTGTGTCTCCTCTATTCACATTTATTCTGCTATGTGAAACCCCCAAGGGACAACTATTTTTTTCAATTTGTTTTTTGAGGCTCTAAAATTTATTTATTAAATTGCCAAAATAATCCTTGCTTCTTGTGACAAATCAAAGAGTAAAGAGATGTTTCTAGGAAAAAAAAAAAAGGCTTCCTAAACTCGTAAAATCCTGCTACTGGAAATAAGCAATAGTAACCATTCCTCTACTTGTTTTGCACTTAATCAAGCAGAAACAAGTATGTATGGAAATGTGTACATGTTTTAAGAAGCACGCATTAGCAATGAATCTATACCCTAAAGAGCAGTCCCTGATGGGTTATATATGAACCATCTCTTGTCTATTCCTAATAGCTTTGGGTTTGAATGTACCAAATTTATGCAACCATTCACTTTTGGATATGCACACATTTTTCTGTTAGCCTTCTAATCCAGCTGTGCTAAACACATTACAAGCAAATCCTTAGGTAAGTGGACAAATGAGTCCCAATTGTGGAATTGCTATGTTGAAAGAAAGGTTCATGCAATTATTATTATTATTATTTACAAAAAGCTACTTTTCTTTTTATTAGTACAAAGAAGCACAGGGAAAAAGGTAAACATTCTTTTAAGAATAATTAAAAATTAAATATATATCATGACATTTTGATTTTTAAAGGAGTATTACAGAGATGCCAATCTCTCTATTTATATTAATTATAAATTGTGTGACCTTCCTTGATGTATGTGGTATTATCTGCTGTGAATTTCACCCTGGTTAAAACTATTATTGCCATTCCAATTTACTAGTATTATTTTTCCAGATTTAATATTTTTATTTGTTTGAGGGACTTGTATTTAGTTGTGTCATTAAAACAGCTAAAATTTTAGTTTATTCAACTGAGATTACATGTCATTTAAAATTACCAACAAAACGTATATAACTAGTAACTAATGCTAAGTTTAAAAATTTATCTTATTTTCTGTGTACAATATTTCCTGCCTTCTATTTTTGCCTAGTTGGGTTCCCTTCTCTGATTTGTTCTGTGTGCAACAGAGCGACTGTGTGAGTTCTCATGTGATCACGTCCTTGGTTTCCTAGTTGTTTTCTCACGTCTTTCAGTGGATCCTTTTGAGTCATCTGTCTGTATCACCTCCGCAGACAGCACCTGTCAGTGTCCTACTGTGATAGTCGAGAACATGAACTTACACTACTTCTGTTCTCTTCCTTTTATAGAGTGAACAACTTCTGTTTTAATAGATTTATCTAATTGGCTTACACTGTTCAGCTTTGAGTTATTCACTACAAGAAGTAGCTATAAAATTTCCTTTAAGAATTGCAAGGAAATTTTATATATTCTTCAATTTATTTTCTGTCACTATCTCAGGTTTTACTTGTTTCTAATTTTAGATTCTGACTATATACAGCCTTTATCTTTTGTGGCCCTAGAGCCTCTGGTTGCTTAGATGTGTTCCCTGTTATAAGAGTGGAGCTGATGCTCACAGCCCTCAGAGTTGACTCTGACATCTCTCCTATTGGATGGTTCCCTTGGGGTTCTGTCTTTTTTTTTTTTTTATCGTGTCACCCATGATAGAATATCTTAGATTATACTTTCCTTCGTCACTTCGTTATTCTACCCGAGTGTTCTCAACCAGGGGCAACTTTAACCCCTCTTTCCTCTGTGGGGATATCAAGCATCTGGAGACACTGTTGCCTGCTATGCTTGGGGATGGAAAGCAGTGTGCTCAGTAGTCTCGTATGGAGAGACACTGGGCGGCTCCTCCTGGGAAGATTTATTGTCCCATAATATCAGTAGTGCAGGGGTTGGGAAAATATTTGTCATTTATTCCAGCATTAAAAGCATCTATGCAAAAATATAAAGCCAGCTCCATTTTTACCTCTTTGCAAGTCACTTGGTTCTCTGCATAAATATACAGAGAATTCATTTTTCAGCCATGAAATTCATCCTTTGCATAGTTACTATTTCGGTGCTAAATCTTCCGAGTCAATTTTTATCCAAGTTTCTCTTTTTGGTTTTTCTGTTAGCCCTAATTGTAAGGAGAGGTGTTTTTAGGTCTCAAAACACCTGGGAGGCCAGGTGTTCAGTAAGGCCTCTCCACTTTGGATGGTTGGAACTCCAGACTGCCTCAGTACCCTGCCATCTCCGAGTTCCCACTCAGCTGACAACCTGACCCTGCTGGGCCACCACTTCCCTGGGTGTGGTTTGATAGTTGCCACCAGCAGGAAGCCTCGGTGAACATCGAGATGATTCTGGGTTTGCTGTCTCTCTGGTATCATGCTTCCACGCTGTTGTTTAATGCCTGAAAGTGATTCCTTCTTGTGTACTTTGTTTTTCATGAATATTGGGTGAATTCGATATGATTCTCCATTGTGCCTGGGACTGGAAGGCAGTCTTGCACTTAAAATTTGTACTCCACTCACATAAAGGTGTTCTCTATTATTAAAAAAAATTAATAATTTTGATTTTGATATTTCTCTTTAACTGTTGTGGATTACATTTTTAATACAACATGAAATATTCTAATTTTAATTTCAATTTTCTGTGTATAGAATTAATTTTTCTAATATCATCTACGAATCAATTCTAGGTATGCCAGGAAGCCTTAGTATATCCTAAAGAACTCACACTATAATTCAGTTTTTCTGACACAAGGTGATAAATTCAGAAATCAATAACATAAGTTTAGCCAAAAAAAGAAAAATCCCATTTGTCTAAAACCTAATAAAATAAGTTTTAAATAACATATTGTTCCTTCCTGTAATTGTCACTTTTATGTATGAAAATGTTACCTCCTTGGGTTGTTATTTCAAGGTTACTTTTTAATTAAATTTGCCCCATGCACTGGTAAAGTAAACAGGTAACATATGCCATATTCAAGTTCTATAAAGAAATTTTAATAACATTGATTGACTTTGGCCAGTTGTTAAATAATTTTACATTGGCAGTGGGATATAAAAAGCATCTTTTCATTAGTTCTTTCTACTAAACTGGGGAGGACAAATAGCCAGGAAAAGGTTTGTGATGAGAACACACATAGCTATGTATTTTCTAAAGTGCATGTGTTTTTATTTTTTTATGAAAAATAATTAAAGTACCTACAAAGAATATTGTAATACTTAAAAGCCACTCATCACTTTTTGGAAGCACTACAAGTTATCATTCAGGTGATTATTAAGTTATTAACCCTTTGAAAACCCAAGTTTTCAATTCTGCAAAATTGACAGATGCATTAAAATAGGTTGTAAATCTTAATTTGGAGTTTCTGTATTATTACATTAAAACAATAGTAATATGTAATATAATGATATATGCTTATATAACTATATAGCTTAATTTTATATTAATTATGTTATATAATATTGCATAATTATATTATATATTATATTCTATATTTAACTTTTTACAGGTGTTCTCTATCTGGGACTAAAGGAGAGATCCTACAGATTGGGAGAAAATCTTTACCACATGCACCTCAGCTAAAGCATTAATCTCTGGGATATATGAAGAACTCAAAAAACTTAACCCCGAAAAACCCCAAATAACCTAATCAATAAATGGGCTAAGGAACTGAACAGATACTTCACAGAAGATCAACAAATATATGAAAAAATGTTCAACATCTCTAGCAATTAGAGAAATGCAAATCAAAACTACTCTAAAACTTCATCTGACTGCAATCAGAATGACAATTATCAAAAATACAAGCAATAATAAATGTTGGTGAGGATGTGAGGGAAAAGGTACACTCATACATTGCTGGTGGGACAACAAAATGGTGCAACCATTCTGGAAAGTAGTTTGGAGGTTCCTCAGAAAACCTGGAATGGACCAACCATTTGACCCAGTTATCCCACTCCTTGGTTTATACCCAAAGGACTTAAAATCAATATACTACAGTGACGTGGACACATCAATGTTTACAGCAGCTCAATTAGCCATAGTTAAAATATGGAACCAACCTAGATGCCCTTCAACAGATGAATGGATAAAGAAAATGGGGTGTATATATATATATATATATATATATATTTTTATATATGATGGAATATTACTTACCTTTAATGAAGAATGACTTTATGGTATTTGCTGATAAATGGATGGAGCTGGAGAATATCATGCTAAGTGAAATAAGCCAAACCCAAAAAACCAAAGGCTGAATGTTTTCTCTGATATGTGGATGCTAATTCATGATAAGGTTGGTGGGGATAAGGAAGAATAGAGTTACTTTATATTAGGTAGAGGGGAGTGAAGGGAGGGGAAGGGGTCTGAGGGAAGGAATGATAGTAGAGTGAAACAGAGATTATTACCTCATGCACATGTATGACTGCATGACCAATGTGATCCTGCAATATGTATAATCAGAAAAATGAGAGATTACACTCCATTTATATAAGGTCTATCAAAATGTATAAATGCATCCTACTATCATGTAAAACTAATTAGAACAAATAAAAATAACTGTACCCCATGAGAGCTCTTGTTGTAAGCACTTTTGTTGCTTCATTTGACAATGACTTCCATCTCCATTTCCAAAATATGTAATGGGGTTTTCCTCCTATGTCTTTTATTCCTGTGATTAATTTTGCCAGAAATAATTTTCTGATTCTGCCTAGACATAGTCTCTGTCCTTTAAAGCTTAAACCTGTTTTGTTCACTTATGTCACTCCCCAATGCATGAAATAAACCTGGCACATAGTACATGCTAAGTAAAATTTGATGAACGAATGAGTAATTGAAATGACAATTCCACAAGGCTTTCACCCCAGTCAGAACTGTTTGTGCCAGCCTCAAAACATCTGCATCACTGTTGATATTTTTAACAAGCTACTTAAAACATGTTACCTGAAATTACTATTTTGTTCTGAAGTAGGATCTTCCCCTATGCTGTGGAGAGAACGTGATTGTCTTAATCCTTAAGTTTATCTAGAAATTTCCCCATTAAGAAAAAAAGGGCATTACTAAGTAAAATAGGCCAAGAAGGCAATGCACATGGTAATGAGAGTGGAAAAAATATCTTTCAATGTAACAAATGTTACATTTGAATGTAACAAATGTAACAAATGTTTCTGGATTTGGGTCCAAAATTTTTATTTAATCTAATATAGATCTGCAAGTGACTTGAAAGAAGAAAGAAAATATTTATACAATATGTTGATGAAGAGAAACTTGATGGTGTGATAAGATAGATAACTGAATCTCCATCAAAAAGAACTTTCTAAGGTTGTCATAATTAGCAAAAATTTTCCTTAGCAATAGCTTGTATTAAATCAACTTAGTTAACTTTTTAAATATCAAAACAGATGTCAAAAACATGATGTGAATGATAAAATTCTAATGCAATCCTGTAATCAATGTGTAATTTCTGGGACAAGTAAGATGAATCATATTTTTGTAGGCACTGATGAGAATATATTGAATTCTTGGACCACACTTTAGAAAGAGGCTTAGAAACTTGAAGAACAGGCAGCTTGTTGATGGTTCTGGAAACCACGCCACACAGAGTTCTGGATAAGCTCAGATGATTTGACCTGGAGAAAAGAATCAGAGGCCATGATTGTTCAGAGTCTTCAACTTTCAAAGGAATTCTCTGAGAGGAATTGTGAAGAGTTCTGGCAAAAGCGGAAGAACATAGGAAGAGAGGCGAGGACCCAGGTCAAAGGAGGATTGTGAGTGAGGAAACCTGCCAGTTAGCAGAGGGCGCGGTCAGAGCTGACAGGGATGGAATAGGCTGACCTGAGGGAGATTTGGTTCCTCTCACTGACGGTGGTCACATCCCTGATGAGGAACCGCGTGATGCACATTGCAGTCACAGGAGCCACAGACAAGGGACCTAGATAATCTTACAGAGACTTGCATGGCAAACTGAAATTCTATTTCAAAGGTCACACAGCATAATTTGTTAAGCAAACTGCTAAGAAGATCAATCTATATATAAAATTTTATTGGAATGCACCCTCATTCATTTATGTATATATTGTCTCTGGGTGCTTTGATATTATACTGGCAGAAGTGAGTAGTTATAATAGAGAGCCCTTATGGCCTGCATAGCTGAAGATATTTACTATCTAGTAAATCCTATACAGAAAGATTTTGTTGACCCGTGTCATGGATGAAGAATATAGGATTCATTATTTAGTAGTAATTGAAGGCAGAGCTCTTGTTTTATGGTGCATTCTTTGTTTTCAGTTGTTAAATTTTCCTTACCTAAATCACTTCAAATCCTACAAAGTACACCTTATGGATTCCCTGAGCAAAGCTGGGATACAAGTGGAAGACTTAAGCCCAAATTCTGACTGGTATCCCACAAGGCCTCTTCAGAAACCTTGAGTCCTAACCAAGGCAGGAAGAATATATTTAGAGGCTGGGAAGGCATTGTGGGGTGACCTCTCCAACTACCTCACTATATAATTCAAAATTCAGACGTCTCCCTGTGTTCTCCAGGGAAAATCATCCAGTGATAAGCAGCAAGTCAGGCTGCCAGCAGCAGAGACTCCATATAAAGAAGGAAAAAAAATGACTGGAATGGACACCAAATTAAGATTTTTTTAAAATCATGAGGAACAATGAGCCCATCTCAAAACCATATATTGGAGACCACAGACAAGTAAAAATTGATCTGATGTTCATCAGATTAATGCAAAAGGAAAGATAAAAATCTGAGTGAAATTTGATTTCTCAGTCCTTCCCTGCAAGCGAAGCCTCAATGGCATAGTATTCTTTCTGACTTTGGAATTTCAAATAAATGTCATTTCCCATCCCATCCCCAAGAACACAGTAGAATAACTTACTGGCAACCTACTTGCCTAAAGCAAATTCCTCAGCACAGCTTTTAAGAGGTTGTTAGATGAGTAGAGTGGGCAGTGGAAACACAGAAGATGGAAAACATCAAATAATGATTTTTAACAAACTTGCAAGTATTGAATTATTCCTGAGATAAAAATCTCTTCTGTCTCATCCATAGCATGGTATGGGGAGAGCGCATGTCCTCATGTCAGTTTGCCAAAGTCTGAGTCCCAGCAATTCTGTTAACTAGATAGGCAATGGAATTATCTAGCCTTTAGGAAAAAAAAACAATGGTTTTGAAAAGGAGGATTTTCATATTATCCTATTTAGGTTCTGAACACTCTCAAAAAGCCACCTGTAGGTTGAGGTTTTCAATATTTAATATTAGTTTTAGAAATTATAAGGTCTACATGAGCAAAATTTGTCTGCAATAAATCTTTAAATTGAATTTTTGGAGTTTTTTTTTTTTTTTATTTAACTTTCTTCTTAAGGTTCCTGAGGAAATAGCTTAAAGCACCTTTGTTTAAAATATCTTGACTTAGCCTGGTTCCATAGCTATTCTCATTTTCTTCTGTTCACAGAAAATTGTGCTTTCCATTGACTCTTGAATAAGCCTTCTTGGCAAATACCTAAGCAATGCATTATACATTTACAGCTTGAAATTCATCCTCAAGAACTGGTATTATTCTCAATAACATTTAAGGTGTCATTTTTTACTACCCCCCATTTCATACAATATATGGTGCACATTGTGGAGTTCTGCTCATATTTGGCCAACATACCACAATATCTCGTATTTACCTCTGTCACTTTTATTATTGTCACTTGCTAACACATTTTCAACATTTATTACATGCCTAGAACCCTTAGGGTGTACTCTGAAATCGCCATTTCCAATATGGTCTTACACATAGGATTGCCAGGTGGAACAGGTAAAATTCAGGATGTCCAGTCTAACCTGAACTTCAGATAAAGAACAAATAGTATTTTCCACACACATGTATCCCCTGCAACACCTGACATCTGTATTTTATCAGGCTGTTCTAATTATGTACCACAATTCCCTTATGCAACATTCTTTGTTATTCCTGTGCTGAGCTGGACCTAAAAAACATTCAGATTGGTATAAAATTGCTTCCTCTGGGATGAACTAGAGAATGTATCAGTACCATTTGTACTTGGCATTTTCTGAGTTTGCTCAAAATCACTTTCTATGTTCTTAAGACCTAAAACATTCTTAATTTAAACTGTATTCTTTAAACTGTTTTAGTGTGCGCTTTGTATTAGGTATTGAAAAAATTAGTAATAAGCCAAATATAGAATAAACTGAAATATGGATGAAAGGAGTGAATACAAACCAATTTAAGAAAGAAACAACATTAGCAAGATCCATGTAAATGTAAATGTGCTAATTAAGTTTTCAAATTTTTCATTTTTAAAAACTTATCTCCAAGAGTCTATTACCTATCTGAAATAAATTTTTTTAGCTACTAATTATTATATAATTTATAAGTAGATAAAATTATGCTTCTTTTTTATAATTCTGTGATTATAGTTCTATAATTACAGACTTATTCTAAAATTCAAAAAACTTACTGTTATTTATTTACATATATACATACAGGGATGTCAGATAATTTCACAATTTATCTTCTGTGCAGTTTGCTGATGGAGAGGGCTTATGTATTATCACTTTCCTAAACAACTGATGAATTATTCCTCATCCAACAAATGTTGGCAAAGGGGCCAAAATAATCTTATGCTATAGAGTCCCATAAAATATTTCTTTGCCTGTTTTTAAACTTAGTTCTACAGTGAAACTCGAGAAAGCCTTCAAATAATTCACCACCAAAGAGTGACCATCAGAGCCTGTGTGCTGTCCTCTATGTCTACTGAGGATATACTCCAAACTGTCCGTCACCAAGTAGACGGAGACAGACAGACAGTAGATAGACATACAGGGCTATTTTAGGATTTTAGCTTAATCCATAAAATGTGTTAAAGCAATGATTGAAAGTAGAAATGTTTCCTTGGTGAGAAGTTTTTATTCATTTTGAACTTGGTAACACAGAAAAGAAACTGTGAATTAGACCTGCATGTGTTCTTGAGCAACATGTCTCCTTTACCTGTGAAACTTGGCTTTCCTGAAATACTTTGTCAGTTTCATGACAAATCCTGAAATGGTTTGAATTTCTTTACTGCAGAAATTGGTTCATAAAAGAAATCACTGACATATGCCTGAAATTTAATTTTCTGTGTGTCAGCTTTTGTTGTAGCTCTGCTGAAACCTTTGATATTTCTCAGCATTGTAAAAAAAAATCACATATAGGTGTCTCTGACAATGGAACATCTTACTGTCCAAGTTTAGAACGAAATGATTTAAACAAGTACTTAGTGAACACTTTAATACCCCAATGTCCTTTCTTATTCCCTGAAATTTATAACCAAGTAGATTTGCATATCATTATACCCTCTTTATATCTGAAGCTACCATTACCCAAACTCTGGAATTATGTAAATATGTTTGTGTTGAAAGACATCATGAGTTAACATAATGGCACATTGCAAAAGACTACTTCCTGAGAAAAGCAATTGCCAAATCTCTGTCCTCTAAGATTAAGCTCAAGATTCACTGACTAAAAATTATTTTATAGTGAGCACAATTCTAATAGTGACTACATGACTTGGGCAGTATATAAAGATACATAAAAAGTACCAGTAATTTTAACCCATTTCTTTTGTATTTAAGTCTGCTTTATTTTCCCCCAGTATAGTTTTATATACTTCTCTGTAGACATATATACACATATGAAATCTGCTCTAAATAATTGTTATTTTTATGCCACTGTAATGATTTATCCTGACATATATCATTCTCTTGTGAATTTTGAAGGAAGGTTAGTACACAGAAATGTAACTGATTATTTTTTCATTAACCTTTTGCCAAAAACTTGCTACACCCATTTGTCATTTTTAGTAATTTATCTGAAAAATTCCTTCTGATTTTTATGATTTTTTTCTTTTTATTAATTTTTTAATTTGTTCTAATTTGTTGTAAAAATCACATTATTGATTGTTTCTTTTGATGGAAAGAAACTTTTTAGTTTGAGTCCACCCCATTTGTTGATTGTTGATTTAAATTCCTGCACTTTAGGGGTCTTGTTAAGAAAGTCAGGTCCTAGGCCAACATAGTATAGATTTGGGCCTACTTTTTCTTCTAGTAGGTGCAGGGTCTCTGTTCTAGGGTCTAAGTCTTTGATCCACAGTGAGTTGAGTTTCATGCAGGATGAGAGGTAAGGGTTCATTTTGTTACATGTGGCTTTCCAGTTTTCTCAGCACCATTTGTTGAATAAGTCATATTTTCTCTAGTGAATGTTTTTGGCACCTTTGTCTAGTATGAGATACCAGTATTTATGTGGTTTTGTCTCTGTGTCTTCTATTCTGTACCATTGGTCTACATGTCTGTTTTGGTGCCAATATCATGCTGTTTTTATTAGGATAGCTCTGTAGTATTGTTCAAGTTCTGGTATTGTGATGCCTCCTGCTTCACACTTCTTGCTAAGGATTGTTTTGGTTATTCTGAGTCTCTTATTTTTCCAAATGATTTTCATGATTGCTTTTTCTAGTTCTATGAAGAACATCATTGGGATTTTAGTAGGAATTGCATTAAATTTGTATAACAATGTACAACACTTTTGGTAGTATGGACATTTTGACAATTTTAATTCTGCCTGTTCAGGAGTATGGGAGGTCTTTCCTTTTTCTAAGGTCTTCTTCAATTTCTTTTTTTAGTATTCTGTAGACTTCATTGTAGGTATTTCACCTCTGTTTTTAGATTGATTCCCAAGTATTTTTTGTTTTTAGGGGATTGTGAATGGGGGGTAGAATTCTTTATTTCTCTTTCAGTGGATTCATTACTGATGTATAGAAATGTGTTTGATTTATGGGTATTGATTTTATATTCTGCCACTTTGCTGAATTCGTTTATTAGTTCTAGAAGATTTTTTTTTTTTGCATTTTTTTTTATTGTAAACAAATGGGATACATGTTGTTTCTCTGTCTGTACATGGCGTAAAGGCATACCATTTGTGTAATCATAAATTTACATAGGGTAATGTTGGTTGATTCATTCTGCCATTTTTTCCCTTCCCCCCCTCCCCTCCCACCCTTCCCTTCCATCTATACAGTCCATCCTTCCTCCATTCCTGCCCCCCTCCCTAAACCCAACTCCAACCCCAACACTAACCCTTCCCACCCCCCATTATGTGTCATCATCCACTTATTAGCGATATCATTCTTCCTTTGGTTTTTTGAGATTGGCTTATCTCACTTAGCATGATATTCTCCAGTTTCATCCATTTGCCTGCAAATGCCATAATTTTATCATTCTTTATGGCTGAGTAATATTCCATTGTACATATATACCACATTTTCTTTATCCATTCATCAATTGAAGGACATCTAGGTTGGTTCCACAATCTGGCTATTGTGAACTGAGCAGCTATGAACATTGATGTGGCTGTATCTCTGTAATATGCTGATTTTAAGTCCTTTGGGTATAGGCCAAGGAGTGGGATAGCTGGGTCAAATGGTGTTTCCATTCCAAGCTTTCTGAGGAATCTCCATACTGCTTTCCAGAGTGGCTGCACTAATTTGCAGCCCCACCAGCAATGTAAGAGTGTACCTTTCTCCCCACATCCTCGCCAACACCTGTTGTTGCTTGTATTCTTGATAATTGCCATTCTAATTGGGGTGAGATGGAATCTTAGGGTGGTTTTGATTTGCATGTCTCTTATTACTAGAGATGTTGAACATTTTTCCATATGTTTGTTGATTGCTTGTAGATCTTCTTCTGTGAAGTGTCTATTCATTTCCTTAGCCCATTTGTCAGTTGGATTATTTACATTCTTGGTGTAGAGTTTTTTGAGTTCTTTATAGATTCTGGAGATTAGCGCTCTATCTGAGGTATGATTGGCAAAGATTTTCTCCCACTCTGTAGGCTCTTTCTTCACATTGCTGATAGTTTCCTTTGCTGAGAGAAAGCTTTTTAGTTTGAATCTATCCCAGTTATTAATTCTTGCTTTTATTTCTTGTGCTATGGGAGTCCTGTTGAGGAAGTCTGGTCCTAAGCCGACATGTTGAAGCTCTGGACCTACTTTTTCTTCTATAAGATGCAAGGTCTCTGGTCTGATTCCGAGATCCTTAATCCATTTTGAGTTTAGTTTTGTGCATGGTGAGAGATATGGGTTTAGTTTCATTCTGTTGCATATGGATTTCCAATTCTCCCAGCACCATTTGTTGAAGAGGCTATCTTTTCTCCATTGCATATTTTTGGCCCCTTTGTCTAGTATGAGAAAATTGTATTTATTTGGGTTTGTGTCCGTGTCCTCTATTCTGTACCATTGATCCACCTTTCTATTTTGGTACCAATACCATGCCGTTTTTGTTACTATTGCTTTGTAGTAGAGTTGAAGATCTGGTATTGCGATACCCCCTGCTTCACTCTTTCTGCCAAGGATTGCTTTAGCTATTCTGGGTTTTTTATTCTTCCAGATGAATTTCATAATTGCAAGGTTGGTTCAACATCAGGAAATCAATAAATGTCATTCACCATATCAATAGACTTAAAGTCAAGAATCACATGATTATTTCGATAGATGCAGAAAAAGCATTTGATAAAATACAGCACCCCTTCATGCTCAAAACACTAGAAAAAATAGGGATAGTGGGAACATTCCTTAACATTGTAAAGGTCATCTACACTAAGCCCATGGCTAATATCATTTTAAATGGTGAAAAACTGAAAGCATTCCCTCTAAAAACTGGAACAAGGCAGGGATGCCCTCTTTCACCACTTCTATTCAATATCGTCCTTGAAACTCTAGCCAGAGCAATTAGACAGACCAAAGAAATTAAAGGGATATGAATAGGAAAAGAAGAACTCAAACTATCCCTATTTGCTGATGATATGATGGTATACATAGAGGAACCAGGAAATTCCACCAGAAAACTTTTAGATCTCATAAGTGAATTCAGTAAAGTAGCGGGATATAAGATCAATGCACATAAATCTAAGGCATTTTTATACATAAGCGATGAATCTTCAGAAAGAGAAATTAGGAAAACTACCCCATTCACAATAGCTTCGAAAAAAATAAAGTATTTGGGAATCAATCTCACAAAAGAGGTGAAAGACCTGTACAATGAGAACTACAGAATACTAAAGAAAGAAATTCAAGAAAACCTTAGAAGATGGAAAGATCTCCCATGTTCTTGGATAGGAAGAATTAATATTGTCAAAATGGTCATACTACCAAAAGTGCTATACAGATTCAATGCAATTCCAATTAAAATCCCAATGATGTACCTTACAGAAATAGAGCAAGTTCTAGAAGATTTTTGGTGGAATTTTTTAGGTCTTCCAAATATAGAATCATATCAAGGGCAAATAGTGATAGTTTGAGTTCTTCTTTACCTATTTGTACACCTTTAATTCTTTCTTCTGTCTAATTGCTCTGGCTAGAGTTTCAAGGACAATGTTGAATAAAAGTGGTGAAAGAGGGAATCCTTGTCTTGTTCCAGTTTTTAGAGGCAATGTTTTCAGTTTTTCTCTGTTTAGAATTATGTTGACCTTGTGTTTGGCATATATGGCTTTTATGATGTTGAGGTATGTTCCTACTATTCCTAGTTTTTCTAGTGTTTTGAACATGAAGAGGTACTGTATTTTGTAAAATGCTTTTTTCTGCATCTATTGAGATGATCATATGATTCTTGTATACTTTTTAAGTTCAATCACCAATTGTGGTGCAATTTTGCTGTTTAGAGACCCTTGAGCTGTGGTTTTGATGTTCACATTGTTCACACCAGTGTCCCCCTGTTTTCCTGACTTAGGATTTGGATGTGGTTTTGTAATGCTTAAAGTATGGGGTCCTTTTGATTATCTTCTCTTAACCATCAATTTCAGATGGAAATTTCTGGTAACTTACCAGTGGAAACACAGTAATATCAAGACAGGGTGTTTCTTATTCTCAGAATACCTGACTGAGATAAAGCAGATCAAGACTTTGGGATAACATTTTTGACTTCTTTGTTAACCAGAGTTATCTTCAAGTAATTTTATGTTTTTTAATACTTAGAGTTTATGTTCTTTATTCCAATTTTTCAATTATATTTACAAAATAATTTTAATGTATCTTGAAAATGTTACATGTGCTCATTATAGAAAAATTAGAAAATATGAAAGATGAATTTAAAAAATTCACTTGCAAATATCATCACCAAAGCTAACTATTGTTATCATTTTGATATATTTAAAAGTGGATTATAATATAACCATCTTTTTTATTCACTTAACATTTATTGTAAATGCATTTGCAAACATATCTTTGATCTAAATTTAAAACTGAATTGCTTTCATTTTATGTTCATTTTACCATTATTTTAACCAATCTCTATTGTACATACATTTTTGCATAAAGCTTTTCTTATTTCATTAGGGCCATTCCTAACATGTAAGAAAGTATATTTTAAGGCTTGATGAAACCAATTCTAAATAATCTATGTAATAATAACTTTTTTCTTACATTACACATATAATATGTGCCTTATACTATAGAGGTGCTGAAAGCATAGTCATTACAGTTTTCATTAATCAGTGAATCATGTATGCATTATCAAATAATTACCATATTATCAGTGTAGCAACTTCTAGAATAGTATTTATATTTATGCTGCATATTGTTACTAAAATGTTTCATTTAGTGTTTATGCAACAGTAATTATTTTCATCATGTACAAATGACATAATAATGAGGTGATGACATCACCCACATCTCTGCCACCTAAGTGCTTAGCTAAATCTGGAGTGTGGTAGTTGCATATTTTTGTTGAGTGATTGAACACAAAATAATGAAACCTTAATTTGGAAAAATAACTCAAACAGTGTTTCTACATATTTTTCTCTTTCTGTGTTTAGTGTAAAATTAATAGAAAAATTAATAAGGGAGGAACATTTATAGAGATGGAAGTTTATCTGAGATAGCTCCATTTATCCCTAATTGAATGCAGAGCGAAGAATGTAATTACTATTGGAATTATCTTCTGCTGTTTTCTCATAATGAGGAGAAAGCAGAAATGGACATGACCTGAGCCATCATCTGATGCCAAATGCTGGCAAAAGCAACCAATGGCTTTTTCTGAACAGTAGCAGCTCTTCATCATTTTGAGGGGATGCAGAACTCACTTCTTAAACTCTCTTCAACTGATACTCTTAAAATGTCAAATCCATATTTAGAAGAAGATGCTATTTCTAATAAATCTAATCCTGGTTTGGGGAAATTAATGGACAACAATTAAGAATTAGACATTTGGTATTTCTAAGAAATACGAGTTGGGTTTTTTTTTTTTTTTTGCTTTTACAAAAGTAACATCAGAAAAACTATAAATAAGGAAAAATAAATTACATAATCACTCCTAACATATTACTTCAGATCCCCAACTTCTTTTTGAATAGGATAAAAATGTCAAATTGTATCTCTAAATGCAATTTTAAAAAATTTTTATTTTGTTGTGATAATAACACTTAGGATGACTTCTAATGTCTTAATAATACAGTATGATTGACTATAGGTACAATAAATAGTTGTTCAAAAAGATGGCATATTAGTAGGATAACCTTCAAATTTTATAATTTTTTTTTGCTCCTAGATGGAGAGTGATGTTGGAGGCATAGCACAAAATCACTGTATTTTGATTGGAAAATATGGCAAAATAAATCCTTGCTAACAAACTTGATACTTCTAGAATCAGTTCATGCTCTGTTTCATGGACATTTTGAGAGCAAATGTAGAATTCAGTTAAGGACATTGTGTTTCTTTCCCTACATCTCTAGGGATGGTTGGGAAAGTGGGGACCTGTCTGGCACTGAAGAGACAGCCTTCTTGAATCACAATGTGACACAGAAGTGATGCTATTCACCCTGAGAAAGTAACAAGGTACAAAAAGAAACCAGTGTCAGTTTTGGGTTCTCAAAGCAAGGTTTTGCTCCCAAAAGTCAGTTCCAGTATTCTCTGTAGAGATTTCTATTTCTACCTCTCTCTACATTTTCTCTTTCTTGAAGATATTGCCAAGTTCTTAGTTTCTTTAGTGCTTGGCAAGGATTAGTTAGCATAATGTAAGGTGTCTAGCAATAGCTCTCCTCCTTCTCTTTCTGTTGATTGAGGAACTTCTGTCACTTGGTTGAGTAAGTATTGTACCTGCTGGTTTTTGAAACTCCTGAACAAAAACTAAAAATTAAAGTAAGATGATCTGTAGTAATAAATTTTAGATCCAGTGGGGACAAACACATCCTCCAGAGGAACTATTGTGATGCTTCATATACAGACCTTTAGAACTCCTGAGAGTCTAGAAACTTCTGAACGGTCAACCTCAACCGATATTTGAAATTTGGGCTTCGGTCCAAAAGGGATTGGTGCAATCTATGTGAAGTATAGTGCCCATTACTTTTGTTGCATCTTATTGGTTTCCTACTGAATGTTTGAAAAAAGTTGGGGAGGGGGATAAAAAGACAAAAGAAGGAAAGAAGTTGTCAATTTGCACCATTGTTTTCTCTTAATAATTGCTCTTCCTAAAAAGTGCATTAGCAGAAAACATTTCTGATCTTTATTAACTTGGCAGGGTATTAATCCCTAGGTCATAGGAATTTTTGCAAAACCTCAACAACTTGGCAAAAAGATGCAGAGTTTAAAGGGAAAAAATCAACACTATACTAGTGTGCGTGTATGGATATTAAATGCAGGATGGTATCAAAAAAACTCTGTTGCACTTGGAGATTTGTACACCGGTTTTAATATAGACAAGGGATACTGGGGTAACCAAGACAAGGAGGCATTCTAGATGCATCCGAAGAGTTCATCTATTGCTATGGAAACAGATAGATCCTAGCAACAGCTGCTTGGTACAGAGCTGACATGCAGCACTTAAGGCCCGAAACAAGAGGAAAATGAGCCAGAAGAAATCTTTAGTGTTTATGTTTTTATAAGTTTGAAATGTACAGTAGAACATTCATACATAAATATGTTGAAAGAATAGTGTTACAAAAATTGAACTTTATTTTCTCACCATCATATGACCTGGAATATTGCCCAATATAGTAATAATGACTGTGTTTTATGATTGCAAAATAATATACCACACATCAGAGTCAATACTAGAAGAGCATATTTTTGTTAAATCCTGAAGATAGTATTCAATGAGACTTTTAATCAACATGCTTTGTTTATCAATTATTAGAATCTTATACATATAAAAATCTCCAAATACTTCTCTGTAAATGGAGAAATTCAGATGACTTAGGATTTTAATTAAAGCTTGAAAAATGTTGTGATTATATCTTTTATTAATAGAATAGTTTTCTTTTGCATTAAATTTTCTAGCGAAGTGCTTCAAATATTCTTTTTACATGTTCAAATAAACATTTATTTATGTAAAATGAAAATGAAAACCAAATATTTGTTATAATTTCACATTATTTTGTGTGGTTGTGTGTGTGTGTGCGTGTGTGTGTGTATCTGTCTTTCTACTTTAGCAAATAGTTACCAGGGAACAGGGTGTATTTTTTTGTAACTTTCAATCATGACATAAAAGGTAATGAAATTAACATTAATTAAGGGCTGTTGAAAGCCACACTATCATTTTTACTGGATCATAGAAAGTTACATCTGGAGTATATCAAATGCTTGCTCTAATAAAAATTAACACCTGGGTAGAAGGGATGGTTTTAATTTTATTGTATTTTTTAAAGGAATATATTTGCTTCCTGCTTGGGCATGGAACTTCACATTTATGATTTTTTTTTACACCAGTATCTAGTCAAATGCAATCATAAGCAAAAAAATCTTACTAGAATGAATCACTTGTTAAAAGAGACTTTCGAAAAGAGTAGGAGGAAGATACTCTAAGCATGATGAACTCCAAGAAGAGAGAAGCTTTGAGAACATCTCATTAAGCTAGGTCTCTCCTCTTGCATGCTAAGCATGTGCTATACCACTAAAGTCACATGCCCAAACCTATGTTTATAAAACATCTTATTTTAAAGGGAAAAGTAATATTTGGCAGCGCAAGCCATTTTAGGTATCTGACCATTAGTCATGGATGTAAATGCCTCTGATTCGTATTGTGCTGCTTAGTCAGACAATACTTTCTGTCCTTTGTACTGTCAATAACAGGGAACCAGCAAAGATACTGAATGTTTTTCTCTGTACAAAAACTCATTTCCATTTAATAGATTACCAATGGAAAGTGGAGCCTATTATGTCTATTTCACATAAACTTCTAAATAAAAATTTGTTTCAAATATGCCATTAAACTGAACCCCAACAAGTGGACACAGCTTAGTTGGTGCAGGGACATATTCGTAGGCTTGTTAACCTGTATTGCCGTTGTAGCTGAGCCATGGCATGTCAGCTGGAAACTCCTAATGAAAGCCTAGCTCCCTGTCTTCTCAGATTCAATAAACTGAGGCAAATAGTTTCCCTGATGACCAAGAACAGGGATGAATGTTGGCTTGGACTTTAGCTTCCCTCAGCTTCTATCAGCTTAAGAAATCATCTTAAGCATCTGTTTTGATATAAATGATATGCTTTCTATCCAAATGTAACTTTAACATACATCCTGTGTACTTCCCCTTTCCCTTTTTCTGAATCCATCAGAATTTGGGATTCTATCTGTACTCTCAAAAATTTGGGAACTGTGACTTAGAACATGTGAATTTGGGAACTGTGGCTTAGAACATGAGGACCGCTTGCATGATTCAAAGAACCTAGCTCAGTAATGACTGATTTTCATATCACTTGGACGGTGGTGTCCAAACTGCCCCAGACTTGATTGACTGACTGTTCTTATGCTATGGTACCGAGGCACTCATTAGCTCAAGATGCATTAGGAGAGTCTCAAAACCCAGAAAAATTATCCTATTTTAAATTAGTTACATCTGTATCCATACTGGTCACAAAGCCAAGATTTTGATAGTAGTCCTGGAATTTTATTTCCTAACTCTTATTTATAATCACCAAGCCCTGTCAATATTTTTTTCCCAATTTTTTAAAAGTTCTCCTAAATTGCATCCAACTGCCATGTCTGTAGCTGTCTGATCTGACTTCAATCAATTCTCAGTTTTTTTCCTGAGCTTTCTCAACTCCATTCCAAAGGTTTTGGGCCCCCTACTCAAACTTTTTAATGGTCCCCTAATCCCCTCAAAATAAAGTAAACTTCTTTTGCAGGATACAAAATCCTCCAAGACTGACCTTTGCCAGTCACTCCAGTCTTACATTCTCTCTGCTCTTTAAAATCCTTAGCGGCAGCCATGTGAACCGTTTGCTGAACTATGCTTGCTTTATACCTTTACTCCTCACTAAGAAGCTTCCTTAACCTCTAAAACCCCTTCCCTTTGTCCTTCAAGACCACCACACTTTAACTTTTTCAAAAAGGATAACCGCAAACACACATAAAAGCAGACTTCAGGTACAATGAATCCCATGTAACCACTGAGACATTCAACTATTAACCTGTGGCTAATATTTTCTAGTTTCTCCTGTATTATTTTGAAGCAATCTCATTAATCATATTATTTCTTCTTAATACAGCTTCTAAAGATAACCTTTTGAAAATTAGATTAAATAATACTAATAATTAGAAATAATTCCTTACTATCCCATCTGTCCCATTTATTGATTCTTGCTTTTATTTCTTGTGCTCTGGGGGGTCTTGTTAAGGAAGTCTGGTCCTAAGCCAACACAATGGAGATTTGGACCTACTTTTTCTTCTGTTTGGTGAAGGGTCTCAGGTCTAATTCCTAGATCCTTGATCCATTTTGAGTTGAGTTTTGTACAGGGTGAGAGATAGGGGTTTAATTTCATTTTACTGCATGTGGATTTCCAGTTTTGCCAGCACCATTTGTTGAAGAGGCTATCTTTTCTCCATAGTATGTTTTTGGCACCTCTGTCTAGTATAATTGTTCTCATGTGGGTTTGTCTCTGTGTCTTCTATTCTGCACCATTGGTCTGCCTGTCTACTTTGGTGCCAATACCATGCCGTTTTTGTTACTGTTGCTCTGTAGTAGAGTTTAAGGTCTGGTATTGTGATACCTCCTGCATTACTTTTCCTGCCCAGGATTGCTTTAGCTAGTCTGGATCTTTCGTCCTTCCAGATGAATTTCATGATTGTTTTCTCTATTTCTACTGGAAATGTCATAGGGATTTTAATTGGAATTGCATTAAATCTGTATAGCACCTTTGGAACTATGGTCATTTTGATAATATTAATTCTGCCTATCTAAGAACATGGGAGATCTTTCCATCTTCTAAGGTCTTCTTCAATCTCTTTCTTTGATGTTTGCAGTTTTCATTGCAGAGATCTTTCACCTCTTTGGTGAGATTGATTCCCAAGTATTTTATTTTATTTTTTGAGGCTATTGTGAATGGAGTTGTTTTCTTCATTTCCCTTTCAGATGATTCATCACTTATGAATAAAAGTGCTTCAGATATGTGCATGTTGATTTTATAAAATCAGCATACCAAAGTGATGCAGCCACATCAATATTCATAGCAGCTCAATTCACAATAGCTAGATTGTGGAAACAACCGAGATGCCCTTCAATTGATGAATGATAAAGAAACTGTGGTATATATACACAATGGAATATTACTCAGCCTTAAAGAAGAATGAAATTATGGCATTTGCAGGTAAATGGATGGAGTTGGAGAATATCATGCTAAGTGAAATAGGCCAAGCCTAAAAAACCAAAGGCCACATGTTTTCTCTGATAAGTGGATGATGATACATAATGGGTGTGGGGTGGGAGGAGAAGAGAAGAATGAAGGAACTTCAGATGGTGTAGAGGAAAATGGGGCAAGAGGGGGTGAGAAGAAAAGATAGTAGAATGAGACAGACAGACAGTATTACCCTAATCATGTGTATGATTACATGAATGGTGTGAATCTACATTGTGTACAACCATAGAAATGAAAAGTCACACCCCATTTGCGTACAATGAATCAAAATGCAGTCTGTAAACATAAAAATTTAAATAAAAAATTCCATCTGTTTGACATGTGTTGTCACTGTATTTTTAATTTTTTGGTTTTTAAATGTTTTACCATTTGCTATCAGAATCTGAATCAGAAAAGGACTGTGCATTGCAATTGGTTTATGTGTCCATTATCTACAGGTTTTCTTTCCAACACTTTTCCGTTGGCATATTATTTATGAAAAAAATCAGATTATTTATCCAGGGGAGTTTCCAACTAGCTGGATTTTGCTGACTGTTCTTTAATGTTCTTCTGTTTTCTCTTTCATCCATCTTGATAGTTGGATCTAGAGACTTAATTACATACAGGTTCAATTTTTTTATTTTGGGGGCAAGACTACTTCAGCGGGATTTAAAATGTCCTTCCATTGTGAGGTTGGCACTGTATGGCTGCTTCTCTTTTCATGATGCATGGAACTGTTTACACTCGTGATTCATTAATTCATTATGGGCTGAGATATGGTGGTATTCTCCTCCATTAATTAATAACTAGATTACTTCGATAAGTAGAAATCTCCATCTTCTATTTGGCTATCAGTGGTGGAACTTATTTGCCACTTTTTATTTATTTACCATCTTTCAAAATAGTAGTTAGGGATCATTTTAAAAAAATGTGATTGGAATCATTGTGAACTCAATGGCACACACTTTATTTAGTTATTTTTCTTATCCATGTTCAAATTTTCCCATTTTTGGTCAATAGGAGCCTTTTAGGTTGTCTCCTGAATTGTCTTTGTTGGGTTTTATGAGTCTTTTCTAAAATATCTGATATAACAAAGCGTTTCAGGCTCCACTTGTTTATTTCCTGCCCAGAATTGAAATCAGTCATTTTTTTCAACTAGCTATTATATTTTTTTAAATAAAAGATAAGAAATATGGAACGTCATTTATATTTTAATTAAATGTAGGACCATAAAGATTTTGATTAGTTTCTTCTGCCTTACATCTGTGTCTTACATCTTTTCTACACTGAGAATCCTGACTCTCAAAGGTGTTGGTTGTGATAGAATACCACAGAGATATGTATTTAATCTACCTCTTATCATACATAGAATGGCATCAGAATTACAATAGAAACACTGCTACCAACTATATGATTTGTGAGATAGTTCAATTTATTTCTCTAATCCTTCTTGTCCTATTGTCCTGTTTATCATATTAGTCATGGTAAATCTTTAAAGCCAGATAGTAGTTTCCCTCTGTGTGGACATATCATAACTAACATACCTTGTTGGAATCATCTGCTTCATTTTCTTAAGGTTTCTTAAGTGGGTTGAGCTGTAGATTAGTGACCAGAGCACATGCTCAGCATGAGCAAAGCCCTGCAGTGATCCCCCAGAAACATGCATGAGCACACACACACTTTCTTAAAATTAATTATGTAAAATATGTTCAGAATTTAAAAATGAAAACAAAGTATATTTGAAGATGTCTGGTGTCTTAGTTCCAAATACTTTATTTATAGTTATCAATTTTTAAAATGTTTTGTTTTGTGTTAATATGAAACATGCACACACAAAAAACACACTAAATTACATTTTTAAAGAGATAAATTGCACGATACTGCATAGTCTTCTTTTGCCTTGCTTTTTTTTTTTAGTAAAACCTTTCCCTGAAATCAATCCCTGGTAGGATATACCCATTTCTCATTCTTTGTTTATTGCCTTATAGTAACTCATTGTGGCTGTGTAATGTAATTTAACCAGCTCTCTACTGATATACATTTAATTTGCTCTAACAAATAATTCCTGCAGTGAAAAGTTTTATTCATGGTTTTAAAATTGTTGTATCAGTGTATCTGTGAGGTATGTTTGTAAACTGGGATTGTTGGATCAAAAGGTACATGCTATGAAATTTTGCTGGACATTTCCAAATTTTCCATAGCAATTGCTCCATGTTACTTTCTCTGTAGAGATATATTAAAGTGTCTCTTTTTTCAGTTTCATTGATACAATATGATTTCTAATTTTGTGACAAGCTAATAAATGGAAAACTCTTGTTGAAGTTTTGATTTCTTATGAATGTAGTTCAATACCTAGTCACATGATTAAAATAATTTGCATTTATTATTTCTATAAGTTGATCTAATTTCTATGGTCCATTTTTATGTAGAGCCATCAGACCTCTTCTATTTTTATCAGCATTAAATAGAGTAGAGTTACCAATCAATTACCTACTTTAAATGATTAATATTTAAATCATTGATCTATTTCAAGTTTATCTAAATTTCATATTACTTTCCTCAGAGTATTTTTGACCATTGGAGGTTTCCTGTTTTAGCCTTATAGTTTTTCGTATTACTTTGCTGTTTTCTTTTTGCCTCTGGAATTTGAATGCTAGATGGCAAGGTATTCCCACAGAAGCTGACAGTAATGCAGCTGAGAGGTTCTAGCACTTGTATCAGCAGGTTGTGTGTTTCACTCTGATCCCTCTGACGCTTGCCTTGTTGAACCCTGTGAGTAACAGGTCTAGCTTAAGCCCACCAGTCATTCCAATGCCACTGATTAAAAGGAAAACCAGAAAACAATAGCCACAAATTTGAGATAGTCTTTTCTCATGCATTACTTATACATGTATTTCAGCGTGTTTATTTTTCCTATGGTTTTGTTTAAGCCATGCACAGATCCCATGTTGTTGAAGTACAGAAGCTTTATGAGTCAGGTTGCCTTAATACTAACAGGGCTGTTCTCTCTCCTTCCTCTTCAACCTCCGAGTTCTCTTTGGTTTCACTGCTTACTGGTCATTGTCTCCAGCCTGAGCACCCAGAGGAGTCATCTACCTTCCATCTTGAGAGTTCTCACTCTCTCTCTTTTTTTTTGACATGTCTATTAATCACATTTACTTTATTATTTAAATAACATTGAACATACTTACTTTCAAAGATATGAATTCAAAAGACAGTCTTAAAAATCCATCTAAAGTCCACCTCCTGACATTCCAATATTAATATGTAGTATTTTGGGTGTCAGCAGATTATTCTGCTTCCCTCCGTGGTAGCTGACTGGCAGACTCCAGTTCATCCTAGCAAGATAAGAATGGTATTATTCAACTGGAACTCTACATTTTTTTAACTGTTCAAGGTGCTTCTTTGAACATTCTTCTCCTAAGACAGAAGAATTTATGCTTAGAACATAATGGTGAATATACTACCCCTGATTTTCCTGGTCATAAAGGGGTCATCCTTCAGTCTATGTTGAATGTTTTAGTTCTAAATCTTTTTTTGGTACTGGTATTAAACCTGGGGTGCTCTACCACTGAGTTACATCCTCAGTCCTTTTTAATGTTTTATTTCAAGACAGAGTTTCACTAAGTTGCCGAGGCTGGCTTTGAACTTGCAATCCTCCTGCCTTGGCTCCTGAGTTGGTGGAATCACAGGCATGTATCACACCTGACTTCGGTTCTACTTCTACCATGGCCTTTTTTTAAAATACAATTTCCAAATATAATTTATAAGCCAAAACTTCTTAAAGTTTCTGATTTAATCCATTCAGCACCAAAAGTGTAGGACACAAAGTTTGCAAATGTCTTCTTTCCTAGTCACTGAAACTAGAATAGAGAAATATGTCTTCTTTATCTTGTGCTGAGAAAACACATCAACAACTTCTTCCTGTTCCTAACACAGTTTCATCATGATTTGGTACGTTGTTGACTTAGAATTTATGCTGCCACTTAACATAAAACTAAACTATCTCATAGTCCTGTTACGACTGTGACCTGATTGGTAAATCTACAGACCACATGGAAATACCTGCCATGCTAAAGACATTGGCAGATCTCATTCCAGAGACATAAACTGGACAATCGATATTCCTCTTGACAATATTTCTGGAAAATCAATTAAAATTAGGAAAGTATAACAAGTTGGTTCAATTTAGAAATCACTTAGTTCTTTAAAAATGATTTTGTTAGTCTTTCATTTTATCTTAGCATAGATCTAGCTTTTTATAATTACAGACAAATTAAATCTCCAAACTAAGACTGATTGGATAACTTTTGCAGTAAAAAATAATAGTAATAATAATAATAACAATGATGATAATATGAAAAGATAAACTACTTTGTGATACAGGTTGAAGGATAACACAATACTGCTGGTCCCAAAACATCTCCCTTCACTACCTAAAAAGAGGATCAAACTTTCTAGAACACATACTTGCATAAATGACCCTAAAGGACTTAATTAAAATTGATTTTTAATGACAAAATAGAAAGAAATATTAGATTGATTAGTAACAACTTGGAAATCAAACTAAGATGATACAGATTAGATGATATATAAAAGGGCTACAACGTGGTATATTTTACAGACTCTTGACATGAGTCCCTTTGTGCTTTCCAGATATGAGGCAGCATAAGATGATAAGAAACTTGGGAAACCAGATCCTTAAATGAAACAACAACAAAGTGTCAATCTTTGGTATATCAAGGTTGTGGAGTGAGTCTCTTTTGAACACTGTAATTAAAAGAATGATATGATAGTTTTCATATACAGTTTTATTATATAATAACTTATGTCTGCATATATATATATATATATATATTTGCATCACATGCATGTATGTATGTATATATAGTCATTGGTATTTCTCTCTGACCTTCTATATGAACCCCTTATTGCTGGTTCTATCTGTCACTTTTGTCCTTGTGCAAATAAGAAAGTGTTCAGAAATTTTGCCAATGAGTACGGACTAAACCTGGCCTGCTGTTTTGGATCTAAACTGTGCCTACACAGGGTACCTGTGTTTGTAGGTGTACTACGAATAGATCCTACATTTCAGATTTAAAGTATTCCTATATGACAGGATTTCTCCCTATAGAAGTAATTCAAAATGGGGAAAAATATTATTGCTGTCTTGCCTTTTATATTCTTGAAAAGTTTTGCTAGCTAGGAAAAACATCTGTGGTTGGCCTTCAAAATAGAAGCTTATTATATTTTACCTCGGTGAATTGAGAGTCCCACAGTCAATCTGCAGGTTGTCATCAAGAGCAAATCTTGAATGATATGTGATGTATCCTGTACTGGACTAAGGATGTGAAAATGTATTTTTTTTTTCCTGAGTGGCTTGAACCAAGGTGGGGGAGATGGATTGATCATAAAAGGAAAATCAGATTGGAAATGGCCAAATTTTTAAATAAATATTTAATTTTTACATGTTTATACTGTGAGATACAAAATTTAAGAGCAATCTTACTGTTCAACTACACAGCAGATGACAATCATTTAAAGTACATGAACAGTTACATTTTCAAATTCTCACAGGCTGTCTTATATTTATTTTATTTAACCCAGTGATTTTTCAGGGATTAGGAATTGATTTGGGTTTGCGCATTGCAGTAATTTCCTTTTTAAGCAAGGAGATCAGAGATTAATATCTTGCTTCTTTGTGGTTGTAATTTTTATTCTTTCTTTTTATTAATAAAACTATGGGAGAAAATAACTAACAAAAAGAACAAGTGATAATGTTTATAGCTCTATGAAAATGCATTGGTTTAACAAAACTATTCTGATTAAATGAAAAGAGATTAACATTTTTTGAAATATAAGATATTGACAAATAATATAATTTGATTTATGCTTAATTTAAGTAGAATGAAATTAAATGTCTATTTTTCAGACATTTAGACCTGGTTTATTCAAACAATTTTTTGGTCCAGGAAGGGAGAGGGAAGAAGATGCATCATATAAAAGAAAATACAGAGGAAAGTAGAACATGGGAGATGTTGGACAAAATTAAAATGCAAGAATACAGGTGAGTCTGAAGCACACAAAAAATTAAGGAAAAACCTGAGCGATCATTTACCTATACAAGTATCTACTGAAGCACCTCAAAATGAGTGTGTCTAAAACATTCTGATAGCAGTATTTGTTTTGGGGAAAAATGTTTCACATCTGTAACTAGCACTGTATACTCAGCTAGACTCCAGCACTTCAGATAGCTGTAACTTTCCAATTTTGGAAGGTGGGGGGAGAGGTTAAAAAAAGATTGGCATGAGCTACTCCAGATTTAAAGTGTGGCAGCAAGTTCATCGCCAGATTCTTTAGCATGTTCAGAAATGCAAAAAGCCCAGACCACCTAGAGACTCCAAAGACTGAAGGACTCCGGAAATTTTCTAGTTTACAGTTCCAGTTGATGACCAGAGATGGCGCTGAGTGTACAGGGAACCTGGGGCTAACCTGAACCAGAAACTGGAAAGACTCAAGTCTGTGAGCGCCGAATCCTCGATTAACCCCAGCAGCATCCCATCGAAGACAGGAGGGGTAAGAAAAGCTAAGAACAAATCAAAGAGACCTGCATTAGGCGAGTCACATTAGGAAGTCTGTGGGAATAAAGATTCCTACAGGTTAACGTTGGTAAAAGCATGAACCAAGTACCACATCAGGAATGCAGACCAAAGCGCTCCAGTAGGACTGGGGCAGCAGGGTATTTTCCTAAGTTGCCCTTTGAGGAAGGTTTTATTTGGGAGGATGACCACAGGAGTTTTCAGGCTTTTATGTTATTGTCTGAATGCATGTGGTTATACTCTTTCAGTGTTTAACAAGGAGGAATCCAAAAATAATGTGGTGCAGTCAGAGACTACTATCTAGAGTCTAACTTCATGCATTTTAAATTTCCTATAGGTAAGCAGGTATTTTTGTAAATAGGCATGTTCATCTTAAAATGAGGAAGACAAACTGCTTCACTCATAGCAGAGTGAACTGATGTGTCTCTCTGTGTGTCCTTTTCACTTACATTTGTAAAAACAACTGGAGGTTCTGTATGAAAGAGCACCTCCAGTCAGCATGGCAATCTTTTAAAATAAATCTTTTCAAAAATAATCTTTTAAAATAAATGTGTTGAAAAGTAACTCTGTGGCAATTTTTAAAAACTTTTTATGATTTTGTGTTGCTTAAATCTCTGTTAAAGACAAAATGTAAAGGCAAAAAATTTTCCAAGTCATACAAAAGGATTTCAAATGGTAAGTGAGTATGTCCTTCTGTGCCTTGCTTGGACACCTCCCTCTTCCTTCTCTCTTTGCAAGTATAACTAGGGCACACAGTGTTCTGGTTAAAGAGGTACTAAGTATGACTTTCTGGATACTCAGTGTGGTTTTTGAACAAGCAGCATCAGTATCACCTGAGAGCTTGTTAGAAGTGCAGAATCTCAGACCTTAGCACAGATTTTATGGGTCAGGATCTGTATTTTAACAAGATCTACAAGTGGCATGTGTGCATATAATAGTTTGAGAAGTTCTTCTTTAGGTTCTAAAGAGAGCCACTAACTGAGCAAGAGACTGCAGAAATGGTCTAACTATAACCAGCGGCCCTACTCCTAGTCCACATAGAGGAAATTCCAGGAGTCAGAGTCAACCATCACTAGAAGCGTTGAGAGGTAGTGTTCATAGTGAGAGATTCCTCCTTTCCAAGGAGGTGAGAGGTGCTCCAAAGGAGTCACAGATGGAGGTGGTGCCCAGAGAGCCCTCACATCTCAATCCAAGGCTGGGTGTCCATTGATTTGTAGGATCTGTGTGACCACTTTGTTGCTTCCTCTTGGAAGGGACTGTGGCACACCATGGAAGAAGGATGTAGTAACTAGTGTCCCAAATCATCTTTTCTCTATGATTTTGGAAGGGGTACAGAAGATGTATGAGTTTTCCACTGCTCTGTAAGACCAGGAGGTATAGGCCCAGTAAGGTCATGTCTATCGCAGAACATTGCGGGCATGAACTAGGATCATGGCTGCTATGTCTGAATGGAGAAAGAGCGGCAGAAGAGGCCAGAGTGAAGACAGGGGAGCTGCAGTAAGAAAAGTACCCACACAGTCACCTGCGAACCCACCACATGGCTGTGATCAGAAGCAAGGAGAATAAGCAGACCAGGGTCTAGTGCCCAACATCACTCTTCAGAGTGCTTACGCCCTGGGAAGCAAGAGGAGGAAAATGTAGTTTCACCACTCTTCACCTCTGCCTTATGCATGCATCTTGATGAGGGAAATTATAGTACTATTGCTTTAATTTAGCTTTATAGCTTCACTAAGGGATGTGATGTTTAATAATTGTTCGGGAAAAAAAAGTGTAACTGACTCTGTCCACATCCTCCCAGGACTGTCCTCACCCAATGGCTGACAAGAACTAGAGCATAAATATGCCAGCTTCCTTTCCCTTCTCTCTCCAGGGAGAGGAAATCTGAGGCATGGTGCACACCATTTCCCAGAAGCTTCCAGTGGGGAAACTGGAAATGACTTAAAAAATATCTACTGTGACTGAACCTAACAGGGTCATTACTGTAGTACAACTGAGGACCGGGAAAGGGTAAAAAAATCATAAAGGTGAATTCCCATAACGGAAAGAAGGCCTCTTCTCTGACGTGCAAAATGAGATCAGTGCAAAAATATGAAATGTCTAGTCTGGAGATGTCCATGACGATTTGTAGAACTGAGTTGTAAAATATAGTGCAGTAGAAATGGGCAATCCAAGTACAGACAATTCTTAGACTCCATTTAGAGAGTTTTGTGGAAACTGTTTTTCAGTTTATGTTTTCAGAGTCTTTTATTTGTCCTCTTCCTTCCTGCAGTTTGCTTTCTAAGACATGTCATTATATTTCTTTTTTAAATTTGAAGGAAGTTAAGAGATAAAGCCGGTGAAACTCAAAGCGGTAAGTTTTGTTCTTATTGAAACAAATTCATCATAAAAGCAAAAGACGTTGTTTAGAAACAATTATCTAAAATATCCTTTACTACCTATGGGTCTTACATTTTTAAGACAAATTCATCATTTTAGATGCAATACAGATTCATCATTTTAGATGCAATACGGATTGACAGGAAGAGACCACTCACGCACATGCAATCTGTTCACGTTTTCCATTCTTTCTGGGTACAGAGCTCAGAACAGCCCCAAGTGGGTTATTGGAGGAACACCTATAACTGCAGTTCTTAAAAGGCAAGTAGCAGGAGGCTTCCTGACATGGGTTTAGACTGAATTCATAGATTTTGTGCATGATTAATAAACCAAAGCTTAAAATGTTAGTGAAAGTAATGTAACTATGTAGAAATGTATAGGCAGCATATCGTACTGTACTTTTCCTTGGCCTCGGGATCCAAAAACTATGCAGTTGTGGGAGAAACTGCCAGCAGTTTGAGTAAAATGTCAAGTCTTGCGCTCAGCAGTGCTTTAATTTTAAGCAACTTGTTACTACTCGGGTAGAGTTCCTAGGCATTGCCAACTTGCTTTGACTTAAGCCAGTGTTCTTCAACCTCGGAACTTCTGACTTTGGACCAGGCAACTTTGTGTGGTGGGGGCCTTCTCTGTGCATTGGCAGATGTAGCGCTTCACTCCCTAGGAGTCGCGACAACCCCAAACACCCCCAGACGTTGCCAAGTAAGCTGGTGGGTAAGCAGCACACAGTGGAAAAGCACTGAATGGAGGTGATATTTACAAGGAGTCGACTCTCCCGGCCTTTGTACACTCGGCATCATCAAAGCACCGTCATTATGCCCAGGGAAGGGAAACTGAATCAGTGGTCCTGAACCAGGGCTGCTGACAGCTCCCTCTATCTCTCAAAGACCATTTCGCAAACCCTAACCCCTGCTCTCAAAAATAATCAGGTCAAAAGTGCTTTACCTTCAGAATTGCATGAGAATAAATATTTAAGTGCCCATGGATGCTACTTATAAATCATACATTGCAATCTTCTTTCTTTTTTACCTTCCTCTTTGTATTTTTTTCTTCCCACTTTTTTCTCACTTCCCACATTTTCATCTGTTGCACATGGTGGTTCCTGTAAGGGAAGAATGAGGCAGTCATGTCTGAATAATTATGCTGTAAATTGAAGTTTAATCAGTGAGTCAACCAATCAATCACATTGTTAAGTGTGGCAGTGTCCTTCTGGATCATACTGTGGAGTCTTTCCTTCACTTATCTGAATGCAACATTTATTCTAATTCACATCCATCCTATCACAATTCCTGTCTCTATCTTACACACTCCACTTTTTCTACAGTCTGTTTTAGTAAATACAGGCAATTTTACAAAGAAATAACATTGTGTTTGTCACCAGAAATATAAAAGATGTGACCGTTGTGAAGAGCAGTAATCATGCATTTGGTATTTCCCAGCAATAACAACAAGTAACAGGTTGAAGATAGGAAAGTTTCAAACTAGAATAAGTGCAGCAAGACCTCTCCTGCAGGTTAAAGGCAGAAATGGAGCATCTGTTACTGCCCTTGGCATTTCCTGGATGTACAACTCAATAACCATTGTACTTTACTCGTGCAATTACAACTGGCTTAAAACAAATGTGTGAAGTCACTTCTTACCCACTTGTTCCAGTTTGTTTTCTGTTGCTATAACTGAATACCACAGACTGGATGACTCATAAAGATAGAAGTTTATTTAGCCCACAGTGCTGGGGCATGGGAAGCCCAGTATCAAGGTGTCAACATCTGGTGAGGGTAGTCTTGCTGTCATGACATGGTAGAGGGTTTTACCTGGTGAGACAGAGAAAACCCACAAGCTCAGGTCTCTCTCTTCTCATAAAGCCATTAATGTTATGATGTGGTTCCACCCTCATGACCTCATCTAATCCTAGTTACCATCTAAGGTCCCACTCCAAATACCACCCGCAGGGACCTCAGAGATTCTGTTTCCAATACATGGTTTCTTTCTGGGTGACACATTCAAACCATAGCACCACCAAGATGGCTCTAATGAACAAGGCAGGAGGTAAGGAGCGTGGGCAAGGATGTGAAGGAGCTGGAGCCCTCACACACTGCTGGTAGGGATTTAAAATGTAACAACTACTTTGGAAAACAGCTTGATAATTCCTTAAAAGTTAAACAAGCTTACAAAACACCTTTCAATTCCACTCCTACAAATCTACCTCAGGGAAAATAAGAAAAAACATGTGCCCTAAATGTTCACAATAGCAGCATTATACATAATTGTAAGAAGTGACAAAAATTCAAAAGTCTATCAGCTCCTGAATGAATTAAAAAACTATGATGTATCCACATAATGGAATACAACTCAGCAATAAAAAGAATTAGGTCACTGATTTGTGCTATTTGAATAAATCTCAAAAACTCTACTAACAAGTCCAGTGAAAATGACCATACATTATAGGATTCCATTTATATGCAATGTTCAGAAAAGTTGAATTTACAGAGATAAAAAGCAGATTAGGCACTTCCTAGGGTTGAGGGTAAGAACAGGGATTGATTAAAAATGGGCACAGAGGACAACAGAAATGATCTAAAATTAAATTGGATGTGGTAATGATTTCATGGTTCTGTGAATATACTAAAAATATTGAATTCTACAATTTAAATGAGTGAATTTTATGGTATATAGGTTATCCCTCAACAAAACTATCTAAAAATAAATGGGAAGGCAGGTTGTTTTAGAAAGACCTAGTTTCTTAGCCTTTCTTAGATCACTTTGGTCCATATATTGACCTGTGTATACATCCTATTTTATGTGCTTCTGCCCAAGTCTTACCAATGGCCTCTACCTTCCCTGAGGGTCTTATCAAAATTCTGAATGAGTAAAATCTCTTTCATCGTACTTAGTAAGTAGTGAAAGTTTAACCTTAAGCAAAGAGAGGTCAGCCTTTGCCCTAGACTACCAGAGCTGATGTCTAAATCTTGAATTCATGGCTGAGGGGGTGACCCTTGGTCTCTGCGGGTCTGACAGTGTGATGTAGGATGGGAGCTTTGGGTCACAGGGCTTGATTTTTCCTGTGGGAGGAAGGAACTGGAGGCTAACTTTGTGAGCCTGACTCTGGGAGAGACTGCTGACTGAGGGTAAGCACCAGGCATCACATAGTTGAGCTCCAGTAGATCTTGACACCCAGGCTCAGGTGAACTTTCCTGATTGGTGCTACTCCAGGCATACTGTCCCACCTTGACACGAGGAGAGCAAGATGTCTGCGGCTCCATGCAAGAGGGCAGCGGAAGCTCAGCCTTTCCTTCCCTATGTACCTCTTCTTTAAGAGAACCTTATTTCCTATCCTTTCCCTGTAATAAACCCCAACTGTTAGTATAACACCTTTTAGTGAGTTCTGTGAGTTGTTCCAGAGAATTATGGCAACGGAAGGTGGTTTCAGCTAAACTTACAATTGGTGTCAGAAATGAGGGTGATTTTGTGTGGAGAACCTGCCCTCTAACTGCACAGTTGGGTAAACTATTCCCAAAACAACACTTTCTCATTCATGTCGTAAAGCGTTCTGAACTCCATTTTTCAATTGTTCAGGACAGTCACACCTTCAGGATAGAATCTTATTTAGTGTCTTTCCGGAAGGTGATAATTGATAAATGTTAATTGAGCCATGACAAATATTTTCAAGACAAGATTTTAATTCTTTTATGGAAGTACCAAGGCAGCATTTAGCAACAGATTAGACTCCTAAGAATAGTTTTATATGGACTGAAGATAACCATGGGAATATTCATCTGAACTGAATTAAATGAAGAAGCTTTAACTTAGATGACAGGTTCATTGGAAGGAATCCAGTATTCTGTCAATTGTTATATAGACAGAACTGAATGATTTATATTTATGTACATTTATATCACATGGACTTCACCTTAGATGTTACAAAGGGCTCGCACATAAATTATCTCATATGATGACAACAAAGATCTTGTGAGATAGGCATGGCTTAAGATAGTTAACATCTTCTTTATGTTTCCATGGTCATTGAGGGATCCCGATATAATAAATGAAGGTCCCTTGCCTAAATTCCCTGTTGTGAAAGCCTCATGACTTTCCCATCGTCATAAGTTTGAATCAAAAGTGGTCTCAGACCCAAAACTGAGTCAGAAATGTGTGTGATGAATTGACGAGACGTGAGAAGATGCCAGATCATCTGTCCTGGGAGTGAGTTGTGAATCCCAGTCACTGGTGTGGAAGCTGAACTGGAAGTTGAAAGGATGCAGGAGGTGGGGCAGGGTCTTGTGGGCTCCTGTGAAGTCAAAATCATAGACAAGATGGAGTATGAGTTGTGTAGAATCCAGTAGAAAGAAAAAGACAGAACGCCCCAGGAAGTCTTGATAGAAGGGAAGAAATAAGCAGATACACACCGCAATAGGTCCAGTTCAATGGCGGGCAGGAAAGTGTGCAGCTCTGTGCCTGAGCGATCTCAAGGTTACTGTGGACTCCTCATCAGATGGCCTCCAGTTGTCCCGAAGTGTGGATGCTGGCCTAAACCTAAGTGCCTATTCATATGTAGCCTTTATGTCACCATTGCCACCATCAATCCATCAATAGAAAGACTGGCTTTATTTTTTATATTATATATCTTTCATATTCAAACATAAACTGATGAATTATTAATAACTTTCCTCAGACATGGCTTACTGATTCAATTCTTCTCAGAGAAACATAATGAGCAAAAAATGAAATATTTTCCACAAATATGCACCTAATCTATTCCTCAGCCTTGCCTTGTTTTGAAATTCCTGCCACATAAATATTTTAACATAGCTATCAGATAAAGTGCTTGTTATTTGGATGCATGTTGCTTTGATTTTGAAAGTTTGCTTTACTTGTTGTTATCCCTGGACACAACAGAACTGAGATTTTAAAAACTGGTAAATGCAGATTCCCTGAGTCTCCAAATAAGGCTGCTGGAAACCTATTGTGGAAAGCAGCTGTGATACCATGAGCATGTGGTATTGATGTATTTCGTATTTATAAACCTGGCTTCCTGGCTGCGTTGATGCACAACCTACCCTCAAACTTTTGTGTTTTTTTTTTTTTTTTTTTTTTTTTTTTTTTGTGAAATATGCTCACCTCTTTGAATGCCTTGCAAAATGTGACTGGTTTTCACTGGTTTTAATTTCTAAAGTTGTTTTTCCTAAAGTTTCTAGCTATGCATCTTTTATTTTTTAATGCTAAGCAATAGTAGCATGTTGTTTTAAAACATCTCCTTTTTTTCAGCATACGTACATAGCAACTGTTCTTCTGTTTAGTTTACTTCCACCTTTTAAATTTCTTCAGTTTTTTGCATCTGAAGTTGTCTTGCTTTTTTCTTTGGATTTTTCTCTTTTTGGGGGGGTGAGGGGTGTTTTCTTGGCAGTTGAACTTTGTCCTGGAACGTTGTTCTCCATGATTAAGCAGAGCCTGTACTTGTCTAACTACAAAACTGGGCTGATGATTCTTCTATTATTTATTCCTAGTTCTTGTTCTTATAACCCAGGATACTGGAATTTATACATGGCTATTAGGAACCTAAAATTGGACCAAGATTTCCTAACTGCAGTGTCTATGTTATTTGTGTGACATCAGACTGCTTCCCGGAAATAATCCATTCCACTTTGCTTCAGGTCTGCTCAGTGTTTGCACAGCCATTATTTCAACTGCCCTCTTAGGTAGTGGGGCAGATACAATTTAACAGATAAACAAACCCAGACTGAGAGGAGTTAAATGGCATACTTAAGGTCAAAGAGCTAGTCACAGATTGCTCTTAAAATGACTCAGAATCTTCCAAATGTTTTACCTACATATTGTCATACATTTTAAAAATCAGACTCAATTTAAACTCCAGATGTATCTTTTTCGTACTAATATGTGAAACAACTACGTTTCACAGGTTTTGCTTAAGTCACATATTTTCTCCAATTCCCTTTTGCTTGACTCCTTTGTACATAATGTCACAGACGTGGAGCAAAAATGAGCAGAGTGTTTTGTGGGTGTGGGTGTTGATATATTTCCATGGTACAGCAGCTCTTTGATAGTGGTCATCAACAAAGGTCTGGTCTGGGGATGTCCTTCTCCTTATTTCTCCAGTGTCAATGAAAATGAATTTTTTTCCTCTTTCTTTTTTATTTTTTTACAGAAAACCAGACAGTAGACACGCACATGTGGGGCACTGTACTTGGTGGCAACCTGGTGGAGTCCCTTGGTTGTTTAGATTACTGGTGGATGATACCATGGGACATCTGCTGAGACATTCTGTATCCCGGGGCCACATTTTGGTCCCAGTATTTGAAAAGCAATCAAAACTAAATAAGAACAAGATACCCAAGGAACTATGGGAATAGAACACACCGGGTTCACGCGATTCAGTCATTGTCATAATCGAATTCAGGCTGCTGAAGAAAAGAAAGCTCATTATTTAAGTGTAGACTCATTTGAGTTGTTTGCACCATTGTTTCTGCAAACTCCAGGCCTTGTGTAGCGAAAGAGCTCTGTGTCCTCCAAGCCCACTTCTTGCCAGTAAGACAGATCCTGAATTATGGAACAGGATTTGGTCACAGTGCTGCAGAACTGGTACTCTGAGGCATTTTAACTCAGTAAGACTCTAATATCATTTTTCCTTATTTTTAAATAAACCTCCATCTCATTCTGTTCTGCATATCCTATGCAACACATTCAAATGCATGGTTAATAAATTACCAAGACTGACTTTGCTTGGGGAAAATACAGGCACTTTTAACATATTTTAACACATTACAACATGTGTGCATATATACACATATACATATATATGTATATACACATACATATATATTTCTAAAACCATTGTTTAATTGAAAAGAGACAAAGAAAGGTGGAGGTGGTGAGTGAAAGAGAGCAGAGGGTCTCTAACAAGTCCAAACAAACTTCCATTTCAGATGAAAATGAGCTTCCAGGTTTCCATACGTCCCACTGTTTGGTTAGGTCTTACAGAGATAGCTGCTTCCTGTGTGAGCAAAGGCTCATGAGGTGAGATTCCTGTTGATAGAGGTTTCTGTGAGTGACTGTTGGGAGAGTCCTGTTTTCTCTTACCCAGGATGAAATTCCTCCCCCCACTTTTTTTTTTGGTGACTGTATTCTGATTCTTTTAAGTGAAAGAACACCCTTCTTTTTTCTGATTTTAAATATTTTAAAGTAATGTTTTATTAGCACATTACAATGCACATAATATTGACATACTTGTACATGCATGGAATACAGTTTGTTCCATTTCTGTCCCCCATACTTCCTCTGCCCCAACTATCCCCCTGATCCTCTTCCTGTACTCTACTGGTCTTCCTTTTATTTATTTATTTAAATTGGTGCTTTTTTTCTACATAAACGTGGGATTCACTGTGGTATATTCACATTTTTACATAGTGTAATTTCTTCAAATTCGATTTTGTGATTCCTCTCTTTTCCCATCCCTCTTTCCTCCTGCTTAACCCTTTCTTCTACTCCACTGATCTCCCTTTTATTTCCATGGGATTCCACCCCCTTTTCCCTTACTTTGCTCTACCTTCTGTGTATGAGAGAAAACATTCAGCTATTCACTTTCTGAGTCTGGCTTATTTTGCTTAGCATGATATTTTCCAGTTCCATCCACATACCAACAGATGCCATAATTTCATTCTTTATGACAGAGCAAAACTCTCTTGTGTATATAAACCACATTTATTTTATCCATCTTTTGTTGACAGGCACCGGGGATGGTTCTAATACTTGGCTATTGTGAATTGTGTTGCCATAAACATTGTATGCCTGAATCACTGAAGTATGCTGATTTTAACTCTTTAGGATATATACCAAGGAGAAGGATAGTAGGGTCATATAGAGGTTCCATCATTTTGGGAAATCTCCATAGTGCTTTCCACAGTGATTGCACTAATTTGTAGTTCAACTAATAGTGTACAAGTGTACCTTTTTCCCTATATCCTCACCAGCACTTATTATTATTTGTATTCTTGATGATTATTGTTCTAACTGGAGTGAGATGAAATCTCAAAGTAGTTTCCGTGTGTATTTCACTGATTGCTAGGAATGTTGAACATTTTTCATACATTTTTTCATCATTTGTATTTCTTCTTTTGAAATACGAATGTTTATTTTTTTTCTTTTTTGCCCAATTGTTGATTTGGGTTTATTATTTATTGTTTATTTTTTCTTTTTTGCCCAATTATTGATTTGGGTTTATTATTATTATTACTATCATTATTATTATTGGTATCAATTTTTTTTGAGTTCTTCATATATTTGGGATATTAATCCCCTGTCAGAGGAGTAGCTGGTGAACATCTTTTCTCATTCTCTTTAGGAAAAGACAGCCTTTTAAAAAAGTTGCATTGGGAAAAGTGGAATGAAACTAGATCTTTGTCTTTTACCCTGTACAAGGTCAACTCAGAGTGAGTGGAAGGCCTAGGGATCATGCCATAATTTTTGCAATGCTAGAAGAAAACATACTCAACACTTCAACATGTTGGTTCAGGTACCGATTCCTTAACAAATCCTGAAGCTCAAGAAATAACACCAAGAATCAATAAGTGGAAAGTATCAAACTAAAAAGGACACACACTTCTTTCATAGTGAGCATCATTTCCCATAATTTCAGTCAAGATGTCTTGACTTCCCGTGACCAAAAGATATTAAGCTTGTAACCCAGCTTGTGTGATTGAAGTTACTCTTGTAGGTAGGAGAAACTAGGGAAGGTGGTAGCTGCAGGGGAGTTACCTGCATGGTGATCAATAAACTTAGGACACCCCCTCTTTCTCTCTGTTATCATCAACCCAAGAGACGTAGAAATTTGTGATTTATGCATGTTTGTCAAGAACTCCACAGATACAAAATCAATCTACACAGAGGTTTTTAAACATCTGTGTGTCCTGTGTAAACACACACACACACACACACACACACACACACACACACAAACATACTTGCTGTAAGGAATTGAATTATGGAGGCTGAGAAGTCCCAAGATTTGTAGACAACATGCTGTGAATCCAGGAGAGCTAGAGGAGCAAGCTCCTGTTCAAGTCTGAGTCGGCAAGCAGGAGATTTATGGTCAGCCAGGGAAAGCAAATTCTCCTGCACTCATTCCATTTGTTCTGCTGTTATGAAATTCCATGGACTGTCCACCTCCTCATTTCTGGAGGCTGAAAAGTTCAAGATGGAGGCATCAGCAGGTCCAGTGTCTGGCGAGGACTGGTTTCTCTGTTTCTAAGACAACACCTCATCGTCACATCTTCTGAATGCATCCTTCAGGTGGGATGAATTCTGGACCCCAGCAGGAGGAAGTGGACAAATAGGAAGAAGGGGCAGGTGTGAGTTCCCTTCGATGCTCTCGTGAGATCCCCAGTCCCATGGATGAGGCATCTGCCCACAGGACTTAGTGGCCTCCCGAAGGCCTCACTTCAGTATTTTCAGCTGGGTCACCATGCTGTCCCTCAGATTTTCAGAATGCATTCATCCTTCATCACTGGAACTTTACATCCATTCACTAACTTCTCTCCCCATTTCCCCTCTCCCCTCTTCCCTGGCAACAGCCATCCTACTCTCTGTTCTACAAGTTGGACTATTTCTGATTCAACAAAACAAGTGAGGTCATCTGCTACTTATCTTCTTTTTTTTTTTTGTTTATTTCACTGAGTATAATGCCTTCTGGTTTCATCTATGTTGTAGCAAATGACAGGATTTCCTTCTTTTGTTAAGGCTAAATAATATCCAAGACATACTGATATTACCTGAAGATTAATCAAGCATTCTTTCACTTATCATTCGGTGTCACTTTCTGCTCTTTAACCTGATAGACATCTTTATTTCTATCTGGAGAGGTTGTTCTCAGATATATTGAAAAATATTGAATTCCTTCTTACTTCATTTAAAACTTTCTTCAATTCAGTTCACTACTGTCTAGTACCTAATGAGACACCCTCTCTTACTTTTTTCCATAATTCTCACTCTTGAGGTAATTCAAACACATACGGACAATAGACTTTGTTTGCATTTTTATATATCACCATCAACTCGTTGTTTATGGAATAATTTTATTGAATTTCAATGAATTGAAATTAGTAGCCAATACATGCTTAGGACAAAAAGCTAATTTAAGGCAGTTTATAATATGCAAAAATTAAAATCAAATAGATAAAGGTAGATGGGAAACCCTCAATATACCCTGTTGAGAGGACTTGAGAGACCACTTTTACCTCAAACGTTTGACCCTGAGCAACTTGCTACATCCTATGGTTTACATGCCAACAGCTCTGGTTGTCACTGGATTAGAACATTCAAACCCCACAGATGGCCACCGGTCATCTTGTCCCTAACTCCCTTCCTGTCTCGAAGCTTTCTTTGTTCTTTAAAGAAGAAAGAAGACTGCTTTACATATATTCTTTTAAATCAACCAGTCCCTCTTCTACCACACAGCTCACCACGCTGCCTGACCAACCTGAACTCTTGTCAAACAGTTGGTGCCATTCTCTCACTCCTGATGGGTGGTTTCTTCCTTTAAAACTTATTTGGAATCTGTAAACCTGGAACCCATCTTGGCTTGCCCGAAATTTGTGTCTCCCTATTTGTAACTCGGATCAGCCCCAGTAGATCCTCATTGTTTCTTAATCAGTTTGCCTTCAAATTGTTTAAGGTTGCACGGTAACAAATGCTTTTTCACAGGAATTAAAAGAAAGAAAAAGAGAAGGCTCTGGAAATTTAAGGAAGAGAGAGAAAATTTCTGACAGTGGGGTGAGATTTCAGATGCTGTCCACGTGCTCTCTGTCTTTAAACATGCATGAGAGGACCTCCCAGGCATGTAAGATGTCTGAAACAAAGACAAGGTCTCAGAATGTGACAGGCAGACTGGAGAAGGGTCGGAAGAGCAGGTGTGGTTACTGTGTGTGCGTTGTCCGTTGAGGGGCCGTCATGGAAGGTCAGAAGGGCTTATGCTTCTTTGAGAAATTCTAGAAAGTGTGCTAGAGATTTCTTTGGTCAAGTTTTCTATATTTCTCTCTCTTCTTTTTTTAGTTCAGATATGCTATGTCCATTTCAGTGGTTGGTATTTAACAATGGTGTTAAAACCTACTTATCTTTTTCAAGGACTTCTCTGTCTCCCCAAATCATTCTTTTTTTTATTATTGTAAACAAATGGGATACATGTTGTTTCTCTGTTTGTACATGGAGTAAAGGCATACCATTTGTGTAATCATAAATTTACATAGGGCAATGTTGTTTGATTCATTCTGTTATTTTTCCCTTCCCCCAACCCCTCCCACCCCTCTTTTCCCTCTATACAGTCCATCCTTCTTCCATTCTTGCCACCCTCCCTAACCCTAACCCTAAACCTAACCCTAACCCTAACACTAAACCCTCCCACCCCCCATTTTGTGTCATCATCTGCTTATCAGCAAGATCATTCATCCTTTGGTTTTTTTGAGATTGGTTTATCTCACTTAGCATGATAATCTCCAATTTCATCCATTTGCCTGCAAATGCCATAATTTTATCATTCTTTATGGCTGAGTAATATTCTATTGTATATATATACCACCGTTTCTTTATCCATTCAGCAATTGAAGGACATCTAGGTTGGTTCCACAATCTGGCTATTGTGAATTGAGCATCTATGAACATTGATGTAGCTGTATCTCTGTAGTATGCTGATTTTAAGCCCTTTAGGTATAGGCCAAGGAGTGGGATAGCTGGGTCAAATGGTGGTTCCATTCCAAGCTTTCTGAGGAATCTCCATACTGCTTTCCAGAGTGGCTGCACTAATTTGCAACCCCACCAGCAATGTATGAGTGTACCTTTTTCCCCACATCCTCGCCAACACCTATTGTTGCTTGTGTTCTTGATAATCGCCATTCTAATTGGGGTGAGATGGAATCTTAGGGTAGTTTTGATTTGCATTTCTCTTATTACTAGAGATGTTGAACATTTTTCCATATATCTGTTGATTGCTTGTAGATCTTCTGTGAAATGTCTGTTCATTTCCTTAGCCCATTTGTTGATTGGATTATTTGTATTCTTGGTGTAGAGTTTTTTGAGTTCTTTATAGATTCTGGAGATCAGTGCTCTATCTGAAGCATGAGTGGCAAATATTTTCTCCCACTCTGTAGGCTCTCTCTTCACATTACTGATAGTTTCCTTTGCTGAGAGAAAGCTGTTTAGTTTGAATCTATCCCAGTTATTAATTCTTGCTTTTATTTCTTGTGCTATGGGAGTCCTGTTAAGGAACTCTGATCCTAGGCCGACATGTTGAAGATTTGGACCTACTTTTTCTTCTATAAGATGCAGGATCTCTGGTCTGATTCCAAGGTCCTTGATTCATTTTGAGTTGATTTTTGTGCAGAGTGAGATATAGGGGTTTAATTTCATTCTGTTGCATATGGATTTCCAGTTTCCCCAGCACCATTTGTTGAAGAGGCTATCTTTTCTCCATTGCATATTTTTGGCCCCTTTGTCTAGTATGAGAAAATTGTATTTATTTGGGTTTGTGTCCGTTTCCTCTATTTTGTATACCATTGATCTACCTGTCTATTTTGGTGCCAGTACCATGCCGTTTTTGTTACTATTGCTTTGTAGTAGAGTTGAAGATCTGGCATTGCGATACCCGCTGCTTCACTCTTTCTGCTAAGGATTGCTTTAGCTATTCTTCCTCAAGCCATTCTTGATAAATGTTCCAACTCAAATCCCAAACTATCTTTCAATAATAACTTCTGCATAAAAGTAAAATGAAAATAAAAAATAAGATGTAAAGATTGGTTTTAATTACCGGTATTTTCACTGTTAATAACTGGTTGGTTGTGCCTCCGGTACTTTACCATCACTCAACAGAGACAAGCTCTCCTTCAGTGTTCGGAGAAGGGATTGAGGTCTGAACTCACCCAAGCATTCTCTGCAGTTCCCAGGACCCTGTACTTGTCCTGTGGAAACTGATCGCTCACTCCACTCCCAGGGAGAAAGCCTTTATGTAAGCCGGTGCTTTTAGAAAATTTGGAGTACTGATTTTTATGAACAAATATTTTCTGAAGCTACAAAAGAGGATCTTAGTTTTAAACACAATAAATAGAACAGGAACAATCAGGAGTGAAGACAAGTCCAGGAAATCTGGGCAAGGATTTACAAAAACAAAAACAAAAAATAATTCAACAGGGAGCTCTCACTTTCCAATAAAAAACAAACAAACAAAAACGTTTTAATGGGGCATAAAACTCTGGTCCCATCCACTTGGTATCTCTTGAGCTTAGGAGTTCAGGGCCACCTAAGCCACATAAGACCCTGACTCAAAAAAAGTCATTAGTTGAATACTGCATTGTACCCACATGTTAGTTGGCAACACTTCTAGTTATTGTCCTATAGGCGAACTTGGTTTATATCAGATTAAATTATGTGATAATAAAATAACAAGAACTGTAATAATAATTATAACAAATACATTCTTACCAATATAGCAATTTATATAAGACTTAGAATCCCTTCATATATTTAGCACATAAAAGTAGACATGTCATCATTTGAACAGTATGTATCCTCAAGTAATTTGAATCTGCTGTCATATATCTGCATGAAAAATAATGAGGGTGTTTGGTGTTGGTTTCTATGGAAACCTATCCTTTGAATACTGACGGATTTCACATGGATCATTTCTAGTCACACAGGTGTAATGTTTGAAGACAGAGCAGAAGGTGAATATTGAACAATTATAAGAGATACATCCTCAACACTAGTTTTTTGAAGATGCAATAGATAAAAGAGATGCTGGGAGGGATTTCAAGTCAATTTTTAGTTTTAGTCAACAGATGAGCTTGGAGCCCAGCACTGCCCCAGTGGCTGCAGCAGTAACCAAAAAGGACAAAATTTAATAAAAAGCTGTCAACACAACTTTAGTACCAACATGTAGTCTTATTTCAATGTTTGAGTTTAATTACCTAAATGTCTAATGAATTTTGTTATTTTCTGATCTGTATTCATGGACCATATTAACAAAAGCATTCTTAATATTGTTTATTGAAGTAGGTGTCCTTTCCTTGAAGAACCATTTTGGAAAAGTCATTAACCTTTACTGAAACAACTGAGGAATACGACCTTTGCTTCTGCTTTCGTTCCTTGTTCTTTTTCATTGGTTTCCAGACAAAGATTTTAAGACAAAAATGAAGTCTTTGTGATGTTTTCAACAGCAGCATTTGCAGTGTGACATGTTGTGCTTTTACTAAGGGGTGACAGTTTAGAAAATGATATTTTTGTGGTTCACTTAACGTAGTTACAATTCAGCTCCAACATCTGAATATACATAAGACAAAGATCAATGTGCTGGTCAGTATTCCATTGCTGTGACAAAATACCTGCAAAAACAACTTACAGGAGAAAAGATTTATTTGGACTCATGGTTTCAGTCCATAGTAACTTGGTCCCATTTCGGAGGACATGTGGTGATGCAGAACATCACCACTAGGAAGGTATGGTAGAATAAAACTGCTCACCTCATGGTGGCCAGGAAGCAGAGGGAGGGAGGGAGGGTGAGAGAGAGAGAGAGAGAGAGAGAGAGAGAGAGAGAGAGAGAGAGAGGAGAGAGAGAGAGAGGGAGAGAGAGGAGAGAGAGGGAGGGAGGGAGGGAGAGAGGGAGGGAGGGAGGGAGAGGGGGGGGGGAGGGAGGGAGAGAGAGGGAGAGAGAGAGAGAGAGAGGGAGAGAGAAAGGGAGGGAGAGAGAGAGAGGGAGGGAGGGAGGGAGAGAGAGAGAGGGAGAGAGAGAAGATATTCTCTTCCAGGGCACACTGCAGTGACCTACTTTTTTCAAATAGACCCACTGTTTACACCTTCCCAATAGGCAACCTCCCAATAGACCATTTAGTTATGAACCTATTAGTGGATTGATCCATTTATGAGATCAGAATCCAGATGATCTAATTACTTTCCAAAACTCCCACTTGGAACATTGATTGGTTCATTAGGGCCTAAAACTTCAACATATGGACCTTTGGAGAACATTCTAGGTCCAAATAATGACAATCAAAATCAACATAGGAACATGGTATAAGTAGCATAAAATAACTGAAATTGCCAAACACCACACTCTCTTATGTAGGTCATACAAAGTGTGTGTTTATTATAAATTTAAGTTCAAATACTCTTTTAATTAGGTGATAAAATATGATCTATTACATTTATCTAAAATATTTTAAACAATAATGACTTTTCCTCATGGTATTTTTATGGTTTTACTGGTAGTTTTAAATTTGAGTTAAAATATATATGCATCTTTACTGAATTCTTCAATTTTTTTTTTTTTTTTTTTGTATCAGGGATTGAACCCAGGGGTCTTAACCACTGAGCCACCTCCTCAGCCCTTTTTTATATTTTATGCTGAAACAGAGTCTTGAAGAGTTCCTTAGAGCATCACTATGTTGCTGAGGCTGGCTTTGAACTTGTAATCCTCCCTCATCCTCCCTAGCCGCTGGGATTACAGGCCTGTGCCACTGGTCCCAGCGAATTCTTATACATTCTGTAGACCTCAGCTCAACTGTCATTGGGAAGTGTTCCATAACCTCAGTAACTAAGCTAAACATTCTTTTTATCTGCACAATATAGCTATTGTTTTTTGTAATTTTACATTTATTTGTAAGCTTTGTGTTTTTATTTTCTGCACCATATTGAGTGAATGACCAGCAAGTTAGCTGACAGCATTAATCTCTTCCCTTTCCTAATCCTTACTTTTTGAATAAAAGTCAGTATTGTGACTACACAGTCACATGGTTCTTCTGCCTCACTTCTAGGTTCTAGTAAATTATAAAACTTGATTCATGAGCTTTAAAAGATGGAGGCAATGTCAGCAAGAGTCTTAGATCTATGTCAGAAAAAGAGTTCTTAGATAAAAGACAGAATCTTTTGAAATGATTTTTTTAGCATATTAGTTTTACTATTTGTCCCTAAACTTTTTGAGTACAGGGGTTATGTTGAGTTTCATTTTCTCCACAACTATGTTTCTAGAACTTTGCTTATTGCCTGACTCTGAATAGTTTACATCAGTTGAATTGTTTTCACTGCAGCAATAGAAAAATCAATAATTCAAATACTTGGACATGAATGAGAATATGTTGGATAATGTAACTGTGCACATCTGCATAAAGAACAGGCATCAGTCTCAATTTGCAGAAACTTCTATTCCATTTCTCTGTAATCCCTTAGCCTAGCTTTCCATGTACACACAGGGTCTGCAAAGATTCCACACTTTTCATCTAAATACCAGGTGATTCCAGGAGAGTGTAAAATTTTGACCAAAATCCTGAGCTTCACTCTAATGGGAAAAAGGAAGGAAGGAAGGAAGGATGGACAGACGGACAGACAAGCATGCAATGTGCCCACTCCTTCTCAATTGCTGTGGTCAGGTAGATTAGCATTTGCTGGTTGTCTCTGGTTTCTGTTACATGTTCTGTTCTTAGGTGAATGGGAGTTTTGCCCTGAAGCTGAGTGTGGTCCTTCCCAATCTAAATGGCCAGTGGTCACAGAAGTGTGAAATGGCTGTGAAAAAGGCAATTAAAATGCTTACTGTTTCTGAGAGAGTGGGAGAGACCAGACATTCCACATATTCAGATATTTCTTCTGGTCTAAGCAAAGCCAATCTCAGAGGGGTGAAAGCTATGTGGAAGTTTGAAGTTTGGTAAAGTGCATTTTGAAGATCCTCATGAATTTTTGGTTATCAGTGGGTTGAATGTAAGTTTTTTTTTTTTTTTTTTTTCATGTCTCGGTCATGGAGTAACAATGAAAAAGTCTACAATGACCATTTCTGCAGAAATTTATCTCTATTGACTATTACTCCAGAACTAAGTGGAAATAAATAGCACTTTAAAATATTGTAGGTTATTGTAGCTTCAAGAGAGTTGAAGCTAAGTAACACTGAACAAACATAGGCAACAAGTTAAAAAATATATATCTAACTACATTTTGCAAGACTGTGATAAATTGTTCTGAAATTGTATCTTATGAAATCACAATTACTTTTTCTTTCCATGATTAGATTTCATTTTGCATTAAAAAAAGTCATAGCACTTGGTTTTCGTTCCACCGTTGATTGGCTATATGACGTAGGGCAAGTCACTGAAACTTTATGTATTTTTTTTCTTATCTGTAGACAATGGGTCCAACAAGGTGATTACTAAAATCCTTACCACCTATAATTTTCTGTATGCCTGGCACTCAGAGTTATAAAAATGTCAGATATCAGAGGAAACACACCATTTTCTCTCGGTAGGTTCCCATCAAAAGCAAGCTGATAGATGAATTAAAATTTGTCAACCTAAATTCTGTTTCTCTTCTGATTTGATCTGGTTTTTCATGCCTTGGGCAATTGCATTAGAGATTATTTTCACAACTGACTGAATGGTAATAAAGTTGTTAACAGTTTCTGGGGAAAATGATTTCCATTTCTCTGATTTTAAGATATGTATCTATGAGGACGTAGAGAACGCTGTGATATCTGAAAAATCCATAAAATGAATGAATTCTTGTGGAATTCTTAATAAGAATTTCCAGGAAGCTTGTGATGATAAGGTACAAAATGAGGTAGGACAGACAGAGTCCCAATAAAACCCCAGAGAGACGCCTTAGAAAATCTTGTTCTTTCTGGATAATTGATCTTATCAAGTGCTCAGAGCTTACAGAATCAGCCCTTTTCACTGAAGGCACCAGATGTCTAAATGCATGGACCATGATGTTCCTGGAGGAGAAAAACACTAACAAGATAAAACTAACAACAACAACAACCAAAAAACACAATACAAAAACAAAAGACAAGAACAACAAAAACAAACAAAAAGCAAAAGCAAGACTAATTTGTTCAACAGGTACAGAGATCTTGGGGCTAGGACTGGGTATTGGGGTTGACTGGGTGGTGATATACGTAAGTCAGGATTTGGGACCTGGTGGTTTACCCTGAAATAAAGCTAACCTGTTGCTACTGGGAGGGAAAACAGTAGATTATTGGTAGCTCTGTAGAACTTGGAAGTACCGTCACCTCTGGGCCTCAGTTTTTGTCTCTGCCTCAAGGGTTTGTCTGTGTACAGCAGAAAATGACGCAGAGCATTTACAGGAGAGTCCTGAAGACAATCTGCCTCAAGCTTCCAGGGATCTTGTCCTGCTGGTTCTTCTGAGTTTAGAAATCTGCCTGGTTCCAGAAGCCATCCGCTCCTGACTCCCATCGTGTCTGCCTATGAGCCCACTGTGAGGTGACCTAAGAAATCAAGGAACCTAACTTTGTCACCTTGTCTAACTCTCTAAAAATGTTTTTAATGGCTTGAAAACTGAAGTGAGCTGGGTGAAGAGGTTTCCTTTATGTCAACATCGATCATTCCCTAATGGTCCCTTGGAGTCATTGCTCGCTTGTCTTCTTTCCTCTTCCTGCATCTCACCTCCAGAGTCTTCAACTCCCGTTACAACCGAAAACCAGAGGTTAGAAGAATTGTTCTAAGTAATGTTGAAGTCCTCTTGATTTACACAGCATGATGATACCTACATCGCTTTTATTGACTAATCCATGACATTTAGAAACAAATCTACAAATTTGTAGATTATCCAAATAGTTTAATAAATTTCTCAGAATCGAAATAAAGTACATTCTAGACACCTCCCACTCCTCTTCTCACTTGGACACAGGAACATGGGATCCCATGCATTCTGAAATTAGCATCACAGATGTCACAGGAAACAGCATGGTGACACACATGTGGCCAGGTTTCTATGGGGACGTGTGACCCACGTGTCTTCTAGTTGGATGAAATCAGTTGCCCACAGTGGGCATCAAACCTTGCTGTGTTATAGAGCTTTAGTAGGGCAGCGCTCCTTCCTCTCTGCCTGCCCAGCCAGTGCACCTGGCAGAGCTGACTCACTCTCAGTCTGGAAATTACAAGTGATAAGACTACTTGCCAGAAATATTTTGTCTTTTTAATTAAAGACCATTAATAATTTCTTTTAGGAGTTTGACATGGAGTCCACCTTCGCCACCTTCCTCCCAATCTTAAGGAAACACATTGCCAGAAGGGAAATGTTATTTTGCACTCCAGATATTGGGACTGAATTAAGCAGGAACTAAACTTGCCTAAAATTTGTTTAACTTCTTTTGGAACAATTGCTTATTTTATACTTTTTATAATATTATTCAAGCCTAATTTCTCAAAACTGAGACACAATTTTTTTCATTATATTTTCAAGTTTTGTCTTAAAATTGTATTAGATTTACCAAAAAGTTGCAAAGAGAGTACAGAATTTTCCCATATATTCTTAAATCTTGTTTTCCTTATTCTTATCATCTTACATTAATACCGTACATTTGTAACAACGAATGAACCAGTACCAATATATTATTAATTACAGATGCACTGTTTTAGTTTTCCTTGGTTTTCACATCAGGATTTTTTCCATTCATCTTTTTCTTTACCAAGCTCCCACCCAGGATGCCTTCTAGCTACTCACCAGGTACCCCTAGTGACCTCAAAGCTGTGCTGGTTTCTTAAATCTTTTGAAAGTTTTGGGGATGATTTTTAGATATAATGTAGAATTTATAACAACTGGAATTTGCTGCTTTTATGATTAGATCATGGTTATGGGTTTTGTGATGGGTGTTCTCAGCACATCATATCAAGGCTACACAGTACTATCAATGCGACCCGTCCAGGTTGGTATTGACATTGACCCTGTTCACAGGGCTGAGGTGGTGATGTTCAGCTTCTCCGCTGTGACAGGTGGTTTTCCCCTCCTCTTCTACGTTGTACTCTCTGGGAACAAGACATTATGTGCAGCTCCCATTTAAAGTATAGGATGTCATCCTCCTCACTCCTTGAGTATGGGACACTGTTTAATATTTTAGATCAGAATCCAGGGCTACTTCACTGATTTCATTGTTCAAATTGTTCCAGTTTTGGCTATTGGAGCTTTTTCATTTGAATACTGTGCCATTTGACATACTCCAAAAATTGTGGATTTTTTTCTTTTGTCTTTTTCTTTTTCTTAAGTCATTTTCTTACTTTCTGGCACTACGAGCTGCATATTCCATGCCTAAGTTCCAATTTATACACTTCTCCAAAGAACCCTGGTTTCTTTTATTGGAGAACAGTATTAGAAAATAAGGACCAATTGCAACTGGGGTGTCATTGTTTTTCACCCATCTTGACTGGAAAATCAAGGAAATATGTGTGTGAGGTAGCCCATGGATATACACATATCTACAAATACTTCTACATACATCATCCATGAGTATATTAAACTGAACATGAGCAATATTGGTGTGTCCAAATCAAATCCACTAACTCATGGATCTTTCTCATCACCATCTCTTGCTTATTGGCAACCTCCCACTCTAATGGCAAGAAATTAAAATTCCATAATCTGTCATCCAATTACTTAATAGTTCAATTCCTGCACTTGAGAATAGAAGCAGTTTAGGCTGTTCAACACAACCCTCTCCTTTTCAAACATCTGACAACCACTGGTATTTATTGTCTCTGTAGTTCTAACTCTTCCATACGGTCATTAAAATGCAATGGTAGTCCCTTCTTCCTCCATTCAAGGAGGGACTGTATAGAGGGAAAAGCGGGGTGGGAGGGGTGGGGGGGGAAGAAAAACATAACAGAATGAATCAAACACTATTACCCTAGGTAAATGTATGATTACACAAATGGTATGTCTCTACTTCGTGTATAAACAGAGAAACAAGATGTATCCCATTTGTTTACAATAAAAATAAATTAAAATAAATGCAATGGTAGTATATACAATGTCTCTAGACTGAATTCTTTTGATATCCAACACGCAGTAAGATTTGTCTATGTGTTTACGTGGCTTGCTAGTTCATTTCTTGTTATATCTGAATAGAATTGCATTGTATGGATGTACCACACTTTTATTGATCAGTTCTTCTAATACTGGACCTTTGGGTTGCTTCCAACTTTTGGCTATTATCAATAAAACTATTTTATCAATTTGTGTGTAGATTTTGCATGGACATAAGTTTACAAAATACGTGATGATCGTTAAGAGTAGACTATGTTTGACTTTGTTATTAAGTTTCCCACTATCTTCCAAAGTGACTTTATCATTTTGCAATCTAAAGAGCAAAGAATGAGGGTTCCTGCTGCTCTGTATCTTGGCCTGCAACTGATATGGGCAATATTTTGGATTGCAATCATTATAATAGGTGTGAAGTATACCTTATTTAATTATCATTTTCCAAGGACAAAAGATGTCAAACTTCTTTACATATGCTTTATTGTCTGTACATATTATTCTTATTTATTTATTTGGTATAGGGGATTGAACCCAGGGGCACTCAATCACTGAGTCACACCCCCAGTCCTTTTTATATTTTATTTAGAGACAGAGTCTTGCTAAGTTGCTTAGGTCCTGGCTAAGTTGCTGAGACTCTCTTTGAACTTGTGATCCCCCTCCTCAACTCTGAGTTGCTGGGATGACAGGCATGTGTTATTGAGCCTGGCTGTATATATTTTTCATGAGGTGTCCAAATATCTTTTCTATTTTTAAATGAGGTTGTTTATTTGCTTATTGCCAAACATTAAGACTTCTGTAAAAGCATAAATTTGGACACAATTTTCTTAAATTTTGTGTTTTTTATTTTATTTTTAAACTTTTTTATTTTTTAATTTGTTCTAATTAGTTATACATGACAGTAGAATGCATTTTGAAACATTGTACACAAATGGAGCACCACTTCTCACTCCTCTGACTGTGCTGAGTCACACCAGTCATGCAATCATACATGTATACAGGGTAATAATGTCTGTCTCACCTCACTGCCCTTCCCACCCCCACACCCCCTCCCCTCCCCTCACTCCCCTCTGCACAATCCAAAGTTCCTCTGTTCTTCCCTACCCGCTCCCTGCCTCCATTATGGATCAGCATCCATTTATCAGAGAAAACATTTGGCCTTTGGTAGTTTGGGTTTGGTTTATTTCACTTAGCATGATATTCTCCATCTGTTTAACTGCAAATGCCATAATTTCATTTTCATTAAGACTGAGTAATATTTCATTGTGTATATATACCACTTTTCTTTATCCATTCATCTGTTGAAGGACATATAGGTTGGTTCCATAGTTTAGCTACTGTGAATTGAGCTGCTATAAACACTGATGTGGCTGTGTCACTGTAGTATGCTGATTTTAAATCCTTTGGGTATGAACTGAGGAGTGGGATAGCTGGGTCATATGATGGTTCCATTCCAAATTTTCTGATGAACCTCCATACTGCTTTCCAGAGTGGTTTGCACCAATTTGCAGTCCCATCAGCAATATATGAGTGTATCTTTTTCTCCACATCCTTATTATTGCTTGTCTTCTTGATAATTGCTATTATGACTGGAGTCAGATGAAACCTTAGAGTAGTTTTGGTTTGCATTTCTCTAAATACTAGAAATGATGAGCATTTTTTCATGTTTGTTGATTGATTGTATTTCTTCTTCTTTGAAGAGTTCATTCAGTTCTTTAGCTCATTTATTGATTGGGTTATTTATTTATTTTTTGGTGTTAAGTACTTGCAGTTCTGTATATATCCCAGAGATTAATGCTTTCTCCGGGGAGGAGGGTATGGTAAAGATTTTCTCCCATTCTGTAGGCTCCCTCCTCATGTTATTTATTGTTTCCTTTGCTGAGAAGAAACTTTTTAGCTTGAATCCATCCGTTTATTGATTCTTGATTTTACTTATTGAGCTTTAGTAGTCTTGTTAAGGAAGTCAAATCCTAAACCAATATGATGAAGATTTGGGCCTATTTTTTTCTTCTATTAGAGTCAGGGTCTCTGTTCTAGTGCCTAAGTCTTTGATTCACTTTGAGCTGATTTTTCTGCACGGTGAGAAATAGAGGTTTAATTTCATTTTGCTACATATGGATTTTCAGTTTCCCCAGCACCATTTGTTGAATTGGCTATCTATTCTGCAATGTATGTTTTTGGTGCCTTTGTCTAGTATGAAATAACTGTATTTGCTCTAGCCAGAGCAATCAGACAGAAGAAAGAAATCAAAGGTGTTCAGGTAGGTAAAGAAGAATTCAAACTATTTGCCGATGACATGATTCTCTCTTTGGAAGATCCACAAAATTCCACCTGAAAACTTCAAGAATTAATGAATGAACTCAGCAAAGAAGCAGGACCATAAAATCAATACCCATAGATCAAATGCATTTTTGTACATCAGGGATGAAACTACTGCAAGAGAAACTAGGAAAACTAAATTCACAATAGCTTCAAAAAAATAAAGTATTTGGGTTTGCCTGCTCATTCTCTTAACTGCACACTCACACAATAGAAGTTTGTAATTTTATTAATGTCCACCTTATCTTCTTTTTCAGTTGTGGAATATACTTTTGGAATTGTATCAGAAACTCAACAAACACAAGACATCTTAGATTTTCTTTTAATAGTTGCATAATATTTTATTGTACATATGAGTCTCTAATCCATTTTGAATAGATTATTATTAGATATAACATCTACCTCTAGGTTTACTTTCTTGCAAATTGTTGTCTAATTGTTCTACAATCATTTGTTGAAAAGACTATCTTTTGTCCATTGAATTGCTCTATGTCGTCAAAAACAACAACAAAAAAAAAACAAAACAAGTTGACTTTACTTTTCCAGGCCTATTTCTAGGTTGTCTATTCTGTTTTATTCACCTGTGTACTTATTCTTTCATAAACACTAAAGGGTCTTGATTACCGTGGCTCAATAAGTAAGTTTTGAATTTGGGAGTGTGAGTCCTCCACCTTTCCTCTCCCTCCCCATTGTGGTGGCTATTCCATGTTCTTTGTCCTCCCACATGAAGTTTAGAAATAATTTGTCAACCTGCACCAAATAACTTGTGGCAACTTTTTTGAGATTGTTTTGAATTAATAGATCAAGTTGGGAAGAACTGACATCTGAAAATTATTGAGTTTTCCAATTCACGGATACCTGAAATACTCCAATCTGATATGGGTCTTGGGTGATAACTGTCCTCATACAGTGGTTGGAAAGTGTCCACTCTTCTATGCTTCTATTTTTGGAAGAGATTGTGAAGAACTGACTTTTTTATTTCTTGAAATGTTCAGGAAAATTTACCAGCAAAACTTTGTGTCTTCTTTTATGGAAGGTTTTTAATTATTGATCCAATTTCTATAGTAGATACTCAAATTTCCATCTTTCTTTGAGTAAATTTGGTACCCTTTGTTTTTTAAGGAATTGGTCTATTTCATCCAAGTTATTAACTTGTGGGCACAGAGCTGTTTATCACATGCCAATATTATCATTTTAATGTCACATGATCAGTTAGTGACATTCCTTTGATGCAACTTATTGCTAGTTATCTTTAGTACTTAAATCTTCAAGTTAAAAGAATATACTCCACCTAAAAATGTGATTCAGGAAATAAACTACCAATATAAAGGTTTGCTTATGACAATGTTCTGTCCTTTTAACTACTTTTTGAGATGATCTAAGTAATGCAAGCATTTGTCTTTTAAAATTGCAAAGCTCTCTCTGTACACTAGCTTCTCCATCCTGCTGTTTATCTGCAAAGCTTCATTTGTGTGGTTCTTCCTGGATTCAGGCCCCAAACTTCCAGCCATTCCAGCTATACAAACAGTGGGACTTGATAAATCCACATATCGGCATTTGATAATAGAAGCATCGTTTGCATCTCTACTAATAATGATGTACAATTAAAATCTCTAAGTTTTACTCTTCCAAGCTTTGGAATCAGCATTACTGTTATTTCTTTTTTAAAAAAACTTTTGCTGTTGTTGTAGATGGACATGATGCTATTTATTTATTTATTTTTATAAATGGTGCTGAGGATGAAGCCCTGTGCCTCATATGTGCTAGGCAAGTGCTCCACCACTGAGTTACAACCCCAGCTCCCTGTTATTTCCTCTTAACCACTCATTTTTCCACCACAATGGACAACAATTGCTAAATAACTGTACTTTTTTTTTTTCCTCCTGAGTGTGGCCAAAGAGAAGAGAATTTTGTTTTACTGCTCCTGACATTTCAATTTGTCCACAGATCCATATTTCTCTCTGTGGATGTGAGTCTCGTAATAGAGACAAGCATTTCCATCCCATTTATTTCCATTTTGAAGTTGGGGATTAGAGAACTGACTGATTTGAGGAGAGATCAGAAGGTATTTTATATATTTTACACAACATAATAGTTCAACTGTGTAATCATGGCCAAGTACAGTTTGACAGATATGCCAAGGCAAACCCATTGGAACTGAAATCTCTGTTAAATATCAGCAGTCTTCGATTGACTGGCTTTTCTACTTCAGTACACAATAATGAACCCTCAGTAAATATCATTTCATTTATAGGAAAGCAAGGGTCACTTTCTTAGCCAAGATCACAGAAGCGATTTACATTCCTTCCCTAAACTGCAAGACTTAGAAAAGAATATTATTGAAGATGACCTCCTTCAAACACAGGTGAACCCCTTTGGGTATTCTCAGTCATTTTATTTAAAGCATTCATAATAGAAATCTCTCTATATCACTTCTGGTATAATCCTAACTCAGAGAATTTCTTTTGGCTTGAGTACATATTAACATATATTTAAAACTGTCATAATTTGCCAAACTAGTTGTTAGTCTGATTTGGAAGTCATCTGGTCAGGTACATCATCTTTCATATAAACTTTGATTTTGAAATGACTTCAAGTTTCTGAGATTCACTCTGAAAGTCTTTACTGGAGTTAGTTTTATAATTTTTCCATGATTACTTTGATACTCAGATCAGCCTGGAAGAAACGTGCAAAACAAATTTAGTAGTCAGAGTTTGGACACAGGGGTGCCGTGAGAACGTGTGGATAAGATGGCTGTTTGCTTGATAGTTGGGGGAAGCTCTTTGGGTGGTACCAGCATTGCACTGGAACTATGGCTCCAGGAACCCAGGTTGGAGGGTCAAGGGCATCAGTAAGATGGTGGCAGGTGTTCTTTTGCTTTGCATGTGTTGCTGTGCGCAGGATGATTCCAAAGGATGTTGTGCTGTCTGGCTATCGACTCTTTATAAAGATGAGGTGGAAGAAGGGAACTGTGTTTAGCTAGTCTGTATAGTCTTTGTTCTACTCACTCTTACTAATCTATTACTTTGTCTTCTATCACATTATTCTTCTGTTGAACTATTATCTGGATTGTATTATGAATGATAGGGCTCGGATTTTTAAAGAAAGGCAAATGAGAAATATTGGATACAAATCCTTTAACTTAACTTTTTCACTTGTATTTCATATCTTGTGTCCTATAGTAGTATTTTCATAGTAGGATTAGTGTGTAGTTGACTGAAAACCTTATAAGGCAAATGTAGGAACTTTTCAGTTTAGGTCTGAATTTAATCTGAATGAATTCTCGGTAGTCTTATATGGACACAGTTTTGGGACAACATTAGATTTGTCTGATTTTTCCTGAAGCTCTCAGAAAGAAGTGATAATAGATGTAGATTATAAACATTTCCTGGAAATATTACAAAATTTATAACCACATTTGAACTATTTCATTTATAGGAAAGCAAGGGTCACTTTCTTAGCCAAGATCACAGAAGCAATTTAAATAACATGAAATGGGAATTAATGATTTACATAACATGAAATGGGAATTAATGATTTACATAACATGAAATGGGAATTAATGATCTACCTAATGGGAATTAATGATTTACATAGTAGAAAGCTTTTTCTCCATTTTCCTTATTATATGTATTAAGCTAGAACTAACTTTTATTAACTCTCTCCATAGGCAGGTCTTTCACCACAGCACCTGGAGAGGAAGCTGCTGCAGCAAAGACTTGTGCCATCTGCCCCCGGATCTCCTGGGGAAGTTCATGCCATTGGAATCATAAAATCCTCTGGAGGTCCACATATGAAAGGGTGCATCCCAGGTTGGTGCTACTGGGAGGAGGTGAAACCTTTGAGGAATGGCTCCTTGTGGGGGGTTCTTAGGTTTGGGGTGATGTGCCCTTGAAAGGGACAGTGGAACCTTGATCTCTTCCTCTTCCTGGCTTATTTCCTGGTCATGAGGTGAGTGGTTTTGCTGTACCATAGAGCCCTACCATGATGTGCTGCTGCTGCTTCCCTACAGGCTTAAAGCAAAGGGTCCAATCTGTAACCTCCAAAACCGTGAGTCAGAGTAAACCTGATTTCTTTATGCTCAACATCTGTTCATACTCGGTGATGTCAAACAGAATTTCAATTGACAGTTGTCTGTAGAAGATTTTAAAATGCAAGTGGAAGTGACTGGAATGTTCTTTTGCCTCTTTATCCGGCATCGTTCTTGTCATGATGCCCTCTCTTCTTCAGATGTACTGGTTTAGGAGGGAGAAGAACTCGAGAAGGAAAAAATGGTGGTGCCTTTCAACCACATTTGAAGTGGAATTTATGAGACTATTTCTGTGAAGTCAGGTCTTTTAAAAAGGCGTTGGGGTTAAAACTAACTTGCAATCAAAGACATTTGAGTCTTTTCTGGAACCAGGTAAAACTTGGCAGAATTAATTTTAGAAAACCAACCACGTAAGAGGTTTTCAGTTATCTTTGTTCTTTATTAAAACTGCAAAATCATATATATTAGAAAAAGAATGAAGGCTAGCATATTTTTAAAAAATTCAAACTTTTTTTAAGATGTGAGAGCATCATCTATTCAAGTACAAGCCATTATCCTGAAAGTTATTTAATTAAATACAGGAGCACTTCTGCAACTGAGGCAATTTAACATGATTTGAAATTCTGGAAATTCCATTTTATAGCAGACAGAACAGGAAGGCATTTATTTAAGGTGCTGGTGGTGGCTGGCAACAGGAGTTCATGCATTGACTGATAATTGCTAAGTTGTTTGCTTCCAGAATTCAAGCATTCTCCAGGTGCCTGTGAACAGGCAGTGCTGAAGATTGGCAGGAATGCCAGTTTATCCTGCTACTTCCGGACAGGAAGTACTTCTGCCTACAGAGCTTACCCATCATTCTCCAGTCAAGACTAATGTTGATCTCTGGCACCTAGATTCTTTGTTACATGTCTATTATCAGTATATGTAGAAACGAGAGGTGCCTTTAGGCAGCTGAATGTTGTTGGAGTACTTTATTGTTGAAAACTTATTTATTTACTTGTCCAAGATATTGATGACATTTTAAGGTCAAGTTTGCTTCTCTATACCTGCACCTTGGCTCCAGAGGACGTGTTTCCCAAGGTGTGCAAAAAATTTCAATTGATACCTGTTTAGCTCTTCTTGACTTACAAATATTTCTTATACACATGATCACGTGACAGAACTCTTCAAAATCAGTATGATCTTTCCTCATTTTACATTGGCCCTGTGTTGGGAGCTTGGCCTATTGTAATTTCCTATTGCTATTCTAATACATTGCCACAAATTTAGTGGTTTAAGACAACACAAATATATTTTCTTATAATCCTGGAGATCAGAAGTTCTAAATTCAGGGCTGAATTTCTCCTGAAGGTTCTAGTGAGGAGTCTGTTTCTTCCCCTTTTCCAGCTTGTTGGAAGGTCTCTGGATTTATTGGTTTGTGGCTCTTTCCTCCATATTTAAAGCCAGCACACCATCTTCCAACCTCTTCCTTCCTGCATCTGTTGTGACATTGCTTTATTCTTTCTCTGACTATTCTGTTTTCCTTTTATCAGGATCATTGTGAATACATTGAGTCCACTCAGATAATACAAGAGAATTATCCCATTCCAAGATCCTTAACTCACTCACAACTTAAAAACATCCCTTACTTTGCAAGGTAACATATCCAGAGGTTATGGGGATTAGGTTGTGGACATCCTTAGTGGGGGTAGGCATTATTTAGCCTGCCACATCTATATAATCTCATTTAATCTCTACCTACTCTGTGAAGTGAATATTTTTTTTCCATTGTATAACATCAAGGAAATAGATTTAAAAGGATTGACTATTCATAGGCAATAGTGAGAATTCAAATTCCTCACAGAAGAGAATGAAATTTTAATTAAGTGCCAGATTGACCATCATCCTTGGGTCTGCCTGCAAAACCCAGCTTTTTCCTTTCACAGTAGTTTTCCAATATGGTATTCTTAGGGACTCTCTTCCAGATGATAATATCACATGCTAAAGCAAAAGAGGTTCTATAGCTTTGTTAAAGGTTTATATTGTGTGTAATGATGTCACAACCTCCAGATCACAACAACAACAACAACGACAACAACATCAACATTCCTTTATTACATTTTTCTTGACCTGACTTTTCCTAAAATTATTTGTGTAAGAATAATTGGTACATTGCTGTTTGGGGTAGGGGTAGGCATTATACCTAAACAGAAGAATTTAATTTTGATAAACATTAAACAGATTCTACATCCTTTTACACAAAATTTGTAAAGTTTTAAAAGTGACCTTATTTAACTAAATTCATTGTTACTAATTGGCAGTCCAGAACTTCAAGATCAAGTTTTCTGACCTTAAGTAGAATATTCTTTCCATTATGTTACTATTGTAAATACTTAGAAACATGAAAACACACACACCACACACACACTCCACACACACACACACACACATACACACACACACACAGAATTGAAAGATTTGTTGTACTAAAATCATGTCACAATTATTTTTAATTAATCTCTGAAGCAATGGCAGACAGCTCGTTGATGAACGTCATGCAAGAAAGGATTGATACGATTGAAACAAATGAGAAGATAAATGCTTTGTGCTAATTGAAAACAATACTCAGAACTCTTCAAATCTTCTGTTATATCTGTAAAAGGGAGGCATTACTAACTGCACAGCATTAAGATACTTAGCTAAGTGGGTGTTAGTGTTTTTTTCCTGTTACTTCTCTAAATCTTATGCAAGAACTAGTTTATTTATTTTTTACTTTTTATTTAGCTTCTTTTTTATTCTTTTATTTATTTATTTTTTGACTCATTGTACACAAATTGGGTACAAACATTGTTTCTCTGGTTGTACCCAAAGTAGAGTCAAACCATTTGCATAATCATACATGTACATAGGGTAATAATGCTTGTCTCATTCTATTATCTTTCCACCCCACCTCCTTCTCCACCCCTCACTTCCCTCTACAAAATTCATCCTTCTTCCATTCTTCCCTTACTCCTCCCCTGCCATTATGTATACTCATCTACTTATCAGAGAAATCATTCAGCCTTTGGTTTTTTTGGGATTGGCTTATTTCACTTAGCATGAAATAAGCTCTATCCATTTATTCACTTAGCATGAAATAAGCTCTATCCATTTACCTGCAAATGCCATAATTTTATTCTTCTCTGTGGTTGAATAATATTCCATTGTGTATATATACACAGTTTTTTTTTTCCCTCCCATGCTTATCCAGTGGAAAGTCATTGATTTGATTTACTAGGAAAATCCTCACACTATTACAAAGACATGGCAGCTCTTTTCTTGGATCCCCATCCAAATGACTGTAAAACTCAAAAGGTTTCACGTTTCTCTTTCTGTTTATTGACTTCATAAATGTATTTTTTTTTCATCTTCAAATGGGTAGGCCATGGAGCACTGTTGCTTCTGGTTGATGAATTTGCTGTAAATAATCATCTCTTTTATTCATCATCAGTTGGTTCCAAGTAAACCACTGATCTAAAAGTTTGGCATTACTGAGATTGCATGCCACCTAGTTGAGCTGGGAAATTAATGAGAATAATTTTTTTTTGCTTGTTTTCATTGTTTGATCAGTAATTAAATCTTAACTAAATAAACAATTAGTAAAGATCTCTTCTCAAATTGCATATTGACCATGATGCTCAGAAGCTAGCTTGCTTTCTCTGGTTCCAGTTTTGAAAATGTAAGGACATTGCTTCTTGAAAATTTAATGCATTAATTTCAGTTTTTCATTACCTTAATTCCATTCTTGCATTTTTTAATTTCAATTATATTATTGATTTGTAATCATTCTCAATGACCTCAAGAAGTCAGGCAAATAGCCAAAGTACACAAATGTTCATACATCTTATCAAGCACATAAATTGAAATAAATAGAATATTAAAATTGTCAAAATATTTTTATTTTCAAATATTTAGAAATGTATTATTTAGAATTTGAGTAACAAGCACTATTGACTTTTCCTCTTTGTCTTTTTGAAAATGTATGATTAAATAATTTTATAGAATAAAAATACTTGCAGTTCTAATAATCCCTGTCCATCTATTTGCCAAAGTAAAATAAAATAACTATTATTGTCTCTCAGTTATATCTGGGCCTACATATATACAAAAATAAGAACATGATTGTTCAATATAAAAATGTATTTCTTAGCTGAAATGTTCAAATGTTTCAGTATTTTCCTAATACCTTTGCAATTACAAAGTAGCACAGAAATTGAAACAAGAAAAGGGATGCTATGTACTAATTAGAAACAATACTTTGTAATGTAAAAATCTTTTTTCAGTCTTTTTAGGAGGCTTATTTCACAAATAATGTCGTTTACCTGGCTTATTACCCAAAACAGTCCCCTGATCAAATTGTTGCTAAAGTTGGTTGCAATTACCCTAAAACCTTCCTGATGTTTGCAGAGTTAGCAGTTATTTTAGTACACCTGGGAAAAGCTATGCAGAAGCATTTGGGGGGCAGCGTGAACTCTATATGAGTTTTCTCTGATGCTCCTCATTAAAGATCACAACATGGCTTTTGTTCCCTGGAGTTTTAGCAAACATTTCTTTTTTGTTTCTTTCTAGTATATTCACTAGAGATATAATAGTTGTCCTAGGTGTAGGAAATTTGGAGACTGGCAAGACAGGGTTCCTATTGTGCTAAAGTTCGCACTTCAATGAGGTAAAAAAGGCAAAGGAGCAGAAATTATTGAGAAGGTGATGAGAAGTTCTGCTGAAGAAAAGTGGTGGTGAGAGGCGGGCAGAATATCACCAGGATAATTAGACTGAAAAATAACCTCAAAGAGGACGTTCTTAAATTGCAACTTCTGCCTTTATTCTTTTTCTTTTTTCTTTCTTTTTTTTTTTTTTTTTTTTTGGTATCTATTTTGATTTATTCCCTTGAACAACAACAACAACAACAAAATCCAGAGAAAATTTCTCGTACATTTCGTGTTCTTAATAAAGAGTTTGTATTTGGAAGAAATAAACACAGTTCTTAGCCTAATGATACATTGTTCGTGGTTCTCATTTTCATTTTGAAATATGTTTATTTAATCCAAAGAATGGACTTATATAGTGCCCCTTGACTTAGCCAAGTCAATTTAGAAAACTCCAGCAGACAACAGGACGTGGCACAAAGACCACACATGTGAAGACTGTATGTATCTTTTATTTATTAAAAGCTTTGTGTCAATGTTTTATGGTTTGTTACTCATACATCATCATCATTATTATTATTATTATCATTATTTTAGCAAGTACTAGTTTCAAGTGAAAATTGCCCTGGGCACATTAGGTAGGTCAGAAGACTATCAGGATAGGGGAGAGACACGGACACAAAGGGTGGCAGGGAGTGAGAAAGGACTGGGTGGCATTAGGGTTGCAATCTGTCACTGATCAGTCATGTGTGCTTGCTAGTAGTTGCTTATCAAAGTGAGGTTCCTGCCTCCTACTGAGACCGGCAGAGGGGGGTGCTATCCCCTTCTATAATTAGTTTTAAAGGGATGGCTCCCAGTTCTTGAGAAGGGGCATCTCTTGAGTTGCAAAGTTTTAAGGAAACTGGGTAAAGATTTATTGCATCTCCAAAGGTCATGGAAATAATTTATCATAGCAAGTTTCCTATGGAATTTGCTCTCAGAAAAAAGAAGTCATGAGCCTTGCATGAAGAAGAAACAAAACCTCCATAACGTTTGGTCAGGTTGAAGGAATGGTAAGACTGCGTTGGTGTTGAGACATTAATGTTGCATATTTTATCCTTAATTTTCAGAAATATGCATATCAGGCAGATTTTATATTAATCTGTGTTTTAAAATTAAGAAACCGAGGCACCCCGGATCAGACAAATTGCCTGAGGGCATAGAGCTTTTAAGTGGCACTCATTCCAGTAGCACCCAGCCTGTCTGACTAGGATCTGTGACTTCATTCCATGGAATTTGTGCCACTGTATAACACAGCTCCTACAGAGGCCACTAAAGTTGACAAAGTGCATTTCTCATATTGAATCTCTACAATGACCTGGTATTATTGTCACTTTTTCCTAAAGGAAACCTTGAACTTATAGAGTATGATGACAAAATGAAATCATTGGTGAGTGGTCAGTTCATCTTGTTACCATCCGAATGCTGCTCTTTTGAGGTATTAATTGCAGTAAACACTTTGACTTCTCAAAAATTAGGTAAAATCTGCAAACAATGGCCAGAGCTAATGCCTTGCCAAAAATAAGATGTGTTTTTTTCTTAATGAAACAAAACAAAAAAGACTAGATGTCATATAGTTTTTTTACCTTTGAGGAAATATTGTGATCTTATATAAATTTATGGAAAATAATAAAACTGACCACCCATTCATTTATCATCTAGCTTTGTTATATTTTATTAATTTTTTAGCATATTTGTTTAGATCTTTTTGTTTCTTGTTTTGTAAAATATGAACTTGGAACTCATTGTAATTCCTGAATATGAGGGCTTATGTTTTCATCAATTGAAAAAAAAAATAACAATCAATTAGCAGTTTGAAAGTTCCAATTAGTTCAGAGAATTTCACAATCCTGTTGTCCATGTCACTCAGGAGGACCCCTGTCCTTTCCTTCCATAGGCATTAACACACAATCCCCTTCCTTACCCAGATCAATGAGATGTTCCCATTCCTGGTATTCACAGTGAGCTTCTGAACGTGCTGCTGAGCTTTCAATTCTCTATTTTTTTGCCCCTATACCTATTCCTAAATTTCTTGCAATTCTGATATGAAAAAAAGATTTTTTTCTGTAATATTTCCCTGAAAATTTAAGCTTTTTTCCTTAATAGCAGGAGCATTTTCAGATATTTGAGATCTTTATATTCTCATGTGTTTTCCAGAAAAACATGTTGAAGTAGATAGAGTCATTTGCCACATAATGATATTCCTATTAAGGATGGGCTGTACATATGTTTTAGTCAACTTTCTGCTAATGTGATCAATATATCCAGCAAGAATAACTTAGAGAAGGAAAAAATGATTTGGGCTCATTGTTTCAGAGGTTCAGTCCAGGGTCTGCCAACCTAAAAGTCTTGGGCCCAAGGGGAGGCAGAACATCATGAGGGGTGGGCATAGTGGAAGAAAACTGCCCAGTTCATGACATCCAGGAAGGAGGGAGGGAGGGAGGGAGAGAGAGAGAGAGAGCACTCTGCTTTGTTCACTAGGGACAAAATAAAATCTCCACAGACATGTCCCATCAACCTATTTCCTCTACCCATCCTACCTGTATATAGTTACCATTCATTAATAAATTCAAATTATTAATCCATTAAGTGAATTAATCCACTGATTAGGTTATGGCTCCCATGTCAGGGTCTTTTTTTTTTTTTTTCACAGGAGCCAAAAGGGGTTTATTCCACAAGTCTCAGACTTATATTGAGAACATCAGCCTATCAGAGAGTAGACTACCAGGAAAGTCAGCCTATCAAGGAACAGTCTCCAGGCAGATACAGGATTGCCTCATGTACAACAGCCAACCAGAGTTACTTCCTAAAACTTGTATATGAGTGCAGCTATGTCTGGCAAGCTGCCAGGCGCCATCTTGGAGATCAGGCCATGGTGCGGCTCTGGGGCCCTCAGAGCCCACCCCTGACATCTCCCCCTTATTTAAATAAAGAAAAGATGACTTGGGACCATGCCTGTCTTAGGTTGTCCATGGCAAATTACATCCTTACCCGTCATTGGAATTCTGACCTCCAGGCGTCAGAACCCTGTCTTAGGTTGGTATGCATTTCCACGGATCTTACCCGTCTTTGACTACTGGTCCAGCATGCTTAGCCATACTTGGGGGGATGTGCCTGTCTCAATGGCTGTCAAAGCCTGTACTATAGCACATCGATGACGTCGGGCATCTTGGCGAGCTCTGATTTGGCTGTGTATAACATAGGCTATCCCTAAGCAGATAATAATCACAACAGCTACTGTTCCAGCCCACTGTTTTGTCAATCCCAGGGCTTTAGATATGGATGCAACTTGAACCCTGGTGGCATTGACTCTGAGTATTTCAGCTCGTAGCTGACTGGTTAAATTATCAAACGTAGATGACCAATTGCCAGTAAAGTAGAGAGATTTTTAGATAACATAGCCGCAGAGCTAAGGTTATTATAAGCAATAGGGGTGACACACACTGCTCTTAAAGGATAAACACATCCCAGTCCCAAAAGTTCTTGCAAGATATCCATTTGTTCTTGTAGTAAGTCCACTCTTTGATTTACAAGGAGTATGCCTGCCTTAAAATGGTTGTAGAGCTTCTTGAGTCTGTAAGGCTGTAGCTGTATTTTCGGCCAAGTGATTGACTGCTGTTGCTGTAGGTATGGCAGTTGCTAGTGCTGCTGTTGCAGAAACCACTGTTGCAGTGACCACAGCTGCTGTGATGCTAAAATCTCTCTTGTCTCTAGATAGTAGTACTGGCAGTTCTGTATCTGTAACAGAGACTGGAACAGGTAGGAAGGTAGGAATATGCATTTGCTTGAGGTGTAATTGAGAAGAGAAGAAGTTAAAAACATAAAAAGGGGGGGACACACAAACTGGGGTAGGTGGAAAGGTAATATTTCTGGTACACATAGATTGTGAGGCAGCACCAGTGAACCTAGAACTGTTTGTCCATGTAGAGGAGTTCCAAGTACATAGCCGAAATGCCCCTCCTAAGAGACTGAAAAAAGATTGCAAGTTAGTATATCCTGAAGCTGCAGTGAAAAGCATCCAATTGTCAAAGGGGTTGACACGTTTCATGCCTAATTCAACACCATTATTAGTGAAGTTATCATTAGCAGTGAAAGAAGTGAAATTGGGAGTGAAAAAAAAAAATCCATTTTGTACAGGAATCGCTGGTCCTGCATGTTGACAACCTGTCCATATAGGAGGTGTACTGTGTTTAGGATTACAAGGAGGGAAGATTCTAGGGGTTTTGAAAGTAGTTCCTGTAGCATTATGTCTGCGAGGTACCCATCCTGAAAGCAAAACAGCATCTCCTGTCAAGTTTTTTTATGTATTCTTGAAATGTAAAACCATTTTCACCTGGGCGAAAAGAAAGCATGGCTAAGGGGTGAAAGACTGTCAATAGCATGATCGTCAGGAGTGTCTTTGGCATCTTCATTTTGTTGATCCGAATTACTTGTTGGTAGCATTGCCACTGGTCGAGTCAGCAGTTCAGGAACCCAGATAGGTGACGTTTTATCCTGTGGAAACACACAAACCGAGCCGCGGCTCCAGTAAAGCACCGTGTCCGGGCCATTCCATTGTCCAGTAAGAACATCCTTCCATTTTACCGCCGCTCTATCATGTTGTTTATGATTGCATGTCTCTCAGTGGCAGAGCGACCCTCATTATCCAGAGTTAAAAAATTTAAAATAAAGAGGCAAAGAGAAAGTTTATCTTTAGGGGGCCTGAAGGTCTCCCCTATTCCCCCTTTTTGTTTATAAAGAGTATTTTTGAGGGTGAGATGTGCACGTTAAGTGCCTTTAAGATTACTTGAGCTACTGCTTCAGGGTAGGGTAACAGAGTTTTATTGGGTGAACAGGCTAGATGAACCCAAAACAAGGGACCCTCTTGCCAAAAGACTCCAGTGGGTAGTTTCTTGTTAGGAATAACAATGAATTGTAATGGCTGAGAGAGATCAATACGATCTACTTGGGCCTCATCTAATCTTTTTTGTATAATATTCAAAACCAGACGCGCTTCAGGAGTGAGCTGTCTGGGAGATGTGGGATGGGGATCCCCTTGTAAGATATTAAAAAGAGGAAGTAGTTCTCCTGTGGAAAGCCTCAAATATGGACGAATCCAATTTATATCCCCTAGTAGCTTTTGAAAATCATTTAATGTTTTTAGATGATCTACCCTGATGACAGTTTTTAGTGGCTTTACTACAGCCCTGTTTAATTGGGCTCCTAAGAATTCTTGTGTAGTACCAACTTGAACCTTTTCAGAGGCTAAAGCATTAATAGCTCTTAAGTCATGAAGGAGCCTCCATTTTCCTGATTTCTTTTTTATGACAAAAATAGGGGTATTCCAAGGAGAAGTAGAAGGCCTAATATGTTTTGCAGCTAACTGTTGTTATACCAGTTCTTGGGCCGCCTTAAGTTTTTCTAATGTTAGGGGCTACTGAGAGACCCACACTGGTGCATTGGATTTCCAAGTTATTTTTACATACTTTTGTTCAGTGGCCCCAAGGAAAAACCCAAGCCTTGGCGACCTTGATTGCCCTTAACATTAATTGGCTGGGTATTTCCCTGGCCATAGCGGCCAAGCCCCTTGTCCCATTTATGACCTTGTTTTACCATTATCTAGGAGTCCCGAAAATTCTCTATTTTTAATCTTTATTTTAAGCATTGGCCTATTTTTTAAGTCCATGGTAAGACAGGCAAAATCAACTCCAGAAGATCCAAAACCTGCAGTTCCCCTGGTTGCTGTGGTTGATAGAAAATTATTATGAAGGCTGGGAATAATCAAAAGCTGAGCTATGCAGTCCCCAGGTGATATGGAGATAATTCCTTGAGGAGAATGTGCAAGAACCTTAATTTCTCCTGTAAAATCAGAGTCAATAACTCCAGGGATAACTAAGTCCCCTGAGTGCACTAGAGCTCCTATCTAATAAAATTCCTACAGTATCAGGAGGTAAGGGTCCTTTTAGGTCTGTAGGGCAAATCCTTTAAGGGACCTTCCATGAACATTCATGACATTTCAGTGCCCATTTGCTACTGCTAAACAAACCAAAAGGCAGACCACTTTAACTAATAAAACAAAAGCAAAAGCACACACAAACACTTAGTCTCCGTCGCTTATCCCGCGAACTTTAACTCCGTCGCTTATCCTGTGAACTTTAACCTGGCCAGACTGTACATTACTTACCCTGTATTTACCTGATCAGTTCCTTTGTAACTCGAGTTCCCGGGTTTCGGCACCACTTATGATTGCCCACCGCCCGCAGGGACAATCACAACGCGTACGCTCTTCTGGATCACAGGAGCCAAAAGGCCCATGTCGGGGTCTTAAGCCCCCTTGCTCTTCTCGACCAGCGGCAAGGGAAGGGGACACTCCCCAACAAGGTCAGACAGGGATAGGTAGGGCCGACTGACGGCCCGCTCCCAGCCCTCCGGGCGGAGGACAATCAGACGCGTCAGGGAGACCCGTCACAGCAGGAACTCGCTTATTGAGGAAATCGCACAGCTTTTATGTAGGGTGGAGGCTAGGCGGGAACCAATCAGCTTAAAGGTCAGCAAGGCATGGGGGGTTCACACAGGCGAGAGTCCCATAGGACTATATGGCAAGCACGAGCTGATCACGTTCGCGGAACTGTTGTTAACCAATCCCTGATGGTGGTTCGATTCATCGTCATTAACTATTGAAAACCGCCTTTGAGGCCTTGATCTTGCTCACCTGCCAGGGAGTAAGGAGTCAGCCTGAGTTAGTTAATGTGTCATTAGTCCCAACACTCCCAGAATCTAATCATTTCACCTTTAAACATTCCTGCATCGTCTCACATATGAGCTTTCAGAAGACATTTCACATTCAAACAGTAACAACATATGGTGGTGGTCTTATAAGATTATTTTTCTAGTGACATCGTAGCCATCTTGGTTTGTGAAAGTGCACTCTGTGGTGTGCACAGGATGATGAAATCACTCAATGACAAATTCGTCAGGAGATGTCTCCTCATTAAGTGATGGATGACTGTACTCTCAGTACCCGTGAGCCATGTCAAAATGGAGACCAAACCATTCTCAGAAATGTAGAAGGACTGATGGATAGTATGGAGATAATATATTATATATTCAAGGTCATCCTATGTTCTTTGTTCAAATATAAGGAACTGACAGGTGTCAATCTAAGTGATCAAGGTTTAGCAAAAAGTTCACTCTCACAAGAGTGTTTTTCCAGAGAATTTTTTGATAAATTGCCACTCATTGAATTACAGCAAAAAAATATCTTTAGCTTTGGTTTGGGTGTCAGCCCAGATTCCTCCATGAAAATCTTTCTGTGAAATAAATCTGCTTCTAGTATCTTAACTGCAATCGTTGCATAGAAATATATGGTGCTGATAGTCAATTTAGTTCTGAACTATCTGATTACATCTATGTGATTTACAATTTTTTTGCCAGTAACTGTAGTTTTGAATGTATTCCTCAACATTTATGATCATACATAATTATAATCACTAGGTTAAACTTCCATATTACCTTATAGACACTTCTGAACATTAGATACTCTGACCATCTCTATGTAAGAGGTATTTCCCTTGCCTTGATCCAGTTATTGTGGTCAACCTTCTAAGTCTTTATCAATGTAATACAAATACTCAAGGAATATGCCATTATATGTACAACTTACGTGTTTCTTCTTTGATTACTAATAGTATACATTTTAAAAATTCATTTTTCTGTCATATTTTTCTCTCATTGAATTCTTTTTTTTTTTTTTCATAAGTAATATTGGCTTTATTTCATTTGTAATTAGCTTTTTAAACATATAGCCATTGTTTCCTTATAAGAACTATAACAATATTAATTTGTTTCTTTCAGAATTCTTTATTCACATTTTGCCAGATTTTCTACTGGACAAGTTATCATTCTCCTGTAATAGGTAAGAAATATTTATGCTTTGAAATAGAAAATATATTATGATTATTACTTTCCACTCATGGATTTACAACCTAATACATTTTTGTTGATTTTGACTCTGTAGGATTTTAATTTTTTTCTGCTTTATCCTGTCAAGCATTGTCTTTATGTGTTCTGGTTTCGAAGCTTGTTAACTAGTCATTTACTGAGGACATGTAATGAACATAGATGGTTACAAGAAGTTGCTGGATTAGATTAAATGAGTAATTTCTTCCCCGTTCCAAGATTTCAATACAAATCAATTATATTTTATATCATATTTTATATATAATAGAAAATATTTATGTTAATTAATTAATTTATTTATTTTTATTTTTTTATAGACTGAACTTTGATTCATTGTACACAAATGGGGTCCATCACTTTGTTTCTATAGTTGTACATGATGTAGATTCATACCATTCGTGTATTCATACATGTATGTAGGGTAATGATGTCTGTCTCATTCCACCATTTTTCATATCCCCCTCCCTCTCATTTCCTTCTACATAAATCTAAAGTTCCACCATCCTTCTCTCACTACACACCCCCCACCACCTCCATTATATATCATCATCCACTTATCAGGGAAAACATTTGGCCTTTGTTTTTTTGAGATTGGCTTATCTCACTTAGCATGATATTTTCTAATTCCATCCATTTATCTCCAAATGCCATAATTTTATTCTTCATTAGGGCTAAATAATATTCCATTGTTTATATATACCACAATTTCTTTATCCATTCATCTGTGGAGGGGCATCTAAGTTGGTTCCACAGTCTAGCTATTGTGAACTGAGCTGCTATAAACATTGATGTGGCTGTGTTACTGTAGTATGCTGATTTTAAGTCCTTTGGGTATAAAATGAGGATTAGGATAACTGGGTCAAAAGGAAGATCCATTCCAAGTTTTCTGAAGATTCTCCACATTGTTTTCCAGAGTGGCTGCACCAAGTTGCAACTCCACCAGCAATGTACAAGTGTGCCCTTTTCCCCACATCCACGTCAACATCTATTATTGTTTGTGTTCTTGATAATAGCCATTCTAATCGGAGTAAGATGAAATCTTAGTTGTTTTAATTTGCATTTCTCTAATTACTAGAGATGTTGAAAACTTTCTTATATATTTATTAATCACCTGTATGTCTTCTTCTGTAAAGTGTCTGTCTAGTTCCTTGGTCTATTTATTGATTGGGTTCTTTGTATTTTTGGTGTAAAGTTTTGTAAGTTCTTTATACATTTTGGAGATAAGTGCTCTATCCAAAATGCATGTGGAAAAGATTTTCTCCCACTCTTTGGGCTCTCTTTTCACATTATGATTGTATTCTTTGCTGAGAAAAAGCTATTTAGTTTGAATCCATTCCATTTATTGATTCTTGCTTTGATTTCTTGTGCTTTGGGAGTCTTGTTAAGGAAGTCTAAGCCTAAGCCAATATGATGAAGATTCGGGCCTACTTTATCTTCTATTTGTAGCAGGTTCTCTAGTCTAATTCCAAAGTCCTTGATCCATTCTGAGTTGAGTTTTGTGCAGGATGAGAAATAGGGGTTTAGTTTCATTTTACTGCATATGGATTTCCAATTTTGCCAGCACCATTTGTTGAACAGGCTATCTTTTCTCCATTATATGTTTCTGGCTCCTTTGTCTAGTATGAGGTGACTGTATTTATGTGGTTTTGTCTCTGTGTCTTCTGTTCTGTACCGTTGGCCTGCCTGTCTATTTTGGTCCCAATACCATGCTGTTTTTGTTACTATTGCTCTGTAGTATCATTTAAGGTCTGGTATTGTGATACCTCCTGCTTCACTTTTTCTGCTCAGGATTGTTTTGACTATTTGAGATGTCTTATTCTTCCAGATGAATTTCATGATTGCTTTCTCTATTTCTATGAGGAATGTCATTGGAATTTTAATTGGAATTGCATTGAATCTGTATAGCACCTTTCATATAAAGGTCATTTTAACAATATTAATTCTGCCTATCTGAGAACATGGGAGATCTTTCCATGTTCTAAGGTTTTTTTCAATTTCTTTCTCTGTGTTCTGTAGTTTTCATTGTAGAGGTTTTTCACCTCTTATATTATGTTGATTCCCAAGTATTTTAATTTTTTTTTGAGGGTATTATGAATGGAGTGGTTTTCCTAATTTCCTTTCAGAGGATTCATCACTTATGAATAGAAATGCATTAGATTTATGCATGTTGATTTTATATCCTGCTACTTTGCTGAATTCATTTATTAGTTCTAGAAGTTTTCTAGTGGAGTTTTTTGGATCCTGTAAGTATAGAATCACGTCATCAGCAAATAGTGACAGCTTGAGTTCTTCTTTTCCTATTTGTATCCCTTTAATTGCTTTGGTCTGTCTAATTGCTCTGGCTAGTGTTTCAAGGATGATGTTGAGTAGAAGTGGTGAAAGAGGGCGTCCCTGTCTTGTTCCAGTTTTTAGAGGGAATGCTTTCAGTTTTTCTCCATTTAGAATGATGTTGACCCTGGGCTTAGCACAGATAGCCTTTACAATGTTGAGGTATGTTACTACTATTCCTATTTTTTCTAGTGTTTGAAGTGTGAAGGGGTGTTGTATTTTATCAAATGCTTTCTCAGCGTCTATTGAAATAATCATATGAGTCTTAACTTTTTTTATTGATGTGATGAATTACATTTATTGACTTCTGGATGTTAAACCATTCTTGCATCCCTGGGATAAACCCCACTTCATCGTGGTACACTATCTTTTTAATACGTTTTTGTATGCAATTTGCCAGTATTTTGTTAAGGATTTTTGTATCTATGTTCATCAGGAATATTGGTCTAAAGTTTTCTTTCCTTGATGAGTCTTTGTCTGGTTTTGGTATCAGAGTGATACTAGCTTCATAGAATGAGTTTGGAAGGGTTCCCTCCTTTTCTATTTCCTGGAATACTTTGAGGAGTATTTAGTTCTTCTTTAAAGGTCTTGTAGAACTCGACTGAGAATCCATCTGGTCCTGGGCTTTTGCCTGCATTTACTCTCTTATCTCAATTTTTTGCTTCATGAATCATTTTAATTATGCAGATTCTAAACTCGTTTTCTATCATTTCTACTGCCATGCCGTCACTGGATTCTATCAAAACAACTTCTTGGTTTGTTACGAACACTTTCTTCCCCTGTTTTTTCATATTTTTTCTGTATATTCCCCTCTAGCAGTGAAGATCTGAGGTTGAAGTTTCCCCTCTGCAGGCTTATTGTGACCCTGAAGTTTTCCAGTACCTCTCCTTTGAGGGAGAGATCAATATTAGCAACACCCAATACAGAGAAAACACAGACCTGAACCAGATAGCACGTATAAAGACTTTAACATTATTGTAATAAACAGGATGAGTTTGATTATTATTTACAGTATTTCTAGTGGTGAACAAAGAGGATGGGGAAGGGAGTAGGATGTAAGTGAGTAAATAGAGGTACTTTGTCAAAGGAACTTCAGTCTCCTGTAGGTGTCTCAGGAAGGGAGCTGCCCCTCCAATAATGGTGGCCATACCCTCAGGAATAATTCAAAATGTCTGCACCAGCTTCAAAGAAACTGGGGTGCAACAGTGTGGGAGCACCAAGTCAGCACACCAGGTGGAGGCAGGGCATGCGTGCACCTATTTATATTAATTTATATTTTTCTCTTTAATTCATCTCTATTGTATAATAGATTAGTGGCATAAAGTAAAAAACAGATTTATTTTTCTTCATGATTATATATAGTTGTCCTGTCGATGTTTGTTTTGATTATTTTTCTGTCTATTTAAACATCATTATTATAGTACATACTTTGATTTCTAAATGGGTTGCTTATTTAAAAAATAAATTTATTAGTTTGTTCCTTCACTAGTATCAAATTAATGTTATCATGTAGCAGCATAATAGATTTTATATCCTGAGGTGCAAATAACCCCTTTACTCCAATACTCATGTATTTTGGAAATATCCACATTTCACATTTCATGGTAATTATTCTAGATTAATTTTAGCATCATCTTTTTCCAAGTTAAAAATCCATCAGCCTTACTTGTTTGTATGTTGCATTTAGAGATAAGTTTGTGGTCAATTTGGAAAATTTTCAAATTTAGGCTTTTTGAGCAGGGTCGTCTCCATCAGCCTCTGCAGAGCCACGCTCTCCTTCTCCATCTTGCTCTACACCCTGGGAGGCCGACTTTTACAGACCTCAACGATCCACAGGGCCCACTCTAAATCAGCCTAGGGAAGGGCAGATGCCAGCAGGACATCAGGGGGTCAGGAGATGGCAAAGTCTGGTTCTTTGTCTCCTTTCCCCTTTATCACCATCTTCCTCTTCTGTCATATGGCACTGTTTCTGTCCCTAAACCCTCACTGCGGAGCCCCCTCTTGCTGTTCAACCCAAATTCAGGCGACCAACTGTTTCCTCCTCCTGCCGACAGGCCTGTGAGGGGTGATGGCGTCCATCCTCGCTCACCTGGTCCCCTCTTCTTCAATCTGTCCCACCTAAGACTGCCCTTGGTCTCTTTGACTGTGGCCTCTGGTTCCTGGCAGCACCCAGTCTGGCACAACATTATAGCCAGAGGCTTTCCATTTTTATTTTGTTGCTCTTTTGTGTTCTTTAGTGGCTCAATAATTTTAATATAAAGTTCCTGCACATATTTTTTTCAAGTGTTTTTTCTTAAGTTTAGTTTAGATCGGAGCTGCTACATGAATGACTCCAGATCCTTCATCTTCTCTAAGAACCTCTTGATTTGGCTCCATATTTCAGAGGGATTTTAGTTCCACACTCAGAAACATTCACATGTGTAGAAAGAAGGAAAAGTTTGCCATATGGTTTATTTGACTATGTTCTTCATTTCTTCATCTAAGCAAATGACTATGGGAACACTTTACTTTTTCTGAATATTAGAATAATCGTATGACAAAAATTCTGAATTAAAAATAGGCACAAGCCATGAAGCTATTAAGAAAGCATGGACCCATGTCTACCATTGTCAGCATCAATCTAGATTTGAATTGAAGATAAAACACCTGTTAAGCATTCTAAATTATATTAGAAAGTCTGCCAGGTACAGCAGTTATCACACATGTCTGCTCAAATTATGGTTCCATTTTCAAGCATGAGAGTTCTTTGGCTCATCCTTAAAAGCCCTCAGAACCTGGCTGTGCACAGAAATGAAGAGAGGTCTTTCTTCAGCTCTGGATGCTCCTCTGCTGGGTGTTCTCACCTCCCCACGATCTATACATTGGCATGTTCTAGAGTCAGACCTTGGGCCTCTTTAATTTGCTTTTCTCTTACTGGGAGGGAGGATGGGCATTCTTTTACATGTTTTCTCATTGGTATGATCTTTTATTGCATATCTGCTGACCATAGGCCCATTGTGAGGTAAGTAAACTCATGAAGTGTAGGGCGTGCTGTTTAGGAGCTCATCTGTGTTTTCATGCCCGTTACTACTCTGCATTTTTATGTGCACCTCACGTCCTAGAGTAACTGGATTCCAGTGTGATCTCTTAAGATGCCCCTACCTGGATCAAGGAAAGTCAACAGGCATCCTTGGTAGTACTTCCCACATTCTGTGCCCAATTCAGTGTTGCTGCCACTGTCATTCAGGGTACCATGATCATAGCCAACAGGCCATAATCCTTCAGGTTTCCTCAGGCAGGACAGTTATTGGCAAGCGTGGTTCATTTACCTCCACCTAGCTCCAGTACCTATTTTCCACTCCACATTTGCAACTGGAGTCAAGAATTCTAATTGTAGGCCTTTTGTCCATAGGACACATGCCCCTTGAGAGGAATGAGTATATGAAGACTCCCTCACAAGAGGTGATGGTTTTTTTTGTGTTTCTTTTTAAGTTTCCTTTTTCTCTATGTCAAGTTTTTGTTATTTATTATTTGAAAGGAAATAGGCTGTAGTTGACATTGAGTAAACAGGAATGGGCAGTGATCCCATTGGTGTACCATCAAGGCCTTTATCTCTGTTAAAACCGAATCAAGGCCTCCTAGTTCATTGCCTGTGCAGGATGCTGCCTATACGGTGTGTATATAATTTTCCTGTAAATCATATCTCCTTCCTGCTTGAACAGGAGCTGTTCAGAGGAGACCTTTGTCTTGCATCACTCCAACCTCCCACCTTGCCTCAATGTGGTACAAGGAAGATTCCTAATGAATATCTGTTCAAGCCAATAACAAGAGCTGAAATTGACTTTACAGTTATTAATTTATCAGTATAAAATAAAGAATTAATATAGTGGTTATTATAGAATGAAGTGCCATGGTTGTTTTATAGCTCAGCAGTTAATTAAAGAAGCTGACGAGGGAAGTGTTGCATTACCCCAAAACAAATTGTGGCTAATTAATGACAAAAGTTCCAGGACTTTGGAGACTCTACTGAAGAGCTAATGAAAGGTCATAAAATAACCAGTGTTTTTCTCTCTCATGAAAAAATTGTACTTTGATAATTCTAAGAGAACTGTTAACTCAAGTGGAGAACACCAGTGCTTCTATCTATCTTTCTTTCTATCTATCTATCTATCTATCTATCTATCTACCTATCTAATATCACAGAACAAAGATATAATCTCCATCTTTCTGTTTGCATACATGTGAACGTAAACTTTTTTTTTCATAACACCATTTAAGATTTCCTTATCGTATAAGAATATCTATAACTACATAATATAAAATTCCACAGTTGAGTTCTTTGTCTAATTTAGAAATTCCAGGGAGTTTTATAATAATTTAAAATGAAGGCTAGTTTTCACTTTGCATCATAAATGTGTTCATTCTACTATTCTGGGCTTATCTGGGCTTTCTCACACATGCATACTTGCACACACATACACACAATCACACCAACAAGTAAAATTTCATCCTTTCCGGTAGAAAACAATGAGACAACTGCTGATTGAGACTTAATTTTCACTAATAATGATGAACTTACACAGTTAGTGAAATAAGAGTAATGGGAAATGTGGGGGAAAGTGATTCTGACATCATAGATTTTGTGAAATAGAAACATAGAACTTCACAGTATTTGGCAAGTTACCCACTCCTCGGTTTATACCCAAAGAACTTAGAATCATCATACTACAGTGATGTGGCAAGGTCAATATTTATAGCAACTCAATTCACAATAGCTAAACTATAGAACCCACGTAGGTGCCCTTCAACAGATTAATGGATGAAGAAACTGTGGCATATATACACAATGGAATATTATTCAGCTTTAAGGAAGAATGAAATTATGGTATTTGCTGGTAAATGGATGAGGTTGGAGAATATCATGCTAAGTGAAATAAGTCAATCCCAAAAAAAAAGGCCAAATGTTTTTTTTAACATGTGGATACTATTTCACAATAAGGGGTGGGGCATGCTAGGGAAGAATAGAGTTATTTTAGATTAGGTAGAAGGGAGTGAAGGGAGGGGAGAGGATATGGGGATAGGAAGGATGATAGAATGAAACAGACATATTACCTTATGTACATATATGACTGCATGACTGATATGATTCTGCAACATGTACAATCAGAAAAATGAGAAATTATACCCCATTTATATATGATACATCAGAGTGCATAAATGCATTCTATTTTCATGTATAACTAATTGAACAAATTAAAAAAATTTAAGAAAAACATAGAACTTCATGAAATTTGGCAAGTTCCTTACTTTCAGTAAGAATCTTTCAGGCAATTCAGATAAAAAGAGATTTGGTTAAAAGCTCTACAAGAAAATAAGGGAAGTTTATGGAGACATCTGATAACACAAATGATTCCAAAAAGAAGGAAAATAGGAGAATTAAAAAATACATGTTCAAAAAGCATTTATATAAAACAGGGAATTTTTAAAGTGACCAAAAATGGTCTTCACAAGCCAGGAGAAAGTAAGTGAAATTTGTGGACACTTCTAGAAAAAGGAAATATCTTGAAAACACATATGTACAACAAGAGTAAAGCATTTTTTTTTAAGGTGAATGAAAATAATTACAATTATGCAATTCTATTTTTCTTTAATAGAAAGTTATCCACAAACTGAAAGATAGTGATTAAAAGAGAAAAGAGGAAGTGCAACTGCTGATTGAGACTTAATTTTCACCAATAATGATGAACTTACACAGTTACTGAAATAAGAGTAATGGGAAATGATTCCAGGCCCGAATTAAATCCATCAAGGAATCTAATGACTTTGCTGTGGAAATCTTTAAGAAATGAGCTCTCCTGGCTGGTGGGTGCTGTGGATCTTGGCTAACACTCGTCACAGTCTCTGGAGCCCAGGGACAACAGAAGAGAGACTGGTGCCCCAGGGCCTGGGCTAATCTCAGGCTGGGTTCCTGAAAATGTCACAGGTTCCCAGGGTGAGCATTGTTCTCTCTTTCCCTAGCAGGAAACTCTCCTTGTTAAACTGCTTTCGAATCTACTCAAATGTTGCAGGATTAGGACTATCATCCATGAAAACACTTAAGAAGCATTACTGAAATTTCGAACAAATATTTTCATAAAATACAATGTTTGAGAAAGCAAAGTTATCTCGCCACTTCTCTTCAATATCCTATAAATAACATCACTTGTTTTGAAAATTAGTTTCATCCGGTCTCATTACTCTATGCATGTGTATGATCACACGAATGGTGTGAATCTACATCATGTACAACCACGGAAACGAAAAGTTGTACTTCATTTGTGTACAATGAATCAAAACACTCTTGGTAAAAATTTTAAAAAATTAAAAAAAAATAGTTTGATCCTAATGGGTAAAACAAAATATTCTTCATTGCTTTGCATTGGGAAAACAGAGTATTATTGCCAAAGAAAAAGGTTAATTAGAAAAGGCTAACATAGAAGAATGATAGTTCTTTTTTTAATATAAATATTTTAAAATAAAATTCTTACTTTATAGTTTGGGATATCAGGACTAAAGAAAAAAAGAAAAAGGACTTTAAGAAATAAGACTGACCACTAGAGAAGGAAATAAATCTCACCTTCCAATGAGGGCAAGGTTTTCTCAGGAAGTTTCACTTTATTCTTTATTCTTTCCTTTTTCCTTCCTCCTCCTCCACCCCTGCTTCCTCTGGCTCGTCTTCCTCCTCTTTCTCCCCCTGTTCCTCTTTCTTCATTTTATTTTTCAGTAAGACTGTTGGGCAGCATTCTCTAACTAGCACGAGACTTTTGAACTCCCAGTGACTCGGGAATGTCACTTCTCATCAAGTTCTGGAAATGAGGGATCAGCCTGGTCTCCCCACCCTTGATTTTGGAAGTGGCATTTGAAAAGCCACCAAAGCAATTTGAATTTTTCTAGGTTGTGGTCCTGAGAGCCTCCTGTCCGCATCCTCAACTTGCATCATGTTGGTTAGGAAACATTAGTCTGCATCGCCTCTGGATCACCGTAGTATCATTATTACGACATAACTGATCTTATGATCTTATGGGAAAGAGCAACATCTCGGGAGTGGATAAGATAGCCTGTGACATCACAGTCAGGGTCTTCTGCCAGTCGCCTCATTCATTACGGCAGAAGATCTATTTTTGAGCGTTATTCCAGTTTGAACAGAGTAAGACTGCCTGAGATGGGGATAAGTATGACTCCCCAGCCCTGAGAACACAGCAACTGCCTTCATAGGGCTTCTGAGTCCTCTAAAAAGTCCTGTGTGCAGTTGGCTGTCCTGTTCCTACACTGAAGGTGATGTATCCTTATTATTTATCTTCTTCATCATCCTCATTTTGATGTCATCATTGCTATCATCATTGTCTCATCATCTTAGGAATGCTTTCAGTTGGAAGTGTCCAGTTCCTCTTCCTTATTACAGGAAAATTTCCTCTTGAGTTAAGTTTATCTCCCCAGGTAAGGGCTAGTTCTATTCTGGGCAGCACATTCTGATTCCACTTGGAAAATCATATCAAACAAAAGCCTCTTGCAGCTCAGCAGCAGAGTCGTGATAGGACACGTGTGATCCTTGATTCTCAGGGTATAGGGCTGCCCTGGAACTGTCCACTCTCGGAGCTTCCTGTGGATTTGTCTAATTCCTCAGTTCCTTTTAACACATTCCCTTTCACTTCATCTAGAATCACATTCAGTTGCACCAAGCTAAGTAACACTTTCTGATGCAACTCTGCAATTGGGAGTTCGTGATGCATTGTAACAACTTATATGAAAAGCTTGCCATCTATGTCAACGCTTTATCAAGCGAATGTAAATATATGAATTTTACCTGATTAAAAAAATCATTCTTCTGATAACTTGGTTATCTGTTTTTTAAATTTTTTTAATTAGTTGTATAGGACAGTAGAATGCATTTATACATTTTGATATATCATACATAAATAGAATGTAATCTCTCATTTTTCTGATTATACATGTTGTAGGATCACATCAGTCATGCAGTCATACATGTACATGAGGTAATAATGTGTACTATCATTCCTTCCTCTATACCCTTTCCCCTCCCTTCACTCCCCTCTACCTAATATAAAGTAACTATTCTTCCCTATCCTCTCCCCCTCCCACCTTATTGTGAATTAGCTTCCACATATCAGAGAAAATATTTGGTGTTTAGTTTTTTGAGTCTGGCTTATTTCACTTAGCATGATAGTCTCTAACTCCATCCATTTACCAGCAAATGCCAGAATTTCATTCTTCTTTAAAGCTGAGTAGTATTCCATTCTCTCTCTCTCTCTCCCCGCCCCTCCCCCCCCCCCCCTCTCTCTCTCTCTCTCTCTCTCTCTCTCTCTCTCTCTATATATATATATATATATCACATTTTCTTTATGACTCTACTAAATATATAGGACAATCACAGAAACTAATATCTATGTTGAAGTTGGGTAGGGGAAAAATCAAGTCCGTATTTCTAGAGGTTTCAACATAGGAGGAAGGGACCAAATAATTGGGTAAAGAAGTATTTTGGACTTAATTTATGTCTTTGGCCTCTACTCATTGTATACAGTTAAATCAACTCTACTGCTAAGGTATGAAATTTGTGACAAATAACTAACAGAGAAATTACATCTTCATGCTAGTGACTAATGGCATTGATTCCCCAGAGATATTTTAGGTATGTAGCATTTAATTTCCTTGCTTAATAATGGATTTTTTGGGTGGAGCCAGTCAGAACCCACACTTCACCGGGCGAGCTAGCTGGTGACCTGCAAGCAAAATGGGAAATGAGATTACAACCAGAATCTACTGCATGTCAGTTGCTGGGACAAAACCTAGGGAGACAAAGGAGAATATGATTTCCTTTGTGAGATGGCAATCTAATGGGGTAAAATGCACCGTTTCCTTCTTCCTTCCATGGGTACTTCCATTCTATGCTGTCTCTCCACTCTCAGTGCTGCGCCACCCATCCGTAGAATATAGCAAAAGAAAAAGGAAAATTACATGGAGCTTTTCAGCAATCCAAGAAAGATGAAGCAAAATATGGCACTGGGAAACCAGAAAACAGAATCTTGCTTGGCAACAGTGATTCTGACAGTCAAAAGGAAGACATGGCTGAAACTATACTTGTAAGATTAATCAGAGTAAAAAACTTGTATGATCCTCTCTTTTCATTGTCTGACTTAAAATTAAGGTCTTTTTAAAAACTCTTTTTCTCAGAATTTTTTCACATATATCTTCCATATGTACATAATGATGAAAAACATTCCAGTAAGAAATATAAGACCCCTGAGTCATAATAGAAAACAAGAATAGCAACAGGTACCAAAAAAAAAAAAAAAAAAAAAAAAAAAAGGAGGAATTCATTTAAGAAGCACAAGATTTGGTAGTCGTTGTTACCAGCTTCCCTCTTACAACTGCTTTCATTGGATCAGGGGAGGGAGGAGGGAAGGCAAAATAAAAGTACAGGGGAATAAGATTGATCAAAATTTGTCATATGCATGTATGTATCTGCCATAATGAAACCCACTGTTATGCATAATTGTTAATGAGTCAATAAAATAAAACAAAATAAAAAATGGATTTTTTGATCAATAACAGCATTTGAATGTTTTGTGGAAATATCTTGAGGTTACTATTGCATGATAAAATTAGAATGGAATTTCAATGCTTCCTCACTTTAGAAGGCTAATTAGTCCTGCTGTGTCTTCAAGGAGATCTGGACATTGGTCTGTAGGTTTCAAAGGGTGGATGGGACCATTGAAAATACCCTTCCTTCTTGATAACTAATCAGAGAATATCACCTTCAAAGAGGAACTTGTGGTTTCCCAATACTCCATATGTTTCTAAATTTTGAGTACTGTAAAATACGTTTGTATATGATTTTCTTTGGTGCCTAGATTTTGGATGCATGTGAAGGAAAATTAATGGAGTCTGAAATTAAATTAAAAGGGATGTCCCATGTGTGTAGATGTAGAATGTGCTATTCTATCTTTAGTTAATTTTTACTTAAATGATTATTAAGGCTAGGCAGTTGATTTTGATTGTGAAAGGCCTCTAATAACTGGTTTTAAATCTTGAAATATTTGTATTCATTCTAAGCCATCTGCTTGGTGCAGTTCATTTTAAATCATACTTACTCAGCAAATACTATATTTCTGATGATGTTTTGGTCACTCTTAATGTATGTTAGTGTTTGTAATGCTGAAGGGATTAAAAAACTTGTGATTTCTGACTTCTGTCTGAAGGCTAAGTCTATTGCTTTTCCTTAGATTCCCTAAAGTTTTATTGAAAGTCTCTCAAACATATATAATTTTTAAAGGACTGCTATGTAAAGGCAAGCCTTATCAATGCTATAGTTCAAGCTGGGCATTCTTAACAATGAAACTGGTTGGCCACAACATTTTCTGTCTGCCTCGCACTTATACTGAACTTTGGGCCAACCTCTTTCTGTGGGCCCATGTTTTTTTTAAGTGCTTAGAAAGAAAATAGCCTAGAATACATTCTTAAAATGAGGAAATTATATATTTATGCATATATACATAAATTATAATTGTTTTTAACTGAAAAATAAAAAAAAATTTTCCATATTTATGGGGTTCCATGTGACATTTAAGTACAAGTACTTACTGTGTAACATTTGAATCAGGTCTCTTCTCAAATATTCATCATTTCTATATGGAGAAAACATTCAAATTCCTCACTTCTTTTTATGATAATGCCATCAAGTATCCTGGAGCTACTTAATTCTTAAGAATTTCAGGAGTGCACTACAGAAGAAGCTAATTTAAATGCTAAATTAAATAGATCATATAGCATTTGATGAAAGAGATCTGTCTCTGAAAATTTATAAATAGAATTCCAGCAGTGAAATCATAGTGTGCATGTAAGAGGGAATCCTTTACTTAAAAGAAACTGGAAGTGATGACTCTCTGGAGGGCATGATCTAGCCCTTGTGTGAATATACAAACCTTCTTGCTCCAGTTTCAGCTAATATTTTTTTAAATTGCAGATTCCTGTATCTTTTATTTTTTTAGTTGTAGATGGACAGAACGCCTTTATTTTATTTGTTTATTTTTATGTGGTGCTGAGGATTGAACCCAGTGCCTCACACATGCTAGGTAAGCACTCTACCACTGAGCTACAACCCCAGCCCTCAGCTAATATTTTTGAAATTTGTATTGCATTTATAGGAATAGACCCAGAAAAATGGTACTCATAAACAAATATTT